>NC_134484.1:458147190-458469690 GCF_040206685.1 Ascaphus truei | reverse complement strand
GTGTGTGTGTGTGTGTGTGTGTGTGTGTGTGTGTGTGTGTGTGTGTGTGTGTGTGTGTGTGTGTGTGTGTGTGTGTGTGTGTGTGTGTGTGTGTGTGTGTTTGTGTGTGTGTGTTTGTGTGTTTGTGTGTGTGTGTGTGCGCGTGCGCATGTGTGTGGGATACGAGAAGTGTCACCCAATCACCCCACCCTCTGCCTCTCTTCCTCTGTCTCTCACCCTCTGTCTCTCACCCTCTCTCTCTCTGCCTCTCACCCTCTCTCTCTCTGCCTCCCACCCTCTCTCTCTCTGCCTCCCACCCTCTCTCTCTCTGCCTCTCACCCTCTCTCTCTCTCTCTCTCTCTCTCTCTCTCTCTCTCTCTCTCTCTCTCTCTCTCTCTCTCTCTCTCTCTCTCTCTCTCCCTCTCCCTCTTGCCCTCTGTCTGGATCTCTTATTTACCCTATACCAGTATATCTTAACTTTCTTCCAGATCTGACTCTGACAGATCTGACTCAAGCTTCACACGGAAGACATCGGAACCTCCCCACGGAAGACAGGTAGGGAACACCTCCCCTCCAATGTATAACATTGCGGGAATGAGGGTACCTGGACATTGACGGACTGCAGATCAGGTAAGATCCCAGGTGGGATTGCTGCTTTAAATATTGTGAAGCGTGGACGTACAGACACTGGTTAAGGGGTTCAGGAAACTAGTCATTCACATCTGGCTTTAATTTCTAGATTTGACATTTATACACACACACACACGCATAACAAGGACTAATTGTAGTATAATGTAATACAATAAATACATTTATGTCAAAAACGAATGTTGTTCTGACTAGGAATTTATTAAATGTATTTTATTTATATATTTTATTTTAAAGTGGGGTTGGGGGCGGGACTAGGGGTGGGGTTGGCTATGCATCTTAACCCTGGCTGTGCTTAAAGCTGTGACCATGCAGCAAGCTTAAGCCTATAGGGAACCGTGTTTAAAATGGTTTTGAAGCAAAAAGTGGCACTGTGTGCTCATTTGCATGTCATTTCCCAGAATCCCTTTCTGCAGTGGAAGTGCTGTGTGCTGGGTGATGGTGGTGAAAGGCTGGTTTTCAGACCTGTCTAGGATATGCAAATGAGCATACAGTAATATTTCCATTTGCTATATGCTTTGCTGTGGAGGGTTTTTGTCACTTTTTTTTATCCACCATAGCTTAACAGCAAGGGATTCTGGGAAATGGCATGCAAATGAGAACACAGTGCCACTTTTTGCAACAAAACCATTTTAAACATATATACATTTTAATACACATATACATATATATATATATATATATATATATATATATATATATATATATATATATATACATATATATATATATATATATATATATATATATATATGTAGCCCTCTTTCTGACAATCTAAAGAGACTACGGGTACTGCACACACCTGTGGCTCCAGGAGATCTGAGCCTCCGCTAGCTGGGAGCCTGGGGTAACACTTATCTTAACGGCAGTGCCTCCACTTACCCAGGATCCCCATCATGTAAGATTCCCCTTGGCAAGAACCATACCCACACATATTCTTGATGCTTGAACTGACTTTACTAGAATGCAATAATAACCTTAATGCTTAACTGTGGTAATACACATATCACACCATAACTTGTACTTATTATAACGCTAGTGGCTCGGCCACTCTCCTAAGGAGTAATGTCCCCTCACCGCGTGCCCCACACCGTGTCCGTATGCTAATAGTTATATAGGCTCAGTCCTTTGGCCACTCCACTAGAGGCGGGATCAGCACCTGTTGACCGGTGTTGGTGCACTTGTTGTAAATACCTTCCGGTCACTGCGGTGACCGGTAACAGCTTCGAAAAGGATCCGCCGATCCAGCGCAGTTGGTCTGATGTCGCGATGCTCAGCAACTTGGTCCCAGATGACTGCAGCAACTGCAACTCTGCACCTTGTCCCTAACTGTTACTCAGTAAGGGAATAATGCTACCACTATAGGGCGTCCCTGCAGCAACTCACGCTACTGTGGCTCAGGGATTCTCTTGGGGCCTGCGGGGAAGATCTGTCCTATGCAGGTGGGTCACGGACCCCCTGTACCCACACTACCTCTTCCTTCGCCCTCTGGTTCCATTCTGCCTAGCGTGGTCTCTCCCCCACGCTTCCCTTTCCTGCCCCCTGCAATTCCAGCCCTCTCATTGGCTCCCTGGCGTCAGGTGACCGTGCTAAGGCTCCTGGGGTTTGTAGTCACTGGCCGAGCTTCCCCCTTATTGGCCAGCCATTCACGTGCTTGCACCGCGCATGCGCAACCTTTCCCTGTCCTAACCTTACTATTGTACAACAACATGGCGGCGCCCTATGCCGTCGGGCTGCCGCGGAACCTACTACCTTATCTGGAGACGGGCTGCAGCAGGACAACATATAACACATCCCTACATATACAGTATATAATATACCTAATTGGACCTAATTGGCTGCATTATATATAGGGAGAAGTAGTTACTGGTAGCACCTCCTCCAGTTTTATATATTCATAAATTGTTGTCACTATATTGGTTTGATAATACAATTTTGTTTGCGCTTATTGTTCTTTTTCACACACACTATATATATATATATATATATATATATATATATATAGTGTGTGTGTGAAAAAGAACAATAAGCGCAAACAAAATTGTATTATCAAACCAATATAGTGACAACAATTTATCAATATATAAAACTGGAGGAGGTGCTACCAGTAACTACTTCTCCCTATATACTGTATAATGCAGCCAATTAGGTCCACGACTCCACCAAAGCCGAGATAGAAAGATTCCCTTCTGGCTCCCCGGGTCCTCCTGTCTTCCCCATTACCCCTGTTTAGCAGGGGGGGGGAGACCTCCGTGCATGTCAGGGAGCTGCAGGGGCGAGGGCATCACTGGCTTTAGCGGCTCTATTCGCAGGGTGCTGCCATCTTTCATGAGGTTCATGCATGCGCAGGATGAGCGTGGCGGCCATTGCTAAGTAGCGCATGCGCAGTAAATTAGGCGCATGCGGCGGCAATAGGAGAAGGCTCTGCGGGGAAACTACAACTCCCAAGATGCTCAGGGAGATTGCACCACATGGTCACGCCAGAACCAATAGGACTGCAGTATTCCCCTGAAGAGACTGGTTAAATTTGGCGCGCTGGAAGCTTACAGGCAGTCGGTGCTGGGACAGGGACAGGGTAGGAGGTATGTGCAGGGGTCTGGGACCCTCTACACTAGGCCAGACATCCCCCTAGGCCCCAGCTAGACCCCGACTCATGCAATAAGATTGTGGCCGCTACAGGGACAGGCCCTTAGGTTTGGACCCGGCCCCATTAGCTATTTGGTAAGTCAGGGACACAGCTGCAAGCAGCAAAGCCCTGACAATTATGGACTGGGACCAGATCACCCTGCAAGGAGTAGAGACTGTCTTCGTGTTGGACACCCCAGCGGGATACCACCCCACGTGGTGGCGGACTCATTGCGGAGGCATCGCTGGATCGGAGGATTCCCGTTGCGCCCTCAGTCGGTGCGCCCAGATGCTGGAGCACCCTGCAGGTACCTATTGTACTTACACCATAGTGGCAGCGCTGACCACATATAGGGGTGGGGCTGTTGTCCTTGTGGACACTAGGGTGGACACGGTGTGGGTTACACGGTGGTGAGTTAAGGCCTTGCGAGGCGAAGCGGTAGCTGCAACCAGTAGAGTTATTATCAGGTTATCACTGTTTATTGCATGTTCTTCAGTAAAGCTTTTATATATATATACTGTGTGGGTGTATAAGTATTGAGGTTCCTGTGAGGGGCTCCTCCCACTACGCTGGGATCCCTCTCAGGTGGAGGCGCTGCACCGTTATTGTGTTGTTATATCACCACGAGCTCCCCGTGGCGGAGGCTTGGGATCTTCGTGAGCAACAGGTAATTCCAGCACCAGTAGACTCTTTACACTAATGGGGGAAAGAGGGCTACATATGCATATTATATGCCATGACATAGCAAGAAAGTGTCATTGCCCTTAGAGAAAGCCCAAACGTACACAATACAAATTAAGGAAAGCCGTGCATTCCTCAAAGATAATATTCAATAACTCAAACTACTTGAGAAATATTTAAATAAATGAGGGAAGGAGGCAGAAGGGGTTTATGTTCTGTATACATGTGTCAAACTGTAATACTGTACTGTACATGTAAACTGTAAAATAACAGAAAAATATTTACTTCTGACTTGTTATATTTTGACTATGCTCATCTCAATAAAAACGCATTGCCTTGCAATTTTGGATTAAACTCAGACAGTGGATACAAAAGTTTACTAGGGCTTGACCCCAATAAAAAAAAAAATACTGAATCAGCTATACCTAAATCATAGTAGAAATGCAGTGGAATTAAACCTTGCTGTTGCTCTCTGGATGATCCTCCTACACCTGTTGAGTCTTCATAGTGGAAAATGGACTTTTATATTTTCCTGTTTGGCAAAGCAACATCCCTGTTTCTGGCAGTCAAGAAGTGAACTAATGGTGCAATTTTAGGGTTCCCAAAAGACAGAACAGGTCTGCAGTCCAAATGAAGTAGTCTTCCTGTGAAACACACTTATTTTGGATTGAATAGCTGAGTATAATTGGTTGGTATGCTACAGACAACAGAAATGAAAAGTAAGAATATCTGTTGCACGTTCAGGTTTATTGAGCTTTATTCGGGTCTCGTGTAAGAAGTGTTGGGAATGAGATTGACATTTGTAACACAAAACTCCCATCAGAATGAAGTATTTTCTTTTCTAAATCCATACAATTTTAGCAGTTTTGAGACTTTTATAAATACCCACCATACAAAGATATAGCAGGTTATTGCACCTGTTATCGCACAATATCTTGTTACCTGTGCTACTTCCCAGAAACTGACAATTAATATGTGACTGTGACACTTTAATGAATAGCTCCCTGGGGGGGAGAATAAGCATATATCAGGAATTATGTAGAAATAGCTGTGTTAGTCCAGTTGCGATAGTGCACAGTAATTGAGTACTTCAGTATTAGGTTATACCTTTTTTATTTGGACTAACAATTAATATTATAAGACAAGCTTACAAGAAGTCTCCTCTCTTCCTCAGGTCAAAATAGGAAGAGACAGAGAGGGAACTCTCAATAGCTTGTCTTATAATATCCATTGTTAGTCCAAATTAAAAAAGGTATCGACTAATACTGAAGTACTCAATTACTGTGCACTATTATTTATCACAAACTGGAGCATTACTCCAAAATTACACAAATACCCAGCAAGCTCTGAAAAAAACAAAACAATTACTACACAATAAATATATGAATATAAGTGTCAAAAGGAGTGCTAGTGGGTGTGGCTAAATGTAAACAAGATACAAATATGACAAAAATACACAGTGAAATATCTATATATTCTCTTGAAAAAGGGTCATTTACAAGGCAAGACCCCGGTACTGAGGTGGGAAGGTACAAAGCCACGCACCCACAGCAGCGGAAGTGTGCCTGGAAGGCGGATTGTCTAGCGTTGCCGGGTCTGGGTTGGAGAGAGAGGGTTAATCGGTATACTTGCAGGTCCTGGGATTGGAGAGAGTAGAATCGTAGTAGTCCGTTTAGCCGTGGTCTGGGATTATAGATGGTAGAATAGTCCAGGTTCGTTAGCCGTGATCAGGTGTTGGAGAAATTGCCATAGTCAAGGGTAAGCCGAGGTGAATCTCTAGAGGGTTCACTTACAAGCCAGGTCGGTACACAAGAGGTTAATCTGAAAGACAAGACTGGAACAAGGCAAGGCACAACTGTAGGACGCAGCGAGGCTACACCGAATTATGCTGAGCACAGACTGAGAGCAGGAACAGGGTATATAAAGGCAGACAGAACCAATGGGAAAGGGGGTGGAGCGGGGGCGCGGCCCCAGTGGAAGCTGGGATAGGCTGCAGGAGACAAGAGACATAAATGATGCATGGCACGCAGCTGGGCATCGTTGCACGTCGTCACATGCTCGCACCGTGCACGATAGCAGCGCAGCGCGTCCGGGGGGCGGAGCTAAGCTCCATGGCAGGGATGAAGAGCTGCGGGTGCGCGCGCGCTCTGTAATCAGAGCGGGGTTGCGCGCATGAGCGGAGAGTAGAGCAGCGGCAGCAGCACTAGGTAAGGCGGGAACACGTCGCAAAGGACATGTTTCCTGATTCCTTACACTGCTTCACCTGTGCCATGAGCATTTTAGGAAGAGGCTACAGGTGGAGAATGAAGGGAGTGACTCAGTGAGTAAGGACACTGACTCTGTAAACAATGACACTGCGTTTGAATCGCGTGAACAGGTGGTGGTGTTTAATCAGTTTTAAGTGGTGTTAATCTCTGCTCTGAAGAGATCAGTGCCAAATGGAAGAAGCAAAATAAACACACTTCACACATGTGTTGCTGTTACAAATGGACAGAAATGCCAATGCATGGTCTGTGTTTTGAAGCAAACATTCCTAATATAATAGATATCCTCTCTTGGATTACTCATTTTATTGGTCCATCACTACACAGCATTAAAGACCATTTGCACTAAAAAATATATTTGGCAAAGAGTAATAATACACAGTTGGCAGTACAAGTACATACGTACAGTGAGTTTTATCATGAGCCTTAAGCTCCATGTGATTTAAAATAGGTGATGGGTAAAACCCAATATTTTATTATTGTTGACCCCTCTGTATTACTTGGAAGGTACAGTACTACATAAAAACCTGCACACCTTTACTCTTTCTAATATTTCATTGAAATTGGGGTTTCAGTTAGATACTTTGGCGGAGTACTATAGAGTATGATCACCTTTCACACTATGCCAAGATAACATCAGGCCAAGGTATCCCCAGATCTGTCAGCTTCTAACCTCCTGCTTCTAACCTCCTGCTTCTCTCCAGTTTTCATAGAGGAAGACTCTGACTAGCACGCCTAAATGTCACAAGGTCTTCCTCCATGAAAACTGAAGACAGAAATAGAGGAATTCAGCTTTGAAGATATACTTCAAAATAATTAAATTAGAATTTAGGACTTGCCTGATCTGGGGTCAAATTGGTGGGTGAGCTGATCCTATTTTGGCCAAGTTATGTAACTAAAATGATAAATAAAATATTATAAATAATTTGCAATGTGCATTCATTTTTGCAGTATGATATAAGTAATAAGAAAGGGTTAAAAATAATAAAATGTTGTGTTTTAATGAATTTGGATGTTTGTTCATGTTGAGGTTTTTTTGCTTTGAGCAAAAACCTAAAATATCCCATAAAAAGCATAAATTTGGTGCAGTTTGTTTGCCCCAGGTTTATATCTGGGAAACTTTAATAAATTACACCTGAAGCAGTATCTGATTGGCCACTTTGGCACATACAGTATACAGTATCAGCCCTAAATAATCTCCACATTTCTCAGCACATTTAACTGATCTTCACTCTCACCCAATTATTGTATCTTCAATTAAATATTTGATCCCACAAGCCTACCCAAATGTATTCACTCCAATCCAATGTGGATTAATGAAAAGATTCTAAAGTATCGGAGAAACTCCACAACAATGCACCAAGATAATGGCAAGCTTATGGTATTGGAATATTTCTCTTCGTTAGTAACAACTGTATTGTACTATAAATGTGAATACAAACTTTAAAATGTCCGGGGCAATTCCTACGGAGTGAGTATCTGCAAAATAGGTGTATGCATGAGACCGTAGTGATAATGCTTTCAGTGTCCTGCAGATATATACACGATCGGGGAAAACACGGGGAGAGTGTCTCTCTTCGCTTGTTCCTGTACGAGCCATTAAAGCTTGGTGTGTTTGAGCACCGGCAGTTCAGTTCTGTTTTTTCGGCAGTGCACCACCAACAAACCATTTTCTCCTGTCTTAATCAAAAGATTACAGTAGACAAGAAGGTCCTAAATTAGACCTCTTTGAAAGAAAAAAATGATTAACATTCTTTATTATATTCTAATTCCCAACACATAAAAAACAGGAGCCTTTTCAAATCTAACAATGTAGGTACAATTTAGCGAAATGAGATTTCTTGGAACTTCTGCAAATTAAAAGTGCTCTTCAAATTTATTTACAGTATCTGCTATTGCATAATTATTTTTCATTGGGCTAAACATAGTTAGGAATCAAATGTTAAGTATCCACCTTTCTGAAGAGGAATGGGAGAGTTGCTTAAAATTCAATCATATGACATACACAGGATTAAGATAGAAGATGCTCATTAAGACAATACAGTACAAAAGATTACAATTGTGTTATTAAACACCTAAAAGATTTTAAACGGCATGCCTTGTGGATGCCTCATTTGTTCCGTGGCACCCCCCACAACCAACATACGTACAGTACCAAGCAAACACACAAGACCAATTTAGAGTCAAATAGCCACAGTCTCATTGATCAACACAACTAAAATAACTTACAACAAACAGAACTGTGCAAAACTGCTCATTTCAATTTCTTTAGTCCACATACAGTATCCATGACTCATGATCATGACCCCTTTTCTGGCCAGTTACCCAGTTCAGCAAACATACTGTACCAGGTTCACACCCTGGGAAGACACCCTTGTCCTAGCTTACATCTGCAATTTTTAAAAGCTTTGGCATTCTCTAAACTAAAGCATAGACTTGGAACAACCACTGACCAATCAATATTCACCTCAGCCAAACAAACTAAAACCTGATTCAAATCAGGCTTCATGTCACATATCAAATCCATAGTGGCCACTGACCCAAGTCATGACAACCAACAAGTATTGTAGCACCAATACATCAGGACATTCAGACGAATATTTATACCCCCTTTATCAATCTCATTACTCTAACACTCTCCACTGAGACCCGAGGTAAGACCCATATGGCCATTCTGCTGACGACATGCTGGACCAAGGGATTTAGGAGTATCCACAAATCCAAACAGTACTAATGCACCAACTGAAAATGAAAAACCTCATACACTTCCACCTACTGATCCCTTGATTTCCTTCTTCACTGAAACCCAACCTAAAGTAGCCACCTCAGTTGCTACCCCTAAACAGAATTAAGGCATCCCATACACCATTGCAGTTACTCCCAGTTTAGCAATCAATCCTAGAACACATTATAATACTCATTTGGTGACATACAGGAGCATGCATGCATTTCAACTGGGAGTCATGCAGCCTCATACATTCATAAAAACACTTTTGAGCAAATAACGACATCACCAATTCAATGTGGAACCAACCCTCTTTACCCTTCTGATCCGTCATTGACTTGTACATACAATTTTAAACATTACCCTTCCACAAAACCATTCTGCCAAAACTCAGACCCCCCACACTAGACTTGGACAGGCACCAGCTCACCAGCATGCAGATCTCTAAGAACACAGCTCCTAACAAAAAACAGACAGATGAAGAAATCAGTAGCAAGTCTCCCAAGAGCCAAGGTGTAACCTTTCTACGCCTGTTCCTGGCAGACGCGCCTTTCTTCAGACCAGTCAACATTTTTGTAATAAAAAAAAACACTTGGAAATATTCTTCTAATTCCTTAAATTGAACATATAAGGTAAACCTACCAACAACCCTCAGAACCCTTTCAGTCTACATCTGTGATGCCCCAAAGGTGGACGTTTGAAAGAGTTCCCCAGGACCTGCTCCCCTCTGCACAGAACCAAAGTGCTAAGGGTTAACATCTGGAATATCTTGCTGCTATGTGTTTCATCAATTCTACCCCTTGCAGTGTTTAGGACTGGAAAACGGAATTTAAATCCCAACGTAATTCACTCAGAACCCCTTTAGTTTACATCTGCGTCGCCCCAAAGGCGAACAGCTAAAGAATGTAAGCCATTTAATGCCTTTTGCTAGTCAGTTACTGGGTTGGGAAAAGTCTTCTAACACAACACATTGAATTCCTATCCTACCTCTTCTTACCAATTTTAACCTTGTCTGTAAACGTTACATATGCCCATAATCATACATTATCTGTAAATGTCCATTAAATGTCTGTAAATTGAACGTATTACCACTGTTCATTTAATGAAACCATGTATTATCATATATCTGTGCCCAGGATATGCTTGAAAACGAGAGGTAACTCTCAATGTTTTACTTCCTGGTAAAACATTTTTATAAATAAATACATAATTATCAAGTAATGGAAAAAACAGTGTGGAGAATAAAAATACAGCTAGAATCCATACAAACTTAAATTTGTCCAAATATTTGCCCAACATCAAGTCACACAGACAAGGAAGTGGAAAACTTACTGTATACCATGAAATCAATCAACTTCGCCACAAAGAAAATTGCAACCTCAAGAACATTATGGGGGATGTAAATACAGTGATTGATGTCCAGTAGAAAGACTAAGATTCAGTGGGTAAGTATGCAACAATAATTATTGTGGAAACAGATTGTTAGAATTTACAGAGGGGGAAAGGGGGAGAGGGGGGTTGACAGGCTTTCATATTTAATAGGGTCTCCAGTTGTATGTATATATATATATATAGTTACATAGTTACATAATAGATGAGGTTGAAAAAAGAGTCATCAAGTTCAACTTATCCTAAATTTAGATGACAGATACTTTACCCTATAATTGTACAGTATTTACAGTATATTGATCCAGAGAAAAGCAAACAAAAAAACACAGTGACATATCATCTAATGATATCTCATAAGGGGAAAATAAATTCCTTCCTGAGTCCAAATATCAGATTTCTCCCTGGATCAACATATTTCCCATGTTTACTTATTTTTTATATCCCTGTATACCTTTCCTTTCTAAAAAGATGTCCAACCTTTTTTTAACAAATCTATTGTATCTGCCATCTCCATAGGTAATAAATTCCACATTGTAACTGCCCTTACTGTAAAGAACCCTTTCCTTTGTTGCTGGTGACATCTCCTTTCCTCCGACTTAAAGGGATGTCCCAGAGTCCATTGTACTGCCCTTGGGATGTATAGTTCTTTTGAAAGCTCCTTCTACTGTCCCTGAATATATTTGTATATAGTTATCATATTCCCTCTTAGACGCATCTTTTCTAATGTAAACAAATCTAATTTAGCTAGCCTCTCCTCATACAGCAAGTAATACTATCCATCATCTTTATTAATTTATCTTTATCCTTCTCTGTACTTTTGCTAGTTCCATAATATCCCCTCAAACCAATTAGGGAGACGTGCCTGTGCTGAAAAAGGAGCACACGTGTGGTATCAGGCTGGGAGATATGCTAATTTCTGTGCAAATTATATTTCAATGAGTCCCATGCTACACTTCCTAAAAGGATTTCCATACCAACTATATAGAGTTGATAAACCTATGGCACCAACCTAATGACTGGAATGGTATCACACCCAAAAGGACTAAAACCAACAACCACATCCTTCTTTTGAGCTGCTCACTGGTCACACATGTACTGTAGCTAATTTAGCTATTAGCATATCTCACATGTATTTCAGGTGTACTCCACAAGGGACATAAAACTGACAATCAGAAAGTGGAAGTGGTCTGCTTTTTAAAAGAACCCAAGGGGAGGGATAGGTATATGCACTCATTTTCATGCTACATGATGGATATGCACAAAGGTGGCTACGGTATAACAGAACATTGAAATACTTTATATAAAAATGTATAAAACTCTACAAACAGCTAGTGATTCTGCGGGCTTCTCACAGCATACAAAGTGTTATTGGGTTGACAAGTCTAAGGCACCTTGTGAGGAATGGGGTATGGTGTCACATCCAACAGATAAGAAGTTGAACCCACACAACCTCTGTTATTCAGGACAACAGCTCTAGCAGTGTGAGCAAAACCAGCTGATGGCTATCACCACTGTCACAGTATACTTAGCTTTGAGCTCTACTTCTCTTTGAGTGCTCATATCTGTAAAAAGCATTTTAACCTCTTCAGGGAAATATATTTGGTCCATTTATTTGAATAGGCTGAATGTATTCCAACACTGAATATGCCTTATGACAGAACACTACTTAATAAATATGTCATTAGTCTTTATAAGATTAGAATTACTAACTCAAGTCACAAGCTTACTTTGCTCCTAAACTGCTGATGCTCCTCCACCTTCAGCTGACTGCCCATGCGGGTGCACATACGCGGATGCGAGCAGGCCCTGAGAGATACAGCTACCATTCGATCAGCCCCTCCAGACTGTGGGAAGGAGGAAAGCTGCGGGACTGCCTCGTAAAATCTGTTAATGCCTTTAACCTATTCAGTTGTGTTAATAATATAGCAACCAAGGGGTTAATTTTAAAAATACTTATTTTTCTCTGCCTCCTGTTGTCATTTGTGTTAACCTGGTCTTTGCATTAATGGATCAATAAAACAATGAAAAACAATATGTGTATAATAGTTGTGAAAGTGTACAGATGTACCAGAGATTTGACACGATCTCTAGCTTATCTGGAAGGGCATTGTGTAAATTCCCGAGACTGTACTTGTTAGCAGACAAAAGGGGACCGAAAGAGCACTCGCAATTTCCTTACAGATGTAAACATTCAAAAAAGAGAAAACACAGCGCACGACTCTCATAGTGTAATAAAGTAATTATATTGTGACAATATTACAATGTAAATGATTGCATGTACAAGATAAATTAATCATAAAAGCAGGACATGTTTAAGGTACATGCTACCACTCTGGAGATTGATGACTTGCTTCGTGAGGATCCCTCAGCATACACTACTTCTGGTCCGGGCAGGAAACTTAACCCGCGTTGCAGCAAGAGTATCCAATCACGTTAGTGTAGCAAAGTACATTACATAGAACCCACAGGGTTACAACAATGAAGGCAACAATGGAGAAAACCTCTCCTACACTGCTAGACCACTTCAGCTTGGAACTGTCAGTCAGCCACAGACCTCCACCTTGTTGCGATCGTGGATCAGGTTAATGACGTCACCTCAGTGTGTCGCATGTCCGCAGCAGCCAATTCAATAATCAGCAAAACAGCCAGGGTCCCATAAGCAGGTCAAAAGCATGGTGATAATTGCAGGAGAGTGTCCAGTATACAGCAAAACAATCCTACGCACATTTCGTAGTGAACTACTTCGTCAGATTTTAAAATGTATGATAATTAAAATCTGATGTAATTCACAAATATAGATTTGTCCCTGGTAAAATTAGGCAGCTGCAACAATATAATATATGTCAGGTTGTCTCTTGCATTGGTCATATATTTGTTCCCTCCTTCAAGATTAAAATTAGCCCTATCGATGCAGATGTTCCGCATGCATTAAAATCACATTACAGCAACAGTGAGGGTAGCATTATTCTAGGCATTACAGGGAGAGAGTTATAGGGTATTTTATAGTCTCAGAATCATTTGAGTTTAAAATTATTCTGTCTCCCAGCCTTAGATGTTACAAAAAGATTGATGAGTGGGTGATAAGACACACTCACAAAGGGTTGGTCTGTTCTTGTCACAGGGGCACAGTTTAAAGCATAAAAACAATGCATTTTGGTATCAAAAGTAGAATTCAACAGAGAAGTGATATACCAAAACACACAGGAATTCACATATTTCAATCTCAGAAATCTTGATGAGTCTAATAGGTGGTAACATATTAGGCTTTGTTTTATATCATGTTATTTTATTTAACAGTCTGCATTTATATATTGTATGTCTTTGGAAAATTCCTTTTCTGTAAACAAGCACTGTACCACTTTTGGTATATTAATTCTGAAATATGTACCATGTTTGGTCTCTAATTGAACTTATTATCTTTATTAGGTGATTGACCACATTTCCGGACACATTTTGCTACATTGAGTTTTTTTTTTAATGTACAATCTTTTTATTATTAAACAGAAGCCAAGAACTCCAGAGATTCAAACCTTAAATTATTCTTGGTTGTGGCCGCGTAATTGAGGTGAAGTGGGATGGTTTTTGGTGAGATATTGCTCATTTGTAGATCCCTGCGGGGAGGTAAGTGAGTCAGCTGGATAGCTGGATGTTTTAACCACTTTCACATACACAAATCCTGAGCACACAGGTGTGGTCTTCGTGACACAATGTATTATTATTTTGTATGTCCCCAGTGGATTCGACAACTCACTGAACTGGCAGCACCCACATTGGCAATCATGAGGTCATCGTTACTGCATCACAGAAGGTGGGATTTCACAGCACAGATCTCCTCTCATGAATCATCCATGTTTCCTGTGTTCTTTCCATGTTCTGTTTTCACTCTCTGTGATTCTGACATTTTGCTCTTTCTCAATTCATTACGCCCTACCAAAAAACAATTAACATTTCCTACGTCTCTTCTAATTCTTCCCACACTTAAACATTCTACGTAGTTAATTCTTCTTAAAAATACAAGACAGACAAATTACCTCTTACTGAGAAATACTACTTACCATGTCGGCCCTGTATGTTTTTTCTACCATGAGCTTTTTTGACCCACTTTATGGTGATTTTAATGCCGTGTCTTAAAACAATTAAGTATTAGAACTAATTCGGAGTAATTCTTTTATCACAGTCAGAATAAGATGGCATGTTTTACATAATATATATAATTAAAAAATAATAAAAAATAAGCTTGCACAATCTACTGAAATTGGGTCATTATGCCCCCAATAATGACACCTGAACAGATAAGGGAAAGTGAAGAGGTAACACAAATTATCTAACTGATACCGTGCACAATAACTGCATAGAATATAAACAAACCTCACGTAGATTTCTCAATCTGCAGACACCATGCAGCTCTTAAAAACTCACCCCCCGACGAAGCCCGTGCGAGCGAAACGAGTAGGGTTAACTATGGCACCGTCTAACGGAGCGTTGTGACGTATTCTCTACATCATTCCTTATGCCGGACACCGAAGGAGGAAATGACCCAACTGCGAGTAGCGCACAAGTGGAGGTATCGAAGCCAGTCAAGGCTCGCGACATTACCCTGACTGTGGGATCTGGTGCGCGACTCCAGCACCAGAAGGACCAGTGAGTTTGCCCTTTCTAGATGACCGATGACCCGTTTCGATCGGCATCCCCCTATCCGTGCCCTGCTGTGTCCAATACTATTTTCTCACATGTAAGTGAGCTTTACTTGATTTTATTTGTTTTACAGTATATGTGATAAAGGTTGTGCTTGTCCGTTCTTCACTTTTTTTAGAATATAAACACACTTCACGTAGATTTCTCAATCTGCAGACATCATGCAGCTCTTAAAAACATCTGAAAACCTGCAGTTTTGATTTTATTTTAATTCAGCAAGATACTACCAGTATAACGTGGAGTTGTAATAGTCCGATGAAACCCTTTATATGAAGTATGTGTATAGTATCTGCATCAGCAAGTAAATTATTCCTTTTCTTTGTTTTCCTTGTATGCGTTTTTACAACAAAATGTAAAGAATATTCAGTATTTGCTCACTATTTCTGACTTGATAAAGGAAGAAGCTTAGGTTATCTCCTGAAAGCTTCTAAATCAAAAATGTTGTTAGTCTATTAAACGGGTATTACAAAAAGTGGAGGTCTTGATATATTGTCTATATTTCAGGTCCAGTTTATGTAAAAAAAAAAAAAAAACTATGCTACTGTACTTCTACATGAAATTAGTATCAAAATTAAATTATTAAATTATAGCATACATTTAAAGATATTATTGATACTAAGATGGTTTCATTTTTTAGCAGTAGTGAAAAAAACTTGCAGCTAGATTTACAGTACCTAGTTTAGAAATCTAGCTGATATTTACTGTAGGGGGTAACCTGGCTCTCAAATAAAAGGTTAAGCCCGTTTTTGGTTACCCCAAATCTGTATATAAGAGTTCAAGAGAGTTAGCTCTTGGACCCAGTAACAGTGTACTGTTTTTACATAGCCTGCAATAAAAAAAATTTTTTTGTGTGTTTTACCCTTTCCGGGCATGCCAGCAAGCAGGGATTGCTAGGGCATGAGTTTCAAGGGGGATTTTGCGGAGGAATGGATGTCAGAATGTGACTAAGTAGTTGTAGTCCGGAGTTGTCGGTTCCCCTATAAATGTACCCGGGAATCATGCCTGATTCTCGGATACATGTAGGCACATTGTCCCTGCAATATCTCCCCTTGAAAACGCAAGCGCGACTCACCGCTAGGGTTCTCTGCTTCAGCATAGCCAAGAAAGGTGAATGGGGCACAGGGATGAATGTGTCCCGGTAGCTGAGGGGATCTTTAGGTTAAGGGGGTACCACAGTTAGTGCCCAGGTAGGCCAGAACCTGTATTGGGTTTGTGGGTGCTACAACCGTATATAAGGTTATGTGGGGACTCTCAGAGTCCAGGCTAAGTCCAAGAGATTGTGTGTGGGGAATACAGGCTGATAGGAATTAAAGTACATATTTCTATTCTATTCCCCATTCCCAGAGAATTAAGAATGTATTAAACCATATTTTATTAATGCTGTGTTAATATTGTTATGTACTGTAAAAAGCTGTGCCTTTCTGGACTGATGTTCAAACGGACTGCTACGGCTAACCATTAGGCACCAGTAAGTCTGCTAGACATCAAGATCAAAGTAGCCAGAGATGCCATAGGTGTGAAAGCCATTTGGGTAGCAGCAAAGGACTCAAGTACCCAGGTCCTGGGAACAATGGCAGTCGTCCGGGCTGCCATTTGCTCTGCCAGACCTAGTGGAGCTTGACCCAGCGGGTGGCATTGAGATAGCCAGGAACGGAGGTGGCAAACTTGCGTATGTCCCTTGGCAATTTATTATTTCCCGCTGACCTGGCTTTTCAAACCGACTTGTCTCTGATTGGCTAATGAGAAAGTTCCCACGCGATGATTTGCTGCTGGGTTACATGAATGAAACTCAGAATACCATAAAGAACATGTGAGCCAATTAGATTGGAGATCCCCAGTTGTAAGAGAGCGGGCAGGCTTTTCAAAGTTGCTTCTGCGTGAATAGCAGAGCAACCAGCTTCTATTTCAAGGCTGGAAAGTCTGCCCGCTGGAGTCTAAATCCTGTATGTTTTGTGGCTAAGCTCTCAAAATGGAACGTAGAGGACGCGGCTGGGATTTCATGCCGATTTTAGTTCCAGAGGATTGGTACTAGCTCGCGGTCAAGAAAAGTCCAAGTTCTCAGAAGAGAAGGGAGCAGGGGCGTGTGGAACTTCATGCCGATTTGGGAACCAGGAGATTCCGGGCTAAGTCCCGGTCAGGGTAAAACTCTTATTTAGAGTTCCTTGCGCCTAGGAAAGTCTAATTTTCAACCCCAGACCCCCCAGTAAGTGTGTATTTTTGTCTATATTTTGTGTTCCATTGTGTGTAAGCGAATTTGTGCGAATAAACTACAATTTATTTCATTACCTTGTTTTGCTCAGTGAAATGATCCTGGTATAAAAGGTGTAACTAACCTGGTCTCCCGTGACATGTAGTTATTCAAAATGACCTGTATATACTGTTGTCCTTGCGATAATGGAGATTATACAGTACAAGTTGATTTCTGTGATGTAACAGAACAGAACAGAACAGATGTAGTGTGGAAAACCACGAGTCTTTAACCACAATATTCTCTATTCCATGCTAGTAGTACTGTACTTATTATGTATATACTATAGCAGCAAATTAAAAACGACAGTATTTTTATTCCAACAAGCCAAAGCCTAAAATTGTGTATACAAGACTATTCACTAGACCTACTTAAACAATCTTTGAAAAGAGGTGTTAGCCATAGCATACAAATCAGTTACCGAACACAAAATATCTAGGGGCACTGGTGGCCTATATGAAGAATTAGGAAACAGAAATGACGAAGAGCTTTAAAAGTACCAAATAACTGTGTTAGTTGGCACTAATAACCTGTGATGTCAGGGTGATATCATTCCTGCAGTTCTCAACTTTTCCAGGTTAATTCTAAGCAGGAGGCCTTGTTTTTGTTTACTTTTCCTTTTTGCTGTGAAAAGGTCATTGAGTGAATTCTCAGTACCTAATTATATTATGAATCATTTAGTAAGAAAGTTTGTAGCACTTAACCTGTATATGCAGGCCACCCAGTGAAATGACTGCGTTAAAACAGCAATGCTACCAAATGTTCTACTCCTTCAATCCATCTACCAGTAGCAAGAACTTAGAGGAAATCTTGAATTTAGAGTCAGGCAAAGGGTGAAACTTGGCTTAGTTAAAACACGGGGGCCTATGCAGAAAGGTCCAAAAAATTGCATTCGCCAAGATTTCAATTCGCCAGGTTTTTGGCGTGTTAACCTCGCTGTATGCAAGAAGGGCCGAATCCCTGGCGAATGAATGCGCCACCACCATTTGATAAAATGGCTAGTAACCGGTGGCGAGACGGCTGCCTGGCGAGAAACTGCTGAGAAGCCATCCCCCTGGCGAGATATGTCTGCAGCAGAGAGAGATACGCTGCTCTCTCTGCGCAAACATCGGCACATTATAAATTATTTAAAATACATTTTTATTCATAGTGATTGGTTTCAGGTCCGGGGACCCCCTGCTTCCCGAGATACAGGCCCCTTTATGAGGTGCCGGTATCCCTCTGCATTTAAAGGTCCCGATCACGTGACCGCGGAATGTAAACAAAGCAGAGGGATACCGGCACCCCATAAAGGGGCCTGTATCTCGGGAAGCAGGGGGTCCCCGGACCTAAAACCAAAGCGATTCAGCTCCGGAGAAAAAAAAAAGATGACGTCACTTAAAGGCAATGAAAGCACAGCCAATCAGAATGACTTTGCTTCAATTGCCTTTAAGATAACATCATTAAAAGAAACATGGCCGTCCACACATGGTACGGTAGCCAATCAGAGCGTGGGAACTCCATCCCTACTCTGATTGGCTCTAGTACCATGTGACAGGCTTTCAATGACGTTACATCCGTTCTCCTCCAAGCCTCTGTCACATGGTATACTAGAGCCAATCAGAGTAGGGATGGAGTTCCCACGCTCAGATTGGCTACTGTACCATGTGTCGACGGCATGTTTCTTTTAAGGACATCATCTTAAAGGCAATTGAAGCAAAGCCATTCTGATTGGCTGTGCTTTCATTGTCTTTAAGTGACGTCATCCTTTTTTTTTTTATCGGCCAAAACTCATGGTTTTCACAGCTCAATCAGGACCGTGGGAACCATGACGAAAATGTGACATCATAGGCCTTTAAAAGCCTATGTCGTCTCATTTTGAAGCAAGACGCCGAGGAGGAAGGACCTCCTACAGAAGAAGAAGGACAGGGCGTGGCCGAAGACGGGAAGAAGACCTCGGAAGAAGATAGAAGAAAGAAGAATACAGATGAAGATGGATTACAATTAGAAGACCCGTGGATTGATTTAGATGTTTAGTTAAATGTTTATTTTTTTATGGTTTTTTATTTTATGGGTTCCTGTGCCTGGTGGTTTTGTTCATAAAAATAATGTTTTATTTACATGTGTATTTATTTTTTTGTGGTATATAATTTCTTGCCACTGTATGTATGTATGTATGTATGTATGTATGTATGTATGTATGTATGTATGTATGTATGTATGTATGTATGTCTAGAGAGATATATACATACAGGGTAAGAAATGATGTTGTTTTAAAAGCTTGATTTGATGTGTTTTAAATTAATTTGATTATGCAGCTATGCTTAAATGTGTGTTTAAAGTATTTTAAAATTAGATAGATGTAATTGTTGCTATTCTATGTTGTACTTGAGGTCAGGGTTAGCCTTGGTTTTCAATTTTGTATGCTTGTTGGTACTTATATTTTTTCTCAGGATTCATTGTTCAGTTCCAGGCTTGAATTAGTTACTTGTTTAATTACTAGTGATGGAATGTAAATTGCTTAGGGATGTCATTAATGAATGCTAATTGATTTATGTTTACTGGATTGGTTAAAATAGTATACTTGTTTGGAGTTATCTGTAGTTTGCTTGCAATGTTATTGTTAACATTCATTTGCAGAATGTATATGGTGCTCAGATTGTATGCATCATATATACCAATGTACAAATTCATGGGTGAAGGGTGGGTATCTGCCAGTGTGGCTTAACCCCTTAATTACCTTTGCGGTTATTATCCGATAAGGTGTTTAAGGGGTTAATTGATATCTGAATGTAATTGCAATGTATTTGGCTTTGTATTGGCTATGTTTTTTGTGGGCAAGACAAGGATGTTGCTGGCGACGGAGACTTCTTATTGATGAGGTCAGTAGTACTTTATTTATTTGATTATGCTAGTTAATGTTTTTAATAATGGGCAAATAATCTATTATCCCTATCTGGATAATAGTTATTTTGCACATTATTGTACTGTAGGTGTTGGGGGGGGGGTTTATGTATTTATGTATTGAATGTATAGTATGTATAATGTAAAGGCCAGGTTTATTTTTTTTACATTCAGGGTTTGTTCCGTGGTTCTGCGTGAGACCTATGGAGACCACGGTTTCCTCGGGTATCTCACGGGTATCAGGCTGTTGTTTCCGCGGGTGACACATGCGGGGATGAAGCGGTGGCCTCACATCGGTGGGGGCACCGCCGACCCATAGGTGCGGGGATGAAGCGGTGGTCCCACATCCGTGAGGGCACCGCGGACTCGTAGTGAGCACTCGTGAGTTCCCCTGACCCCCGTGGGAACCACCCAAGGCCCCGCAGACACCTGTGGGTCTGACCCGGGGCTCCCAGACATCCTTGGGCCTAACGTGGGGACCCAATTGTGGCCCACGGTGTCCCAAGACCACCTGGGGGCCATGGCGCTTGGCGGGACCCACAAACAGGCCTCCAGAACCTGTTTGAAAAGGGCTGCTGGTACCCTGTAGGTCTGTCAGGTGCCCCGCCAGCCAACCGGGGACTCGCGTGGGGCTGTGTTATGATCCCTGTTTGTCAAAGGATAAATCTTGTATTTATGGGGGGGGCACAGGGGGTGGGTAATGTATTTAATAAATAGAATGAAGTTTATTGTGGGTCACTGTATTGTTTTTATTGTGTGTACTGGGGGGGGGGGGTTCCCCAACGGTATGTGGGTAGGCCTTCTTGTGGGTAGTGGGTGAGGGTGGTTAGGCCTCACGGGGTGGAGGGTTAGTGTGGGAGGGTATGTAGGCGTCCCAAGTGGTGGGTGAGGGTGGGTTAACCCCTTAATGACTGTAGCGGTTAATAACCGCTATGGTGATTACGGGATTAAGGGACATTACTTTGGATGTTTTCATTCTTGTGTCTGTTTTGCAGCAGCGGAGGGGACGTGGGCAGGATGAAGAGGAGGATGGCCTTCATCGTGGCAGCCGGACATGGGTGTATTTAATGTATTTATTGCTGTTTATGTATTTAAAATGGGCACATTCACTATTATCCCTTTGTGGATAATAGTAATTGTGGCCATAACTGTACTATATGTGTTAGGGGGGAGGGGGGTATTTCTTTCAAAGTATGTATGTGTTTATTCATTAATTTTGGGGGGGGCACATAATTGGTACTGCAGGCCTGCGGGTAACACCCGAGGGCCCCCGCCGGCCTATAGTATTATTGATGTGCATATATGTGTATGTTAGGGGTTGTTGTTAGGGGTTGTAGGGGTTGTTGTTATATATTTATATATATATATATATATATATATATATATATATATATATATATATGTCCTATAAAAAGACTAACTCAGTCTCCATCTCTTCTGGGGTGTCTGCATCAGATTTACAACTTTCAGATGCTGAGAGTAATCCCTCTACGTCAAATCAAGCTAACCGGTTACATTTTTTAGACACGGGAACAAAGATATCCCCCACAGAAGGAGGACAAGGAGGGGAACAAAGAGAGCTAAGGGGACGAATAATCATCACACAGAAATTGAAGTGAGTAATATATCCATGAATATGGATAATGAAATGACGATTATTAACTTGTCTAATATTACTCTCACAGAAGACCAAAGCACAGTCTTGCGACGAGGACTCTCCTTTGCCCCAACATCATGTATGGACCACTTTGAGTGGACTAAGGATTTGAATTTATTTTGCAGGAAACTCCTTTTGTACAATTTTTTTGCCAAAGATCGTGGTATTACTGATGATAATGTCCAACATGTACATTTAAGCACACAGGAAAATGTTCATTTGCAGGATTTGGAGTCCCTATTTCAGGACCAAGGAATCATGCAGATAGATGAGAAGGACATTCTATCACATTGGAAGCCCCAGTCGATATTCTGCCCTCCATGGCAGACTTGCCCACCAGTGGAGGTATATTTGAAATTAGTCATGGAGGACTTTAAGAAAATCAAGACCAAAATGGATGACGCCAACCTCACAAGACCAGAGTTGATGGCGATAAAGGAACTTCAAGCCATGCGGGACATAGTCATCAAACCCAGTGACAAAGGCGGAAATATAGTCATTTGGCCAGAGGTGATGTATGAAAAAGAAGCATATAAACAATTAAAGAACACTGTATGTTATACGGAAATTGCATCAGACCCTACAATCCGCTATAAAGCAGAGATTGATCGTATATTGAGGTCAGCGGTGTTAGATGAGTACATTACAGATCGTAACTGTCAGGCCCTTACTTTAAAATTTCCTAGAGTTCCTACATTCAACCTATTACCCAAGGTGCACAAGAACCCCACCCACCCCCCGGGAAGGCCTATTGTGTCAGGCATAGGGGGGCTATGCGAACCTATTTGCCAATTCATAGACTCTTTTCTGCAAAAGTCAGTGGAGACTCTGCCATCCTATATTAGGGATACAATGGATGTGTTGGCGCGTTTGGCCCACATCACGGTTGACAATAATACACTTCTCGCAACCTGTGATGTGGAGTCCCTCTATACTTGTATAGACCATGAGGATGGCTTGCGCGCCACACAGTTCTATTTATCTATGCAGAATGTCTCCGCTGGCCTGATGGACCTAGTCCTGAAGCTACTGAGGTTTATCCTCACGCACAACTATTTTATCTTCAGGAATAGGTACTACCTGCAGAAAAAAGGTACTGCAATGGGTGCCACGTGTGCACCCTCCTATGCCAACCTCTTCCTGGGTTGGTGGGAACGGGAGATTGTGTTCTCAGAGGAGAATGTTGACTTTACTCAGCACGTGTTGTTGTGGTTGAGATACATCGACGATGTGCTGATTCTCTGGCAGGGGACTGCTGCTGGGTTCAGGGGCTTCGTCGATGCTCTCAACCACAACAACATGAACATTAAACTGACTTTTAGTTGCAGTAAAACACAGGTAGAGTTTTTGGATCTCTTTATCAATCTGGGGCCTGACGGCACACTCTACACCGACATTTTCCGCAAAAAAACAGCTACAAACGCCATAATGCATGCTTCTAGTTTCCACCCGGAACACCAAATCAAGGGCATCTCCAAAAGTGAATTTCTGCGTCTGAAGCGTAATGTCTCTACAGAGAGGGGCTTCATTAAAAGGGCAGGAGAGATGAGGGAAAGATTTACACAGAGAAGGTATAGTAATCGATGTGTGGAGAAGGGTTACAGGAAAGCTCTAGACACTCCTAGAGAGACTTTGCTTTGTCCAAAAGCAAAAATTAACTCAGACCATCAAATCCGTTTTATAGGAACGTATAACAAACAGTGGCACCAGTTGCACCAGACACTGCAAAGTCATTGGAAAATCTTGATGACTGACCCAGACCTTAAGAGGATACTGGGTGATAAAATTACAATGACCAGTCGTAAATCCCCGAATCTTAGAGACAAACTTGTGACAAGTCATTTTGTCCCCACCACAAACGAAACATTCCACTCAACAGCCAAGAAAAAGGGCTTTTTTCAAATGCAAAAACTGCTCTGAGTGTCGATACATGTGTCAGACGGATGTGTTTACAGATTTCAACAAGACTAAAATCTTTAAAATCAAAGAATGTCTTGGATGCAAATCAAAAGGTGTCATCTATTGCATCATGTGTCCCTGTGGTCTTCCTTACATTGGGATGACCACACGTGAACTAAGATTTAGAATCCTCGAACACGTGAGGAACATTAAAAATGCTTCTAAAGACCTCCAGGCTTTCAAAACAATCACATCGGTAGCCCGGCACTTCCATCTGACACATGCATCAGACTTCACTCTTTTACAGGCATTTTCTATAGAGAAGGTGAGCCTTGGGCTTAGAGGGGGGCGATTTAGAGAGGGCACTTCTACGTAGGGAGTCTAGGTGGATCGTCCAAATGGACTCTATGATGCCACGAGGCCTTAACGATTACCTAGGCTTCTCGATGTTCCTATAGACGTTATCTATAGCCCTTAATCTGACGCACCCTTTTTCCCTCACTCCTGTAATGCCCCTTTAATATAATCCTTGTACATAATACAGTAGTGAGGTTAACACACTGCGCATGCGCACGGCACAGCACGGCATCAGAGTCATTACTGAGACAGTGATTTCCTCCGATTTTAGGGCAAGCATGCGCAGTGAAGCGTTTTGAAGTGCACCAAACAGAAATGCCTGCCAGCTCTGCTATGACTCAGCAAGGGGCGCCAGGGACGGCAACAGATGACGTCACGGACATGCGCAATTGCAACCGTGAGGTCCGCTCTGTCAGCAGCATCTGAGGCCTAGGAAAGGAGAGGCTTTAATATCATTATCACATATGTAGTTTCCTGACAGAGTAGTGTAGGCGACAGCCATGGCATAGACGCTGGTTGATGACATCATGCGCATGCTCACTGATCATCTATGGAATTTAGCTGCCAGCACTGCCCTCTCTTATTAGGGTAGGCGTTGATACGGCATATCCCTACCATTGGCCCTCCGGTTCTGACGCCCTCATGACACTGAATGTAAGTTTATTATGTCCATCTGTATACCCTTTACTCCCAATGTTATTAATTAATTACATCAGGTACCAACACTCACTGGCCCAATTAGATCCCTTTTTAAGATGCATGTCATCCTGCCTACAGTACAACTCCCAGTAGAAGGCTAAGGCCGAAATGCATAGGAGCAGGTCTAGTAGGCAGGATCCCTTGTTTTGTCCCCCCTTAGGGACATGTCTACATGCTATGAGCTTTTGCTCCTTGTTTCCTCCCCAGATACTGCTGAGTACCTGACTTAAGGTGACGTATTGCTCATTTGCTGCTGCAGGCTAAGGTGTGCTTTTTTGACTGCATTATGTGTGTTTTACATTGAGTCCTATTGACATTGCATCACTTTGTATTTATCCCAGATCTAAGGGTCAGGTACCATAGAGCACTTTATCCTGTTCATTCAGGCTTTTGTATTGTCCCAAGTGGGACCCTCTGGTTGGAGGATATAACAAGTTTTGCTATACACAGGGGATCCATGCCTTTATTTTAAATTTCTGTGCTTTTTATTTTTATTTTTTGTTCTGTGACAACCCTTAATAAAATGTTGTGATTTTGTACTGCCAGGCAAACTAGAGTGCTTTTTTAGGGGCTCTTTTTCTCTCTTGCAATATATATATATATATATATATATATATATATATATATATATATATATATATATTCATGTATTTATTTATTTATTTATTTAGATTTATTTATTTATTGTGGGGCTGCTGTGTGTGATTTTTTGTTGTTGTGGGTAGCGGGGGTGGGTGAAGGGGGTATTAGCCCCAACGGTGGTTGTTTAGGGCTTGCGAGGGGGTAGCGGGAGGGGTTAACCCCTTCATGACCCTAGCGGTATTAACTGCTATGGTCGTGAAGGGGTTAAGTGCACCCGCAACCCCTCCGCAAGCCCTAAACTCACACCACGGGCCAAATACCCCATTCACCCACACCCGCTACCCCCAATAAAGCTGGCACGGTGGGTTAATCCCTTCATTGGCTTAGCTGTTAGCCGCTAAGGTAATGAAGTGGGCTGTACATGCATTTTTCCTGCCTCGGATGCATGCCGGGGGCCTTCAGGGCTGATATTCCTGGGTATCAGCTCTGGAGCCCCCCTGCATCAATTCGAGCCAGGAAAAGGGATTGATTTTTTTTTTTGTCACCTATCGCCGCTCAGCTCCAGCTTTTTGCCAACTTTTGTTGGCGGAGCGATTTGGAGAAAATCTCTCCATTTTATTGGCGCAATCAGCGGCGAGATGCTGATCGGGGCAATTTGAATACGGCGAGTTTTAAAACTGGCGAGATATTGTTTCTCGCCACCCGCGCGGCGAGTTTTTTTTCCAAGAAAAAAAAAACTGGCAGATTTTCCTCATCTCGCCAGTTTTTCGCCATTTACTAAATTGCTATAGGCATAATTGGCAAAAACCTGGCGAGATTCGGCTTCTCGCAGCTCTCTGCATAGGCCCCACAATGTTTGTATCTAGATATGTATATCATTCTTAATATAGCTCCCACGGCTGTACTCAGAAAAGAGACAATACAGTTCATGGAATTATCATGCAAGAAGTCCAAGAAACAATATCAGACAATAGGAAAGGAAATCCCTGTCCCGGAGAGCTTAGAATCTAAGTGGTATATTGGGAGACATACAGAGACAGCAGGTTGAGTGAACATGTACAGTAAATGGAAGTGCTTTGCCACAATGGTTGGTAGGAGCGACTGTGGGTGTGGCACAGTAGCCATTATTATTATCGTTTATTTGTGAAGCACCAACATATTCAGCTGCGAGGTACAATGGGATTCAGAGGTATGTATATTACACAAATATGACCAGTTACATACAGGTGAGGACAAACAGGCACAAACAGATACAAATAGGAAATGAGAGAGAGAGCTCGTGAGCGCTTACAGTCTCGAGGGAATCAGGAACAATGTTCCGCCCAGAGGGTGCACCCCACAGACACCAACCCAGACCCAGACTGAGGGAAAGAGCCCCTAATAACTCTTTGGACTATCCTCCCCGCCTTGCAGGACTGGGAAGTGTGAGTCGGCCCTTACAAAGGGATAGGCCTGTTTTTTTCATTTGTAAGCTGCCTTAAAGCTGTTTTGTTTGAAGATACGGGCTAAATTAAAGCCAATGTTTATTTCTCCCAAATCTATGTCTCCCTGGTCATACCTCTGCACTTGTATCCTACATATTGAGTCAGAAGAGGGATGAGAGGTGACCCTTGAATTTCAAAGTGGCCCCAGAGACCATCCGGGAAAATTGTTGTGCTTTTATTTGCTTACAGTTCTGGCAACAGCTTGGACAACAAAACCAAGAACAAATGAGCCACATGCAGAAGCGACCAGATTTAAAGGGCTACAAAGCCAGACAGGAAAGCTACACTGCTCTGGAGAAAGCCGCAATGCCACAGTCTGATAGGGGGGATTGCAACAGGCGGTGACCCACACAAGGTACTGACTCTCTGACCAAAGTCTACCTCAACACATTTGTGATGAAAGGGGGGGAAAAACTCCTCATGGGTTTTTTAAATGGCTGCTGAGAAAAAGAAAAAGTCTACAGAGGCACCTGTGACATCTACAGACTCTGAAAGTGAAGTCTGCTCAAGTGTAAGACTACCAGCTGGGGTTCTAACATATACGGAGAAAATATCTGCAATAGTGCCTCCAAAGGTCAGGGGGAAGAATACACCTGATACTGCCAAAATGGAGGGCAAAATGTGGTGTTCCTGTAATTAACCTAGGCACACTGGTGTCCCTTCCGCACGTACGAGGATAGTAAGGAGGAGGATGTCTCACAGTATGTGTGCCCCGAAAAGTGACACACCCACAAAACGCCCCTAGGATGGGGGAGCTGCCTGAACCCTGTACGAACCAAAAAGACAGGTCTCTACAACCATGAATATGATTGGCGGCAGCAAGAGCAGGACCAGCTGAATGCCAAATATTTCCACCAGCTAAGGCAACTGCACGAAAAGGATGGTGGATGCAGTGAAACTGCTGAAGTTTCAAAACAAGAAGAAGAAACCAGTATCCCTGATGGGATGGAATCTGTGACAGGGTGAATAAACGTCACCAGCCCTATGCCTGGCAGACCTATGTTAAGGTCTGCAGTGCAGCAGTGATGAGGTTAACTTTCAGATCTGAGGTCTGGTTAATTAGTCTGATCCCAGCTGCCTCATCAAGGAGCTTTAGAAACCCCAGGCTGTACACACATGCAGCCTGTCGGAACCAGAAAGAGTACTGAAATGCTGAAGTAGGATTACTGCTATAAGGTCTGCCTTCAATATATATTTTTGATGAACTGTTTGCTGTACTATTACGCTGGAATCTAAACAGCCCTTGTTGGGAAAGGGCAAGCCCTGCTCAGGACTTAATTTCTGTTTTGAATGCTGAAAAGAAGCTGTTTTGTTTTTGTGTGCTGTAATTTTTAAGGCTCAATAAATAAGCCTTTGCAAGAAACCCACGTGTGGTTGCATGTACCCTGCAACAGAGACTTACAAAGCAAAAGGGCAGAAAAAAACCCGTGGTTCTCCACTTACCATAGAAGGGTCAGACATGGCCAAAGACCCTGCAGAGAAAAAGGGAGCCAGTATGCCCTGCAGCCTAGAGAGAATGGATTATTCCTCCCAGGAATGATGGAATCCCCAGAAGGCAGAGGTCGTGTTTCCCGAAAAAGTGTCTCTCTGGTCCTGATTGGGAGAAACCCTCAAAAAACCATAGCGGAGATGTGGGGCCGGATCAAGTTAATGATGATCCCTTTACCAACCCTGAAGATGCACTGCCAACAGAACAGTAACAATGGTTTAAAGAAGTTCTGGGCAAGCAGGCCAGATACGTTGCTCTATAACAGCGCCAGCTGTTGACAGCTCTGGAGATGGAAAATGCTGAGTTTACAGCCAGGGATGGGAAGCGTCAAGTTTGTTATGCCCGTCTATCTGAATTCCTCCCACGTCATCCTTCCAATAAATTGTTTTTAACCATTTTTTTGGTTGTGCTGAACTCCACTTTTTCCCCGTTGCTGTGCACCGCCTTTTCTCTCCTTGGGATCAATTTGCAGGAGTATAGTTATCACTGGAAGTATCAGAGGGCGTTCTTCACCAAGAAATGAGCAAATCCCTGTGTCTGAAATTGAAACTCTATCAGATCAGAGCAGAATCTGCAAGAAAGAAAAGAAGCATGCTAACCCTCCAGAAATGTGGCCGAGCTCCCATCCAAGGACCGTTGGAGAAAGAATGGTATCTGTGCAAACACTCTGCAGCACTTATCAAACAAGCCTCATACAGAGGAACAAAAACTCATCAGCTGCGTTGCCAGAATAAAGCCGCCTGCCTTCTCAGTAAATATGGAGAATGCAATGACAAAGAAAGAATTATGAACATTTGAAGTAATGTGTAATTTTACGCCAGTGAAATGTTAGATAGTGTCTGCAGCAAAGATGCTACAGGAAAATTAAGGAAACTGCTTTTACTGTATGATTCAATCCAGATATAGGTACATGGCTATAAGGGCACCCGTAATGCCATCTCAGTGCTACAATCGGTTTTCCACAAAATTCAGGAAAGAAGAACCGAATTACGACTTAGAAGTGCAATACAAATCCAGTCATGCCCACATGACCCAATCCAGATTCCTCTCAATGACAATCATGTATTATTTGTCATATTAACTATGCCCAGGACATACTTGAAAACGAGAGGTAACTCTCAATGTATTACTTCCTGGTAAAACATTTTTATAAATAAATAAATTGCCTCTATAATTATTCAGTCTTTGGCTAGAATTGAGATCATGCCCCTAAAGATGCAATAATACAGTGGTTGTCTACTCAACTTTGCAATGGAAAAAGGCACGTCTACAGGTTTGCCCGCTACAAAAAGAGATGTCACGGCTAACGGTTAGGTATGAGGAGAACTACAACCAAATTGAAGTACTGGAATAAACTGAATAAGTGGGTTGTGCTTGTTGCGGACAAGCCTGTGATGGATGAGAAAGCTGTAAGACAGGGGTCCCCTGGTACTAAAGGAGCTTCAAAATGATGCTACTGTAGCAGAAATACCCCAACAGACATCACTTGGGATTTCCCTACGTATGAAGAATTGGTCAGTGTAGAAAAAGTAATATGTCAAGAAAGGGAGGCCACAGATGCAGCCACCAGTATTAGAACTCTTGCATGGGTAAAAACTAGGGACTCTAACTGTAAATGCCTCAACTTTTCTGTGAGATTCTGCTGCCAGACAAATGGTCCATCGGATTAACGCAGCGGGGGTCCCTGCAGTCCCATTCAAACTGAATGGGGCTGCAGGGACCCCTGCTGTGTTAATCCGATTGGCCATTAACAATCTCACAGAAATGTTGAGATATGTTGAGGCATTTACTGTGAGATTCCCTAGGATTCCCTAGTTTTTACCAAGGTATGTGTTCTAATTCTGGAGGCTGCATCTGTATGTCCATGGCTATCAAACATAAATACTACGGGGGTCAATCAGAGTGGATAAAAACTCCACCCAAGTTGAACTACCTGTGATCATGGATACTGAACCTGATGCAAGTGGTCACCCTAGTCTCAAGGCAGAAAAGATGCAAGGAAAAAACTTGTGGCCAAGTAGATAAAAGAATACTTGACAATATGGAAAAAGGAGATTTTAGGATAAAAATGTGTATTGAGTTGTGGAATACCGAGAGCTGCAGAGGTCTGTCCCAGCGTGAGCAGGGCTGCCGTCCCATACCCCAGCCGTGGCTTACAACAACACTGCGCCGATGTCTGTGAGGAGCGCATGGAGTAGCCACAGATGAGAGGGGATACTCTCTGATTATCCACTGCCTACATCCTACATCTTCTGGTAAGCGGGTATTCTTGCCATTGCAGAATTATACAAGTGGGACCCATATTCATTGTTATCCTAAATTGTGTTTAATTATTGTATTGATTCATTATGTCATATTAAATGTGTTTTTTTAATCATTGTCGTCACCTGTTGTTCTCAGCATTTATTTTCTCTGTTTGTCTTTAGTGTTCACTAAGTGTTTTACAGTATTATACTATGTATTTTTATTTTTCGTTTCATGTTTGATCATCCACACGTGGAGTACCATATTGGATCTGCCAGCATCATCATTTCTGGTTGTATATATCCTTTGCAAATGTATAATTATTCTGTATAAGCCGAGCGCCATAGATTTTACATTTTTTTCAATGTGGAAAAAGGAGCTTGAGTGAAGAGTCCTTCATAGAGATGAGGAAGCTAAGCACATCATGGAAAGAACATAGACGAACAGGAAAGATCCTCCTTGAATGCACTCAGAAAGGTAAGTCAACGTGATATGGTTGATAATATTAAAAAACCTTTTAATCACACATATAGTAAAACATCTTGTATAGAGGGAAATGGCAGAAAGTAATCCACGACCAGTCCCTATTGACAAACCAAGAAACAATTTTCCCAAATAAATACACGGGAGATAATGAGGTATGACACTACACCGCCGATATGTGGGCTAGAGGGCTGCCAGTAGTAATCACAGTGTAACTTCAGACTAGAAAATCTGATCTATAAAGCAGATAATCTATTGTCAAAAAATCAGCACACCTGAATAAATGGTATGCTGATGCTGGATCTGAAGAGGTGTGTTAATAGGCAGTTGGTAGGTCAGAAATAAATACCTACATGGATACACATAGACCACAAAGTATATAGGTGTATGTCTGCTCCTGAACGGGGTGAAATCAACATATAATGTGGAAGATAATACACACAACATAAAAAATATCTAAAACCACATACATAGCTAATTGCTGCGTGGCTTGATGGTGTTTGACTTTGCATAGGGCAGGCACAAAATGTGCTCAACTGATGCCCTGAGGCACGGTTCTGAGACCGTATCCAGTTATAGCCTCAGAAAAGTAACGGTCATAAAATGCAAAGGTCACTGAATAACACTAAGTGGAATTTGCCAATGCTTTGCTAGTGATATAAAGCAAATACAGAAGGACTGAACCATGGTCAGAGGTCAGCGGTACGTGGTGACGTCATCACGCTGAGCGGACGCCTCCCAGCAGTGGGACGAGACCGGCGCGGTTGCAGCAGCTGAACATGCAGGCTGTAATTCCCTGTCCCGGCACCCTGCCCTCAATCTACACACTATTGGAATGAGAGATGCAGGAACGGACAACAGCCTTTCTCCCCCAAGCTAAGTAGATAATTATGGTTAGCCAGTCAGTTGCTATTCAGAGCGGTTACTTACACCGCGGAGTTGTAAGCATTATAGTACACTCCCTGACAGGCTACCCCTTGATCATTATACTATCAGGGGACTAATGCCGCCGACACAATTAGGGTATAATAAATAATATATATATATCTGGCGACATTACACTATGCTATATGTACCATGGTTCAGTCCTTCTGTATTTGCTTTATATTACTAGCATAGCATTGGCAAATTCCACTTAGTGTTATTTAGTGACCTTTGCATTTTATGACCGTTACTTTTCTGAGGCTATAACTGGATACGGTCTCAGAACCGTGCCTCAGGGCATCAGTTGAGCACATTTTGTGCCTGCCCTATGCAAAGTCAAACACCATCCAATGCCGCCGACACAATTAGGATATAACAATATATATATATCTGGCGACATTACACTATGCTATATGTACCATGGTTCAGTCCTTCTGTATTTGCTTTATATCACTAGCAAAGCATTGGCAAATTCCACTTAGTGTTATTCAGTGACCTTTGCATTTTATGACCGTTACTTTTCTGAGGCTATAACTGGATACGGTCTCAGAACCGTGCCTCAGGGCATCAGTTGAGCACATTTTGTGCCTGCCCTATGCAAAGTCAAACACCATCAAGCCACGCAGCAATTAGCTATGTATGTGGTTTTAGATATTTTTTATGTTGTGTGTATTATCTTCCACATTATATGTTGATTTCACCCCGTTCAGGAGCAGACATACACCTATATACTTTGTGGTCTATGTGTATCCATGTAGGTATTTATTTCTGACCTACCAACTGCCTATTAACACACCTCTTCAGATCCAGCATCAGCATACCATTTATTCAGGTGTGCTGATTTTTTGACAATAGATTATCTGCTTTATAGATCAGATTTTCTAGTCTGAAGTTACACTGTGATTACTACTGGCAGCCCTCTAGCCCACATATCGGCGGTGTAGTGTCATACCTCATTATCTCCCGTGTATTTATTTGGGAAAATTGTTTCTTGGTTTGTCAATAGGGACTGGTCGTGGATTACTTTCTGCCATTTCCCTCTATACAAGATGTTTTACTATATGTGTGATTAAAAGGTTTTTTAATATTATCAACCATATCACGTTGACTTACCTTTCTGAGTGCATTCAAGGAGGATCTTTCCTGTTCGTCTATGTTGTTAACTATGTATATCCTCTATTGCACCAGTCTGTGAGTTACTTCATTCACATTACTTATTTTACTAGCTGATGCGGGAGCCTCCATTCCCCTTTCCCTTTCCCCTTTCCCTACCCTTTAAAACTTAGCACATCATGGAAAGACTTTGCTTGGCAAAAGTTCTTCTCGAGCGACTAAAGCGCACTGATTTCAAGCACCTTATGGAAGAGACACTTCTTACCTGGAGAAAGGGCTCTGATACCAGCATGACTGGGGGTTTTCTCCGTCCACACATTCTCATTCGAGTCACAGGTACATTTCAAGTGAGAGTGGAGGGATAGGCTTCAGCCGTGGCTAACCCAAGCAACCCACAAACGGGGGAGGTATGTGACAGGGCCTTAACACCTGTCTAAATAGGGCTACGAATAGGAAGTCTGTATCTGCTGAACAGTCTAGCAGGGGGCTGGTTAATTGTAGCTAAAGATAATTATCCAGTCTCCACTTGGCTCATCAGTCAGGAAGAAAAGCCTCCTGATTAAACTAAAGGGGATTTTTCTAGCACTAAGGAGGTGTGTGCAGTCAGAGAAGGATCTCAGGGAAACAGACCCTATATTCCAGGATGCAGCGGACCCTTGAACCTGCCAGAGGGTGCAGCCCATGGACACCAAACTGACCTAGACTTAACAAAACAGCCCAGATAACAGGTACCTCTTTTAACTTTCGGTCAGAGGCCTTTTGTGCCAGGCCTGCAGAAAGGGACTGAGAAGTGTGTGTCAGTCCTTACAAAGGGATAGGCCTGTTTTTCTCTTTATTTTGTATACTTCCTTAAAGCTGTACTGTTTGAAGCTGCCGGCTAAATAAAGGCCAATGTTTATTTCTCCAAAATCTATATTTCCCTGGTTATACCTCTGTATTCATCTCCTACAGAAGACATTAGTCTAGTCTAATGAAATGCTTTATTTCATAGGTGAGTTTTAAGGTTTGACTTAAAGGTGGGTAGAGAAGGTGCTTGACATATACTGAGTGTGAGGGAGTTCCACCGGTAAGGCTCAGTGAGGTAAAAAGGTTTAAGGTGAGGGAGAGAGCAGTAGAGGGGAAAGGGGTTGAGAGGAGACAGTTATAAGTAGAGCGTAGAAGATTAGGAGGGGCATAACGAGAGATCAAAGCCGATATGTAGGGAGCAGTAGATCAGTGGAGAGCTTTGAAGGTAAGGAGGAGAACTTTGTATGTGATCCAAAGTCTGATGGGAAGCCAGGAGAGGATTTAAGGAGTAGATGAGCAGAGTCTGTTTTTAGAGAAAGTTAAATTATTTCAGCAGCAGAATTTTTGATAGATTGCAAAGGAGAAGGTTGTGAGGCAGGGAGGCTTTTTATCAGTGTAACCCTTCTATGGTACCCCACCCGACATGAGGTTGGGGGGTACACTCCTTCTGGTCACTCTGAGTGGTCTTGGTGCTGTTACCTGCTGATAAACAGGAGGGCTGAGTGCTCTGCGGTGTTGTGGGGAGAGCCCAAGACAGGGACAGGAGGTGTGGTGTGGGACAGGTTACCTTGTTCTCTCAGGGTGCACAGTGCCTCCAGCCAGCAGGGATCGCCTGGGGTCTCCAGGGGAGAGACCCCCCTGACACTCCATTCTCCAGACACAGGAACAGGGACACACAGCAGCTTCTTTTCTGTGGATCTTTATTCAGCATAGGTGTCCAGACAGCATACAGCATGATATCACAGGCATAGTGTAATCTCTGCCTCTCTGCTCATGGCAGCTTGAATTCCCTCCTCAGGGAGTGTCTCTAGCTTTGAATCATTACAACTCAAAGCTGGATACTGATTGGCTTACACACACATCAGGGGGTGTTCCAACCCATATCCACCTTTGGATTAACACATTCAAATGTTGCTTAGGCCTGCCCCTGAATATTGCTACATACACAGAGCTGAAATGCAAAACAGACAATCTGAAGGAATTAACCTTTCCACTGCCTGTTATAACAGGACTGACAGAGGGAAGGCCCAGAAGAATACATAGCCCCGTAAGGCCATGCTATATCAGTTTGTTACAATAATCCAGACGGGAGAGGATAAGGGTATGCATTAGAGTTTTATCAGTAGATTGACAGAGGAAAGGTCAGATCTTGGCAATATTACAAAGGAAGAAGAAACACATGTTAGCCATCATGTGAATGTGAATGGAGAAGGAAAGGGAGCAGTCAAATGTCACTCCTAGCAATGTTCTTTGATGACAGCATAGATGGTAGTACAGTTTACTGTGATGTAAAAAGTGTACGTTAGGACAGGTTTAGGGGAAAATATGAGGAACTCTATTTTAGACATATTAAATATGTCAACTAACCTACACCGTATTTTAGACTCAAATGTTAGCTTGTTGTGAAGGTATAGTAAATGGCAATGTTAACTGTTATATCTGTTGTGTTTAGCAAATAACATGGGCTAAGAGTGTGATCAGACCATATATTGGTCGGACCTAACTGCTCAACCCTTTGTCTGTAAAATCTGTTTGTTGAAGTAACTTCCAATTTGCCATATTGTTCCCCTTTTTTATGCACACATAGACGCAAACACCTTAAATAATTAAAACCAAACACAACAATTTTGTTTAAGTTTGTTAAAGCATTTTTATTACATACTGTAAAATTGTTCAAGACTGTGGAACCCTTCTTGTTCTTTCAGAGTGCCTCACATCATCTATTTTTTTTGGGGGTGGGGGGCTCAAAGGAAAAGGGTTACATTTTTTCCTCATCAATTTCTCATGGTTGGAATTACAGCCTCTGGGGGTGTTCAAAGTTCCACAAACTGCGCCCTCCCCATAGAACAATTCAAAGGAATTAGTGTTACAAATTCTAGGTGTCATCTGCAGGAGAGGATCTCAATGGCCAGAACAAAAGCCGAGTAGCAAAGGCAAGAATGGGATAACTATGTGGTTTCAGGGCAGGTGGCGAAGTAGCATTGTTAGGGTCACGGGCCAAGCTCAGACTCAAGAAGCGAAGAGACGTCATATGGGTCACAGGGTCAGGGCAGTTCACAAAGTAACAGAAACATAATTGGGAAAAGAAACATGACAGGGATATGGGAGCGGGTCCAGGGCATGGTAGCGGCACCGGGATACAGGAGCGGGACCAAGACACAGGATCAGGACATGGGAGCCGGGCTGGGACATGGGACTGGGACACGGAAACATGACTAGGACATGGGAGCAGGACTGGGACAAGAAAAAAGGGCAAGCCAAAATGATAGCAAGGACCTTAAATTTAACTACAACTCATAACATGGTACAGGCAAAACAGAGGTCAGGCAGAGAATAAGGCATTGGCATGAAGAGTCTTTAGCATAAAAACAAAGGCTAGGATTAAAAAGAAACAGGAAACTTATAATGACAGGGAAACAGACAGAAGACGGAGGGGATACTAATAGAGAGCAAGAGGAAACAGAAGAGGGGGAACCCAGTCAAGGCACGAGCAGCAGCACACCCAGTGAGCATCCAAGGGAATTGTGAACAGTTAGAGCTAGATAGGACACATCAGGGATATCACTGATACAAAGAGATTTTGAAACTGGACACCAGTGTCAGCTAATACCATGAACAGAGCTCATAATCAAAATATAAACAGAGTGACCAGAAAATTATTAAATAATAATTAAATAATAAAATTAATGGAGTTCAGTATAGGCTTTAGAACCTGAAGGTATTTATGCACAGTACTTAAAGTAAACCTGACACCACAACACACAAAAGCTCCAAACATATTTACACATTCGAGAGGAAATGAGGGATTTCACCATTTTGTAAGGCCCAGTCTTCCCTTGGTACCCACTGGATTCCATAACTAACTATCTATATAAAAGATGGAGGGATCCTACCTTTAATTCCCATCAAAGATCTGGCAGACATGGCAGTTTCTGGTTTCAGTTCCTGGTAGCTGTCCAGTTTTTGTACCATAGCTGCTGGTCTGAAATATCCAGAAGTCTCAGCCCTCCTTGGTTGCAGAATCTCAGTCTGGATGGATGCTCAGGTCTTCTTCTGACTTTAATTTAGCCCTACTTCTACTTTTAGGAGAAAGATGGAACCTTGTCTATGAAACTCTGATCTTACTACAGGGTTTAGACCTACATTAGCTTAGGATTTATCCCAATACTAACTTTATACTATACTGAAGGCAGTCTTATGACAGCACACTGGATATAACATGGGCCTAAGTTTAGTGGGCTCCAGAGAGTTCTTTCAGCCCTCCTCACTCTTGAATGTTTTCTGGCAGACTGAGTTTTTACTTCCTGTCACACCTTGGCCTTTTGGTGCTCAAGACATGGACAAACAGGATCTCTAACTTCTCATTCATGGCACCTTTTCACATAGATATGCTGCTGTGTACTTTCAACTTGTCTACAGTGGCTGCTTTCATAACTATAAAGTATGGGCAGGTCAGAGGACGTCATCCAGGATTACAGATGTACATTTAGCCAGATATAACCCCTTTAGTGCCCTATGCATGTACCTGTAAATTGTATTGGCTCTATAATGTAACATGTACATCATGGCAATATGCTTGTTTTTCCATTGGAATGCTGACCACGATCTGCACGGAAATCAAGAACCCTCCTATCAACATCACAGGAATGACGACGAGATCATGTGATCACTTCCTACTGCACTAAAGAGGTTAAATTCCCCAGAACTGCAGCAAACAAAAGCCTTTTTTTTTCACAGCTCCATGTAGGTTACAGTGGCGGGCAGCTTCAGGGAGGGGGTTGGGGGCATTCATCCCTATTTTCCTTTGTAGCATTAATCCTCGCTGCTGGCGAATGCTGCGATCGCATTCCTGTGGCTTTTCCCGGCAGCTGGAATGTCTGTACCGTACTGTATATCTTCAATGCAAATGATCAAACATAGAGGCTCTCGGGCACTGTATTTCCCCTAATACTCTCTCTATAGTCATGTAATAGGCAATGTTTTATGGAAATGAATATTAAGGATATTGTAAGTTATGGGACGCCAACAATGTGGATTTGTAAATCTGTGTTCCGTGGGTAAAATTAAATAGGAATAACCTAGCATGCGGCTTTTACATGGCGTTCACAGCTTGCTCCTTATTTGTTTTGCATTTCATAAAATGTGATTTAGCTGTATTGCAAATTGCCATTTCTTTTGAGAGAACATTATTTGCAGAACTACTTAAAGACTTCAGTGATCTCTGTTTCAAGAAATAAAAACTAAAGATGTATGCCAAAATAATCTTGTTCAACAGGGGACATTCTTTTTGTCCCTAAATTATGTTCTTACTTTAGTTCCAGAAGGGAAAAGGAAAATAGTTAATGTTTTTTCATATGCCCTTGATTTTACAGGGGTCATATTAGCTGTGCCACAATCATACTCACGTGTGTGGTATTTTTTTGTGAATATTAAGCCACCTACTCTAGGTCTCAGATTAAAATTCAATGGTGATTTATGAAACTGAAGAAAAGCAAGAAGTTTCCATTGCTGGAGCCTGTGTTTTAGGATGAAACATGCAAGTAATGGGTGGGAAAGATAGAGCAGAGATATTGTTCACAGGCTTTATCTTAAGCTATACCCAAGAGGAACCATCAAAAAAAGTGTTCACCATCATTTGGATTAGGGAAGAAGAAATGCGATAATGGCTTTGAATAATAAAGGTTGATAAAGAACGTGGCCCTAATGGCATTTGCTCAAGAAGCTCTACTGAGTCATAGCTAGAGCATCAAATTTAGAATTAAGGATGTTGTTATCAAAGGTTTATTGCTACAAGGCTGGTGTAAAGTGCCAGTATTTATTTTCAACCAGTGAATTACAGATTTTAAATGGTAATGTCAACAGTATTTTAATTGGGATAAGTTTACATTTAGATCAAGGCAATGTAGTATCATTTAGATCAAGGCAATCTGGCTTTCACCCCAAACACTCCACGGTAACTACCCTGCTAAAAGTTTGCAATGAGATCCAGTGTGGAATGGAACGGGGACAACTCACTGTTGCAATATTCCTAGATTTTTCAAAGTCTTTTGATACTGTTGATCATGTTATTTGCTAAACGAACTCCAGAGCTCTGGAATAGGGATGCATGCTTAAACTGGTTTAATTCCTACCTATCAGGTAGATCCCAAAATATGTTTATCTCGGGCACTAACTCGAACCCCTTGGATATCACCTGCGGTGTCCCGCAAGGCTCTGTTCTGGGGCACATACGAAAAAGGTGATCAGTGCGCAGCTAAAACATGGTCCCACATACAGTGCTAAATAATGAACACAGTGAAAAGTGATATTAAAATGAAACAATAGTTGGACCTTGTGAGAGAAGTCACTAAAGTTGCATTTGCAGCCTTTCTTGAAGGGGTGGCTCGACACCCCTAATACTGGAGAAAAGACACAAAAACAAGGCGCACAACGCACATAGTGAAGTAAAGTAAAAAAGATGAATTTACTAAAAGGTTAAAGGTTCTGCGTACATCAATAATGAATAAAATAGGCAATGGGTTAGTGGGGTTACCACACAGAGGGAAGGCTGGAGTCGCAGCTCTTCAACGGAGGCAGTTTGAACCACAGGATACCAGCAGTAATCAGCCAGGAAGAGAACCTCCGTGGAGCCTTGAATCACGTTTCCCTCATCTCAGGGTAAACGGATGGTAAGGACCGGTGAAATGTCCTGTGGAATGTCCAGTAACAAGGCACAGATACCTCCGTTAAACCCACAGATGCAAAACACCAACAGCGCCGCTCAGTCCCGTGGTGCGCCTGCCGATGACGTCACAGGATTCCCCTCTATTCCGAAGCGTAGAGGAGGGTCCAAGGCAGCGTTGGACACACAGGCCGGCAAGCAGTGATGCGAGGGACAGGGAGGCACAAACCAAGTGTATGCTTGGCTAGAGTTTGGGTGAGGAAAAGGAGCAATGAGTTCTTCCAACGCATTTCGTAACTGAAAGTTACTTCTTCAGGGTGCACTCCCTGTCCCTCGTATCACTACTTGCCGCCCTGTGTTTCAAACACCACCTTGGACGCTTGAACAAATCCTCCCTAAGTCTCCTGGTCAGAAAGCGCATTGCACAGCAGATGCTAATGCCAATTATCGACTATGGAGACATAGTATATGGCTCGGCACCCCAAACCCACCTTGGCAAACTTGGCACCCTCTACAATTCAATTTGTCATTTCGTTCTCCAATGCAACTACAACACACATCACTGCGAAATGCTCAAAGAACTAGATTGGTCATCACTCGAGTCTAGGCGCAAAGTTCACCTTTCCTGTCCTGCCTTCAAATACTTTCTGGGCAAGCTACCCACCTATCTCAACAAGCTCCTCACCCCTACCACATGCAGCACTTATCATCTGAGATCTGACCCCAAAAGACTGTTCATGGTCTCATGGTTCAGCAAAGTTTCGGCTGTTCTTCCTTCTCTTACCAGGTACCCCACAACTCTACCAGAGAGACTCACTTCCGCCACCAGTCTAAGTTCTTTCAAAACTAAAGCTGTCTCACATTTAATCTGGTCTGTAACTGTTATATACGCCTATAATATATAATATCTTTAACTGTGCATACAATGTTTGTATGTAATGTACTGTATAACCCATTTCACTCATTGTAACTATGTATTTGTAACCATATATTTGTCATTATAACTCTGTGCCCAGGACATACTTGAAAACGAGAGGTAACGCTCAATGTATTACTTCCTGGTAAAACATTTTATAAATAAATAAATGTCAGGTTTGGGGGGTCTTGAGGACTGGAGTTGAGAACCCCCCAAGCATATGTCTGGAATTTGGTTAAAACATTTTTCTACATTTTCTCAGTTATATTCCGTTACTGTGATTTTTTTGTACGCGTTCCCTTTGCTTGGGAAGGCATGAAAATGCCCTACATTCATCCAATATCTACAAAATGTTGTGACATGTGCCAGGATTTTGCAAAAATGGCAGTATGTAAAGAGTCAGAGGTTTAAGTCTTGCACACCTTAAATGCTATAATGTTAGCAATATACTTGCGTTTAAAGTACCAGTGCTCCGTGGTTCAGGAAAAAACCTGTCTGGTGTATTCTCAGGATACATGTAAGTAAGTAGAGGATCCAGGGCACTTCAGATTTGCAAAAAATAATTTCTACTCTTAGTAGCACACACAACGTTTCGAACTTCAATCAGTTCTTTATCTTGGTAAAGAACTGATTGAAGTTTGAATCGTTGTGTGTGCCACTAAGAGAATAAAGTATGTAAAGGGTCACATGGGCCCAGTTGTGCAAATGTCTTCAAATATGCTTATCAAAATGTATTGAGCATGTTTTTGGAAACATCTCACCTGTTTGCAAACCTCCGCAAAATAAATTGCACACCTCTCCTGGTGTGGAACGTGGCGCATCACCGGAGATTTCGTTTTGGTAGCAGCCAGAGACGAAAGACAACGACTCCCAATTCTACATCTATATCCAAAGGCGCATATCATACCAGATTCCTGTAAGTAGGATTTCAATTTTGCGGACTGGACAGACACCCGATCATCACTTGTGTTTTTTTTTTATATTGTCACATTGTTTTTAAATATTTTTATTAAATGTATCTTATTTCATTCCACCTATTTTTCCATTTAATAATCAATACTTCTGAGGCATCAATGTTTTAAAAACATCTAAAGGCTACATTCTACTTTATATACCATACAGTTTTATGCTATGTTTTTCTTGTTTGTTTCTTTTCATGTGCTGAGACCATCATCCGTTGTACCACAAATTTCGGAGTGGCCAGGACATTTTTTCACCCTGGACACCTTACGGTTGTATGTATTATACATATAATATTACCATCCTGTGACTATTTGTCAGGCACCGTTGCAGTTCCTATGTTTGGAGGGTGGGGTATTGCATTTTGTGTGGGGAGGTGGGTATTACATTTTGTGTTGGGAGGGGGAGTGTAGATTGTGTGTGTTATTGCATATCGTGTGAGGGGTGGGGTATTGCATTTTGTGTGTGAGAGTATTATAGGAGGTAATTATTGTGGGGGGATCGTGTGTGTGTGTGGGGGGGGGTTGTATATGAGGAGGGGGGGATTGAAGGTGTGGGATTAAGTGAGAGGGGAGTAATTAAGTGAGAGGATAGAGGTGGTGGAATTGGGAGCTGGGGGGAGTGAGACAGTGCATATGGCGGGGAGTGAGTGAGGAAGATAGGGGGGAAGAGTGAGAGAAATACATAGGGAGAGGAGGCGGAATAGAGGAGGTGGATTGCAAAGAGGTCTGAAAGGGGGAGGGGTCGCAAGGCCGCCGACATGGGGGAGGGAACCTCAGTCGAAACTCTAGTCTTGGGCTCCAGGAATTATGTTGTCGGCCCGGGTTCTCTTCCATATACTATGTCACCATAGTATATAATTGACATTAGCATCTGTTGTGCAATGCGCTTTCTGACCAGTGTGTTTGGGGAGGATTTGTTCCTATAAAAACACCCGGTTTGGCATAACAATAACTGTGATAATGAAGAATCTCCCTCCATAACATGCTAGCAGGAGTAATATCATTTTCTACATCTGTAAAATTACATAGCCCATGGTAGAATTACATAGCCCATATTACATTATATATGGCCCAGGTTATCTTGATAGAAAGAAAGCACACACAAGGATATGCTGAATAATATAAAACAATGCTCATTACGATTATGCACATTATTACATTGGCTACATCTGTAGGTAGATATGTGGAACATACTACCATTGGGAACAATAAGGAATTTGATGTCCTTGTTGAATAAGTCACATATTCACTGGGATTCTTTTATGCTGTCACCTGGATGATATAAATATAATTTTTCTAGACATTATACATTGGCTGCATAGAGTATTGAAGATGTAATATCTGTAACTAGGCAAGAAAGGGTCAAGAAGTATATTGCTCATACAATTTAATAACAGTAAAGTCATAACTATGCACTAAATCCACAAAAATCCAGGTGTAGAATACAAGGTTAATGGTACTATTCTGGTTCAGGTGATGTAACAGTAGGCAATCAATGTACTGTAGCATAGCTGGGGGGAAAGCCAGCAGGACGCTGGACTGTATAGGGAAATATTAGCATCAAAAAAAGGGAGGTACTAATAGCACTTTTCCAGAGGGACACTAAAATAGAATAATCAAAAGTAGCTACCTCTATTGTGATCTTAAAATGGCTTTTACATTCAATACCTATTTCTTTAAAATACAATAATAAACCTTTTGTTTTTGTTATGTTTCATATGTTAGGTTCTGTAATTTGTCTATAGTGCTGCAGGGAAAAATAGATAAATAAAATGAATGTTTCGTTCTGTTTCTGTGTATAATTGTATTTATAGATTTCATTAGTTTTTTTTTTTAAAGATTCCAATAGCATTGACAACTCTTTTTATTACAGCTTACAGAATAAGTATTAGGTCTCCTTCTTCTAGAATATAGGGCCATGACTGACTATAACAGAGGTGGCCAACTCCAGCCCTCAAGGGCCACCGACAAGTTAGGTTTTAAGGATATCCCTGCACCATTATGACCGAGCCACTACTTGAGCCACCTGTGCCAAAGCAGGGATATCCTTAAATCGAACCTGTTGGTGGCCCTTGAACCCTGAAGGTGGCCACTCAAGATCCATTATGAACCCGCAAAGCAGGAATAGTGACATTCCACATGTTTGTTATTTTTTGACCTTGTATCATATTACGCAGCTGAATATGTGCGTGAAGCAGAATCTTCCATGTCAAGGATAACTTTAGCAAGCTCATAATCACGTTTTCCTGGCACTTCGTGAGTTTGTGCAAAGCCTACAGTAAAACTGTATGGATTTTGGCACGTTGTAGCTATATCATACGACTATGTTATGTTTTTAACTTCTTGTGACTGAGCTTTCCCAAAGCTTCTTGATGAACTGTGAAGGCATCGAGATTTTTCTTTACAACCATAGCATTTGGAGACGACTTGCTTACAGCTGCCGCCCAATGCTCTGGTCAACCACATTATAATGTTCCTCCTGCTTTCTGTGCACAGAAAGGTACACTTTCTTTTGACAATACAGCTGGCCAACTCTTATGAGAACAATGACTCATGAATGGGACTTTATTAAAAACAATTGCATTTATCACAGCTTGAATTTATTTCCTGTAATAATTTTTCTCTGAACAAAAATGTCTTGTGAAGAAATAATAACTTTCTCCACCCTTTGTCTAATTAGCAACTTTACAGCCATGAGTATAACAGCATGTGTTACTCTTACAAATGTAGTGTAGAATTTTGGAAATCACACTCTCTTATTGCACCAAAAAGACTATGGGACCTATGCACTAAGCTCCGTGTTTATCCGTCAGGCTGAAAAAAAATAACCCGCCCGATAAAAAGTGAAGCCGGAGGCGCGATTCACTAAGCCCTACAGCCCTTTTTCTATAGGAACGAGCTCAAAACAGCCATACTGTGCGTGTTGTTTTTTTCCCCCTGCTAGCGCACTGAAACTTCACGTACGATAGCTGATAGAAAAAAAAATTTGCATGGAGATTTGGCATCTCCATGCAAGGCTGTTACAGGCGATCGTACACAAAATAAATACATTTTAATAATAGTGTACATGAGCAGGGGGTCTCCGGAGCTGAACCGCATTGATTTCTGCCTCAGAGAACCCCTGCTTACAGAGTTACAGGCCCCGGTATGCGGCATCGGAGGCCAATGTCGCCGCCATCTTTATACCGTCCAAGACGCGATGGGGACGCTATAAAGATGGTGGCGACACTGGCACCGATGCCCCATACCGGGGCCTGTAACTCGGTAAGCAGGGGGTCTCTGAGGCACGGTCTCCTTTGGTTGGCGTGTTTTGTTTGGCGGGTTTTTAAAGAACGGTCTCTTAGCGTAGCTTAAAGAATCCCGCAGAAGGGCAGAAATCAGCTTATTTAGCTGATCGTACGGGTTTGGTGGGACTTAGAAAAATTTCAGGAAAAAAGGCAATTTAATGGCAGCATGGCTGGGAAGGCAAACGCAACGGGGCTTGTCAGAGGTGAGGAGCGACGCATTCCAGGTATCTGCCAGGTACAAACTGTGCATTTGCTTGAATAAAGTGTGTCGCAGCAGTAGCCCCTATAGGTCAAATCAACAGTACACATAGGGACTTTGGGCTCTATGCACTAAGCGCCGAAAAAATGCATTCGGCAAGTGTTACCTATCGGCATGATTTTAACGATTTGCCCTCGCAGTATTCAGTAAGGGCCGAATCTATGCCGAATCACTGCGAAAGCAAAACGCTGATGAGCCGGTGATAAAAGAGCCTGGCTCCCGATAGCCTGGCGATATGCCGTTTCTGCCGATATGTGTTTGCAGCAGAGAAAGACCCGCCGCTCTCTCTGCTGCAAACATCGGCAAAATAAAAACATATCAAAACAACTTTTACTCATAGTGTACATGTGCAGGGGGTCTCCTGAGCTGAACTGCATTGGTTTCAGGTCCGGGGAACCCCTGCATCCCGAGATACAGGCCCCTTTATGAGGTGCCGGTATCCCTCTGCATTTAAAGGTCCCGATCACGTGACCGCGGAATGTAAAAAAAGCAGAGGGATACCGGCACCCCATAAAGGGGCCTGTATCTCGGGGAGCAGGGGGTCCCCGGACCTAAAACCAAAGCGGTTCCGCTCTGAAGACCCTCTGCACACCAACACTATGTGTAAAACACACATATAAATAAACAATCATTCCTTACCTTAGCGGATAGCCGCTGTGGTAATTAAGCAGCCTTAATGTATTTTTAATAATAGGGTGTGGGAGAAGGGGGTCCCCTGAGGTGAACCGCATTGATTTTTGGCTCAGGGACCCCCTGCTTCCTGAGCTACAGGCGCCGGTAAGGGGCATCGGGTTCCAGTGTCGCCGCCATCTTTATAGAGCCCACATCGCGTCTTGGACGCTATAAAGATGGCGGCGACACTGAAACCGATGCCCCAAACCGGGGCCTGTAACTCGGGAAGCAGGGGGTCCCTGAGCCAAAAATCAATGCGGTTCAGCTCAGGGGACCCCCTGCTTCTGCACAATATTATTACAATGCATTAATGCTGCTTCATTACCATAGCGGATAGCCGCTAAGGCAATGAAGGGGTTATGGCATAATACAGTAATGGGCAAAATTACTATTATCCACAAATTGATTGTCCATTTTAAATACATAAAGAACAATAAATACATTAAATACATATTGCACTCACCCTTGTCCGGCTGCCACGATGAAGGCCATCCTCATCTTCATCCTGCCCATGCCCCCTCCGCTGCTGCAAAACAGAAACAAGAATAAAAACATCCAATGTAATGTCCTCTAACCCCTTAATCACCATAGCGGTTATTAACCGCTACAGTCATAAAGGGGTTAACCCACCATCACCCACCAATTGGGAGGCCTACATACCCTCCCCCACTTACCCCCCGCCCCGTGAGGCATAACCACCCTCACCCACTACCCACAAGGGAGGCCAACCCACATACCCTTGGGGCCAACACCCCCTTCCCCCACCCCCAGTACCTACAATAAATTCAATACACAGCCCAACAATAAACATCATTCTATTTATTAAATACATTACCCACCCCCTCTTCCCCCCCATAAATACATGATTTATCCTTTTACATACAGGGTTCATACCCCAGCCCCATGCACTCGGCGGGCTGACGGGTCACCTGACAGACCTACAGGGTACCAGAAACTTGTTTCATACAGGTTCTGGAGGCCTGTTGGTGGGTCCCGCCAAGCGCCATGGCCCCCAAGTAGTCTCTGCGGGTCACCGTGGGCCACAATTGGGTCCCCACGGTAGGCCCTCGGATGTCTGGGAGCCCCGGGTCAGACTCACAGGTGTCTGAGGGGCCTCCTGTGGTTCTCACAGGGGTCTGGGGACTCACAGGTGCTCAGTACGGGTCTGCGGTGCCTCCACGGATGTGGGACCACCGGTTCTTCCCCACACACTACGGGTCCGCGGTGCCCCCACGGATGTGAGGCCACCGGTTCTTCCCCGTAATCTACAGGTCCGCGGTGCCCCCACAGATGTGGGGCCACCGGTTCTTCCCCGCAGGTTTCACCCATGGACCACGCAGCCTGATACAAGTGAGATACCCGAGGATACCGCAGGTGGTCTCCAGAGGACTCACGCAGAACCAAGGAACCAACCCTGAATGTAAAAAAAATAAGCCTGACCTATACATTCAATACATACACCTCCCCCCCCCCCCCCCAACACCTACAGTACAATAATGTGCAAAATAACTATTATCCAGATAGGGATAATAGATTATTTGCCCATTATTAAACACATTAACTAGCATATTAAAATAAATAAAGTAGTATTGACCTCATCAATAAGAAGCCCCCGTCGCCAGCAACATCCTTGTCTTTCGTTGCCCACAAAATACATAGCCAATACATAGCCAATACATTGCAATTTCATTCAGATATCAATTAACCCCTTAAACACCTTATCGGATAATAACCGCAAAGGTAATTAAGGGGTTAAGCCACACTGGCCCGATACCCACCCTTCACCCATTCATTTGTACAGTGGCTTCATCATGCAACTATATATATACACACATATATATATATATATATATATATATTGGTTCATCATGTGTGTGTGTGTGTGTGTGTGTGTGTATATATATATACACACACACACACACACACACACACACACACATGATGAACCAATATACAAATAAATGTAGAAGGGTTATCAAAAACATGCTGTACTACAAAAAACACTTCTCAATTTAGACACAGTACAATAAAATCAATTTCCTTTAAAAATTCAATCTCATCTTCCAAACAAAATCCTCAAATGCCAATCAAAAGCCTCAAATTCCACTCAAAACATTGCATTTACATTGTATACATGATGCATACAATCTATGCACCATGTACATTCTGCAAATGAATGTTAACAATAACATATTCCAAACAAAATACCAATACATCCAAACAAGTATATATTTAAACCAATCTAGTAACCATAAATCAATTAGCATTCATTAATTAAATCACTAAACAATTTAAATTCCATCCATAACAATTAAACAATTAAGTAATTCAATCGTTGAACAGAACAAGTTATCTTCAGAAAAAATATAAGTACCAAAAATAATACAATATACAAAAGCAAGCCTCACCCTGACCTAAAGTACACCATACAATAGCAAAAATTACATCTATCTAAATTTAAAATGCATGACACACACATTTATGCATAGCAGCATAGCCAAAATCATTTTAAACACAGCAAAACAAGCTTTTAAAACAACATCATTTCTTACCCTGTATGTATATATCGATCTAGACATACATACATACATACATACATACATACATACATACATACATACATACATACATACATACATACATACATACATACATACAGTGGCAAGAAATGATATAGCAAAAAAATAAAAAAATACACATGTAAAAAACCTTAAAAAAAATATGAATAAGTTAAATAAAATACATTTCTTTAGTTCACTTACCATTACTTGACCCACTCACCGACTCACGTTGAACAGCTTACTCTCGAACCAATCCACGCACAGGAACCCATAAAATAATAAACCATAAAATAAAAAACCATAAATTATAAAATACGACAATCCAGGGGTCTTCTATTTGTAATCCATCTTCATCTGTATTCTTCTTACTTGTATCTTCTTCCGGGGTCTTCTTGTCATCTTCGGCCACGCCCTGGTCTTCTTTCTTCTCCGGAGGTCCTTCCTCCTCGGCGTCTGCCTTCAAAATGAGACGACATAGGCTTTTAAAGGCCTATGACGTCACATTTTCGTCATTGTTCCCACGGCCCTGATTGGGCCGTGAAAACCATGTGTTTTGGCAGAGAGAAAAAAATTTGATGACGTCATTTAAAGGCAATGAAAGCACAGCCAATCAGAATGGCTTTGCTTCAATTGCCTTTATGATGACGTCATGAGAAGAAATATGGCCGGCCTCACATGGTACGGTAGCCAATCAGAGCGTGGGACCTCCATCCCAACTCTGATTGGCACTAGTATACCATGTGACAAAGGCTTGGGGGAGAACGGATGTGACGTCATTGAAAGCCTGTCACATGGTACTAGAGCCAATACCCCTGCCCATGCCACCCCCCAGGAAAGGCCCTATGGGTGAGGCTAGATGTCTTTCCCCTCACCCCCTGAACAGGGTGAGGGGCATTGGTCCATCTCTATAGTTCTGTCCGCTCTACTCAGAGGGGCTCTGAGTATCTCCTCCAAGCCCTCTTCTCACTCTCCGCATGGCTTCTCCTGTCACCATACAGAACTGCCACTCTCCTCTCCAGATTCTGACACACCAGCCAGACACTCCAACTCCACAGACAGCCTCTCCTCCTCACAGGCAGAACTCTCATACTCAACACCTTCCAGAACTGACTCACACACACACAGGACAGCTCACTAAATAGATCCAGCCCTGCCCCTTGTGATGTCAGCAGAACCTCCCCTCTGACTCAGGCCTGCTACAGAGTCAGGGGCCTACCTCTATCACTCCAGACAGGGCTTGGTGAGGGGGGGAAACCCATGGTTACTACTGTCACCTGCCCTTACCAGTGCTTACCCCAGTAGGAGAAGGATAAGTAGCCCGCTCTTACTTACAGGGGCTACATATATTATTGCTTTATGGGATAAGCACCAAAACTTATTTACTTGCATATGGTATGCCGGCTGTGCATTGGATTCTATATATATATATAAATATCTGTATATATATATATATATATATATATATATATATATATATATATATATATATATTGTGACAGAAACCAGGGGATGGTAATAAATTCCATATATAGGGCTCCCAGGATACTGAACAGTTTCTATCCTGTTTGGCCTGGGAGTGCAGCCTTATAATACATGCACTCCATCCCACAGTTTGGCAAGCGCTGGAAATGAGGGATGAGAGATCCAGACCAGAGTTTGTCTGCTGCCTGATTTCTGTCACCTGTCATGCTAATTAAAGATCAGGTATGTAAGACTGATTTCCTGTTTGCTCTCCCCCTCTCCCCAAGAGCCTGGAGGCAGGAAGGCTGCTGAACTACAGAGGGGAGAAGCCTCTTTCCCAAACAGGTTCAATCTTTCTGTTCATTTGTCTAAGTCTGCAAAAGTACCTTGTTTTGTTGTTGGAAGTGGAAAAGCCACTTCCACCCTGAGTTAGGGAAAAATCTAAGTTAAGTTATCGCTCAGGTGAGCAGCTTTTGTTTTGATGTGTTTCTGTTATATGCACTGTGGCAGTCTCAGTGCCTGGGACTGAATAAACCAGGCATAGCCTGTTTAAAGGAACAGTATGTGACGCCTCATCATTTAACCTACCCTAGAAGACCGTGTTCTAACAGTCCCGGACAAATGGCGGAGCCCCGGCATAAGCTGTTTGTCACATATGGTGGAGAATGCGGGCAGAACACTAAAAGGTCTGCGGGTTAAAGAACTTTAACAAGAAAAAAAAAAGGTTTTTTTTCTCTCCAAACAAGATGGAAGACGTGGTGAATGCGCTGGTACGCAATGTCGCTGTCCAGAAAGATGCGAATGAAGCCCAGCAAAAGATTAATGCAGCCCTGCAACAGGCGAATGAAAAACAGCAACAGCTGTTAATAGCCCAGCAAGAGACTAATGCAAACCAGCAACGGCTGTTAATAAACCAGCAAGAGACTAATGCAAACCAGCAACAGGCGAATGCAAACCAGCAAGAGACAAACCGCTTGCTGAGAGAGGAGCAACAACGGTTCGCCCAGGGCTTACAGCAGGAACTTGAGATCCTAAGGGGGACTATCAGTAACCTTCCACTGGCATAGGCAGCCCCAGTCCCGAAAATGACCAGGGCAAGCCACTACCTTCAGAAGATGGGACCCTCGGATGATGTGGAAGCCTATCTTCTCACGTTTGAACGCACGGCACAGAGAGAGGGATGGCAGAAGCTGAGTGGGCTGGTCTAATCACACCCTTCCTAAGCGGCGAACCCCAGAAGGCTTACTTTGATCTAGAGCCAGCCGAAGCTAACGTCTATGCAAAATTGAAGTTCGAGATCCTCGCCCGCCTCGGCGTAACCACGGCTGTTCGTGCCCAAAGGTTTCACGCATGGTCCTTCACGATGGATAAATCCACCCGAAGCCAGATGTATGACCTCATCCACCTCGCCCGGAAGTGGCTACAACCCGAGATCTACTCAGCAAGCCACATCATGGAACGGTTGGTCATGGACCAGTTCTTGAGGAAACTTCCCTCTGCCTTACGCCGTTGGGTCAGTCGGAGTAACCCCCACAATGTGGATGAGCTTGTGGCCCTCGTAGAAAGGTACACTGCAGCAGAAGAACACCCGCAACCCACAGTCGTGGAGCAACCCCACTACCCGAGGTTCCAGGACTCTTCCAGAGACGGTTAAAGGGTACCGGGGTTAAGGGGCACTGAAGAGCGGCGACCACCTTCACGCAGCACCAGCAACAGTGGCTCGCACACTAAGGGCAATAGCCCACATGGGGAGCCGGGAAAAGGCTCTAAGCGGGACACAGACTATGTACCTAAATGTGTAAATTGTTATGAGAGGGGCCACACAGCAAAAATATGCCCACTAAATGATGAACCCATGCAATGCAACAGCGTGGAACCTTATTTGCTGTGGTCCCAATGTATGGGCCCTAGCCCAGAGGACCCCTTGAATAACCATCTGTGGGCATTTGTAAAGGTTAATGGTAAGAGGGTTCGGGCACTTCTTGACTCTGGGAGCATGTTCACACTAGTGTCCGAATACCTGTTGCCCATTAAGAAGAAACAGGTAAACAGTTCACAAAGAGTGGCAGTTTGTTGTATACATGGGGATAATCATGAATATTCCACTGTTGATGTTTTTTTTGAAACACAGTTTGGTTCTTTAGATTTCACGGTGGGTATTGTACCCAAACTGGCACATGATGTGTTAATAGGGACCGAATTTCCCCATTTTCTAAAAATGTGGTCCCCCGCTCAGAATAGTGCCCAGAGTTCAATAGCGGACCATAACGAAGTATTAGAAGAAACAAATCCTTTCCCTTTTTCAGAAATGGATGTTGACGAGGGCCCAAATAAAAAGGGGGAAAAGGAGGAGTGCTGTAAAATTCCCTTCCCCATCACTACTTTGGTAGGGAATACCCCAAATCAAGATGTTGAACAGGCACTTACCACCCCAGAACCGGATAAGACCCTCGCTGACCTAGAGGTCAGTCCTGGGAGTTTTAAGAAGGCCCAGTGGGAGGACCCCACATTAGCGGTAGCAAGGGGAAATATACAGGACCAGAATAGTACTCCTGGCCAACCAGATAGGTCACTTGCTTACCCCTACTTCGAGGTAGAGAACGACCTAGTATATCGGGTTGATAAAAGGAAATCAGTTACAACTAAACAATTGTTGGTACCGCGGACATTCCGTAACGTAGTATTACACCTCGCACATAGTCATCCATTGGGGGGACACCTAGGGGTGGAAAAGACAAAAGAAAAGGTTCTCCGAAGCTTCTATTGGCCTGGGGTTCTGGCAGAAATTACGAATTATTGCTCCTCATGCCCAGAATGTCAGATCACCGCCCCGTTCAAAGCGTACCACAGCCCATTGGTACCCCTTCCCATAATAGAGGTACCATTTGACCGGATTGCTATGGATCTAGTAGGACCCCTAATAAAGTCTGCTAGGGGACATTAGCATATATTGGTAATATTAGATTATGCCACCCGATATCCGGAGGCAGTTCCCCTACGTAGCACCTCTGCTAAAAACATAGCAAAAGAGTAAGTAGTTATGTTTTCCCGGGTCGGAATTCCTAAAGAGATTTTATCTGACCAGGGAACACCATTTATGTCCCAAGTAACAAAAGAGCTATGTAAACTCCTAAAAATCAAGCATCTCAGAACCTCAGTCTATCATCCACAAACAGATGGTTTAGTGTAAAGGTTCAATAAAACCTTAAAGAGCATGTTACGCCGGGCGGTCGATAAGGATTGGAAAAACTGGGATTGTTTGTTACCATTCCTGTTATTTGCCATTAGGGAAGATCCCCAATCATCCACAGGTTTCTCCCCGTTTGAACTATTGTATGGCCGACACCCAAGGGGCTTACTGGATATAGCCAAAGAGACTTGGGAACACGAGGTTACCCCTTACAGAAGTGTAATAGAGCATGTTGCCCAGATGCAGGACCGCATTGCTGCAGTCCTACCCATAGTGAGGGAACACATGGAGAAAGCTCAAGAAGCACAGAGGAATACGTATAATAAGGGTGCTAGGGTCAGAATTTTTTTTCCAGGTGATAGGGTACTAGTTCTGGTTCCCACCGTGGAGAGTAAATTCCTTGCTAAGTGGCATGGGCCATATGAGGTCTTGGAAAGAGTGGGAGAAGTAAATTATAAGGTAAGACAGCCAGGTAGGAGGAAACCTGAGCAAATTTACCATATAAACCTACTCAAGCCCTGGAAAGATAGAGAGGTCTTGTTAACCCTAGTACCCCCAGGTCCGTCAGAGAATCAAGAAACTGACCCAGGGGTTAGCATAGCTGAAACCCTGTCCGTACATCAGAAACGAGAGGTCCAGAATTTAGTGAGAAGAAACAAAGAAGTCTTCTCTACACAGCCAGGTAGAACTAGCGTAATTGAACATGACCTAGTCTCTGAACCGGGGGTCCGAGTTAACCTTAAACCATACCGAATCCCAGAGGCCAAGAGAGAGACTATAAGTTTAGAGGTTATAAAAATGCTAAAACTAGGCGTAATTGAGGAATCCCAAAGTGGGTGGAACAGCCCTATAGTTTTAGTCCCAAAGCCAGACGGTACAACAAGGTTTTGTAATGACTACCGGAAACTAAACGCGGTATCAAAATTTGATACTTATCCTATGCCCAGGGTGGATGAACTTGTAGAGAGACTGGGCAAAGCCCGATATCTCACAACCCTAGACCTAACAAAAGGGTACTGGCAGGTTCCCCTCACAGAAAGGGCAAAAGAAAAAACAGCCTTTTCAACCCCAGACGGCCTCTTTCAGTATAAGGTGCTGCCTTTTGGCTTACATGGAGCTCCCGCCACATTCCAAAGAATGATGGATAAAATTTTAAAACCACATGCTCGGTATGCTGCCGCCTACCTAGATGATGTGGTAATCCATAGTGAAGATTGGCAGTCCCACCTTCCAAAGGTCCAAGCTGTGCTCGACGCAGTTCGGTCTGCCGGACGAACTGCTAACCCCGCTAAATGCACTATTGGTCTGGAGGAGGCCACGTATCTTGGGTATTCTATTGGTAGAGGGTTACTCAAATCACAAACACTCAAAGTAGAGGCGATACAAAATTGGCCAAGGCCAGTTACAAAAAAACAAGTAAGGACCTTTTTGGGGTTAATTGGCTACTATAGAAGGTTTATTCCCAATTATGCAACTAAGGCAACCCCACTAACCGACCTCACAAAAGCAAGAGGACCGCTAATGGTAAAGTGGTCCCCCGAAACCGAACAGGCCTTTAGAAGCCTGAAAGAAGCTCTCTGTGCCCAACCAGTGTTGGTCACACCTGATTTCTCTAAAGAGTTCGTAGTCCAAACCGATGCATCTGAGGTAGGGCTGGGGGCGGTACTCTCCCAGGAGTCTCAAGGTGAGGAGCACCCCATCCTTTATTTAAGTAGGAAACTAAATCCCCAGGAGAAAAATTACTCCATAATAGAGAAAGAGTGTCTCGCAATAAAGTGGGCTGTAGAGACGCTCAAATACTACCTGTTGGGGAGAAAATTCCGGTTGGTCACAGATCATGCACCCCTTACCTGGATGTGTCAAAATAGGGAAAAGAATGCTAGAGTGACCAGGTGGTTCCTAAGCCTACAACCCTTTAAATTTTCTGTGGAACACAGGTCAGGGCACAAACATGGCAATGCTGACGGGTTGTCAAGGATGCACTCCCTAATATCCATGGTCGCTCATTCCTCGAGGTCTGAGCTGGGGGGGAGGATATGTGACAGAAACCAGGGGATGGTAATAAATTCCATATATAGGGCTCCCAGGATACTGAACCGTTTCTATCCTGTTTGGCCTGGGAGTGCAGCCTTATAATACATGCACTCCATCCCACAGTTTGGCAAGCGCTGGAACTAAGGGATGAGAGATCCAGACCAGAGTTTGCCTGATTTCTGTCACCTGTCATGCTAATTAGAGATCAGGTATGTAAGACTGATTTCCTGTTTGCTCTGCCCCTCTCCCCAAGAGCCTGGAGGCTGGAAGGCTGCTGAACTACAGAGGGGAGAAGCCTCTTTCCCAAACAGGTTCAATCTTTCTGTTCATTTGTCTAAGTCTGCAAAAGTACCTTGTTTTGTTGTTGGAAGTGGAAAAGCCACTTCCACCCTGAGTTAGGGAAAAATCTAAGTTAAGTTATCGCTCAGGTGAGCAGCTTTTGTTTTGATGTGTTTCTGTTATATGCACTGTGGCAGTCTCAGTGCCTGGGACTGAATAAACCAGGCATAGCCTGTTTAAAGGAACAGTACGTGATGCCTCATCATTTAACCTACCCTAGAAGACCGTGTTCTAACAGTCCCGGACAAACGGCGGAGCCCCGGAGTAAGCAGTTTGTCACAATATATATATATATATATATATATATATATATATATATATATATATATATGTGTATATATATATATATATATGTATATATATATGTATATGTGTATATATATATATGTATATATATATATATATATATATATGCAGTGGTTGACAAATCACCAAAAAATCTACTCGCCACACAAAAAAATCTACTCGCCACCTAGTACCAAACGTGTGCTGCTTGGGCCAATATTTACTCGCCCGGGGGTTAAATCCACTCGCCCGGGGCGAGCAAATGTATAGGTTTGTCGAACACTGTATATATGTATATATATATATATATATATATATGCAGTGTTCGACAAACCTATACATTTGCTCGCCCCGGGCGAGTGGATTTAACCCCCGGGCGAGTAAATATTGGCCCAAGCAGCACACGTTTGGTACTAGGTGGCGAGTAGATTTTTTTGTGTGGCGAGTAGATTGTTTGGTGATTTGTCAACCACTGTATATATGTATATATATATATATATATATATATATATATATATATATATATATATATGTATATGTGTATATATATAGTTGCATGATGGAGCCACTGTACAAATGAATGGGTGAAGGGTGGGTACCGGGCCAGTGTGGCTTAACCCCTTAATTACGTTTGCGGTTATTATCCGATAAGGTGTTTAAGGGGTTAATTGATATCTGAATGTAATTGCAATGTATTGGCTATGTATTTTTTGGGCAACGAAAGACAAGGATGTTGCTGGCGACGGGGGTTTCTTATTGATGAGGTCAGTAGTACTTTGTTTATTTTAATATGCTAGTTAATGTGTTTAATAATATCTTGATAATAGTTATTTGGCACATTATTGTACTGTATGAGTTGAATGTATAGGTCAGGTTTATTTTTTTTACATTCAGGGTTGGTTCCTTGGTTCTGCGTGTGACCTCTGGAGACCACCTGTGGTATCCTCGGGTATCTCACGGGTATCAGGCTGCTTGGTCCACGGGTGACACCTGCGGGGAAGAACCGGTGGCCCCACATCTGTGGGGGCACTGCGGACCCGTAGTCTGTGGGTAAGAACTGGTGGCCTCACATCCGTGGGGGCACCGCAGACCCGTAGTATACGGGGAAGAACCGGTGGTCCCACATCCGTGGGGGCACCGCGGACCCGTTCTGAGCACCCGTGAGTACCCAAAACCCCGTGAGAACCACCCGAGGCCCCTCAGACACCTGTGGATCTGACCCGGGGCTCCCAGACATCCGCAGGCCAACCGTGGGGACCCAATTGTGGCCCACTGTGACCCGCGGAGACCACCTGAGGGCAATGGCGCTTAGCGGGACCCCCAACAGGCCTCCAGAACCTGTATGAAACAAGTTTCTGGTACCCTGTAGGTCTGTCAGGTGACCCGTCAGCCCGCCGTGGACTCGCGTGGGGCTGTGGTATGAACCTTGTATGTAAAAGAATAAGTCATATATTTATGGGGGGGCACAGGGGGTGGGTTATGTATTTAATAAATGTAATGATGTTTATTGTGGGGCTGTGTATTTTTTTTATTGTGGGTACTGGGGGTGGGGGGAGAGGGTACCGGCCCCAAGGGTATGTGGGTAGGCCTCCTGGCTGGGTAGTGGGTGAGGGTGGTTATGCCTGACGGGGTGGGGGGTTATTGGGGGAGGGTATGTAGGCCTCCCGAGTGGTGGGTGAGGGTGCGTTAACCCCTTAATGACTGTAGCGGTTAATAACCGATATGTTGATTAAGGGGTTAGGGGACATTACATTGGATGTTTTTATTCTTGTTTCTGTTTTGCAGCATCGGAGGGGGCATGGCCAGGATGAAGATGAGGATGGCCTTCATCGTGGCAGCCGGACATGGGTGAGTGCAATATGTATTTAATATATTTATTGTTCTTTATGTATTTAAAATGGGCACATTCACTATTATCCATTTGTGGATAATAGTAATTGTGCCCATTACTATACTGTATGTTTTAGGGGGGGGGGGTATTAATTTTTAAGTATGTATGTGTTTTGACATTAATTGGGGGGGGGCATAGAATTGGTACTGCAGACCTTCGGGTAACACCCGAGGGCCCCCGCCGGCCTATAGTATCATTGATGTGCATATATGTGTATGTTAGGGCAACTCCATCCCACGTTAGGGGTTGTTGGGGTAATATATATATATATATATATATATATATATATATATATATATATATATATATATATTTAGATATATTTATTTATTTATTTAGTGTGGGGCTGTTGTGTGTTTTTTTTATTATTGTGGGTAGAGGGGGTGGGTGAAGGGGGTATTAGCCCCAACGGTGGTTGTTTAGGGCTTGCAGGTGGGTAGCGGGAGGCTTTAGTCCCTTCATGACCGTAGTGGTATTAACCGCTACTGTCGTGAAGAGGTTAAGTGCACCCGCAACCCCCCCGCAAGCCCTAAACAACCACCAAGGGCCAAATACCCCATTCACCCACCCCCGCTACCCACAATAAAGCTGGCACGGCGGGTTAACCCTTTCATTGCCTTAGCGGTTAGCCGTTAAGGTAATGAAGTGGGATTTACATACATTTTTCCTGCTTCGGATGCATGACGGGGGCTCCGGTGCTGGTATCAGCTCCGGAGACCCCCTGCATCAATCACAGAAAGGAAAAAGGCCTGATTTTTTTCTAAGTGTCGCCCTTGTCGATGCTTCTCCCCACCGACCTGCCAACTTTTAGTTGGTGTGACGAATTGGCGAAAAAAGGTATTTTCGAGAATGCCGATCAGCACCGATAAGCACCGATAACATGATCGGGGCAATTAGAATACAGCCGATTTTAAAAAGTGGCGAAAGGTGCCGAAAAGTGGCTTATCGGCAGCCGGCTGCCGATATTTTTTTATCGGGAAGAAAAAATTTCGATTTTGGCCTCTTATCGGCGCTTACTGAATCCCAAAGGCTTTTTGTGGCGAAAAAAAACTTTGCGGCGCTTTGTGCATGAGGCACTTTGTTCTGAAAATGAGAAAATGCTCTATAATAACATCATGACATCACTTTACAACAAAATAATTTGGATCACATCTGTAATACAAAATACTGTATACAATATACCTTTTTGCCACATTACATGTGTTCCCACCATAAAAGATAAACAGATAACAAGTTACAAAAACTATCAAAAATGTGGTGTATCTATGCATTAGGTTGAAAGGGATATCTCTTTCCCTGTTATTTGAAAGCATGGATATAAACAGTAATTTGATGTGCTGTAATATGTAATATTAACTGTATATTTCTTTAATATTGACACATCTGTTTAATGCAGAAAGTATCTGTACAAAGATAAACACTCATTATTCCAGTGTTTCATTCTACCTTTCCTCATATATTACCAGACATAGTGATACTTGCTGTTACTGTACATGTCTCAAATGGTGAGCAGTTCATTCATTGATCTCATACATTCCTCAAGCTTGGAATAACACTTAACCTCAGGCTTTTGCCTACGTTTCAACCTGGTCCCATTGATGGTACAACAGTCAGGAAAAAAGGGTTTAAAAGAAACAGATTGTTAGCTCATAACCGAAAGGTGGCTACAGTGGCGGCTAAACTTACTCTCAGGCGGCCTGCACCGCGGGTAATTTGAAACCCCGTGCAGACGCAGCATTTTTTTTTTCCGGCGCCGCAGGCGCTTCTATCGTTCAGCGCCATTAGGCGCTGATTGGAGAACCGGCCGCGGGCGGCCGTGAGATGCGGCTGGCGCGCGGCCAATTCCGGCCGGGAACAGGAAAAGCAGCCAAAAAAACAGGTAAACGTTAGATTAATCTTAGCCGCGGCTGTATGTATGTATGTATGTATGTACTGTATGTATGTATGTATGTCGCTTCACAGCAGTAATAAATGTGACAATCATATAAATAACAAATAACACAAATAACATGTAACACACTTTCCCCACTCTCTGAAAGATGTTGCTACTGGTTACTGCTGTTTGTGGTGCGATCATAACTGTGAGGGTCCAGGAGAGCTGAGTGGTCTGTGATGGTGTGGGGAACAGAACAGGCTTTTGATGATCTTGATGTTCAACTCAGGGTGTCAGCGCCTCCAGCGGGGTCCAGGATATCCAGAGACAGTTCCCACTAGAACAGATTTCTTTCACACCCCTGCCCCATAGACTCAGACAGGGATATATGAAAAGGGATGCTTTATTTGGCAGTCACTGCAGATGATAAACAGCGGATGCAGATAGGTCACAGAGGATCCCAAGGCTCTGGATGGTGCTGGGCTCTCTGGTAGACTTGAGGTCTCTGATCTCTCTGGCCCAGTCAGCCCAGGAGGGACTGGCTGGCCTGGCTCACTCCAAGCCAGGAGGAGCAGCACACACGTCCTCTCCCTAGGAGCGGTGCACAACAACTCCACTATAATTTGGCACTTCCTCTCTGAGACTCCAGAAGGGGAGAGCACAAGGGCTGTACCACTATTGGCTGTACACAGACCCCTGTGGCACAACCTCTTCTGTCACTCAGAGAGTCAGCATGAGGGGGGACAATGCCCACAGGATAGCCTGTCACAGCCTAGAGCTCCTAAGGGCTTACATAACAGGGGGTAAAGGGGCAGTCTAGACCAGCCATGCTACAAACACATAGGGCCTTATTCAGTAAAGGTTGATAAAAATTATCGCCAGGGCATTTATATGACCTTTTTTTGGGCGTTGCTATCACGGTATTCAGAAAGCCTCGATTACCTGTGATAGCAAAATTCCCAAAACAGGCGAGTTGCTGCCAGCGAGAGCATCGAGCCTCTGAAAAGGCCTAAACTGGCGATTCATTTCTGCTGCAGAGAGCGGCTCTGAGAGAGCCGCCTCTCACAGCGGAAATGTTGCCCGAAAAAAAATTATTTTAATATAAATTTCTTTTATAGTGTAGATGTGCAGGGGGTCTCCGGAGCTGAACCGTGTTGGTTTCAGGTCCAGGGACCCCCTGCTTCCCGAGATACAAGCCTCTTTATGGGGTGCCGGCATCTCCTATGCAAGGAAATGTCCCGGTCATGTGACGCGGGACATTTCAATGCAGAGGGATACTGGCACCCCATAAAGGGGCCTGTATCTTGGGAAGCAAGGGGTCCCCGAACATATAACCAACGCGGTTCAGCTTCAGAGACCCCCTGCACATCTACACTATGAAAGAAATTTATATTAAAAAACATTTTAATAAACATCAATACATGCCCCCCCTCCGTCCAAACCCATACAGTACAGTAATGGGCAAAATAACTATATCCAGATATGGATAATAGATTATTTGCCCATTATTAAACACTGCATTAGCATACATAAATAAAGTAACTAAATACAGTTATACTTACCACAACAGCAGGTCCCTCTGTCCTCCGTAGCAAGAAAGCATATATACATAATAAAGACATTCTAATGACCCCTAACCCCTTAATCACCTTAGCGGTTACTAACCGCTATAGTCATTAAGGGGTTAACCCACCCTGACCCCGATATAAACCCAGGAGGCCTAAGCACCCACCCCGGACTGACTATACCCACCCTGTACCCATTGAGTAGTATAGTGGTATATCATACCCATATAATAATAATATGGGCATGATAAGCCTCTATAGAATTCAATGGGCACCCTAATTACAATACATTAATACACAAGACACACAATAATAAAACGTAACTAAACTCCAAAAAACCACACTTCACTACCGTATTTTCCGGCGTATAAGATGACTTTTTAACCCTGGAAAATCTTCTCAAAAGTCGGGGATCGTCTTATACGCCGGGTATCGTCTTATACGCCGGCAAAGTGCAAAGTGCGGGCAGACGCGGCTTCCTTGTTTATTTTTTCCGGCGTGCCGCACGTCAGCTGGGCACCGGTCACGTGCGCCAGGCCAGCGGTGCGCAAACTGGGGGGCGCAGCCTGTGCGGCGAAACCTGGGGGCAGAGCAGAGCAGTGGCAGGCAGAAGCTCCGTGCTGCTGCTGTTTCCCTGTGCTTGCAGAGGGGGCGGGGCGTCCCTCTACACACAGACACAAGCCCTCCTCTTCCTGTCTTTACTCCTCCAGTGTTCAGCAGCGTTGGGGAGCCGAGTGATGTGTGTGTGTGTGTGTGTATAGTGATGTGTGTGTGTGTGTGTGTGTGTATAATGATGTGTGTGTGTGTATATAGTGGTGTGTGTGTGTGAATATATATATATATGTATAGTGGTGTGTGTGTGTGTGTGTACTCTATATTTTAACTGGAAAAGTTGGGGGTCGTCTTATACGCCCAGTCATCTTATACGCCGGAAAATACGGTAAATAAAAACAGTAGCCAGCTAATCCAATGAATACAAGCAATAACAACATCAACAATGAATTAATTAAACCATTAACTAATCAAAACAATTAATTCCTAAAACAACTCCGAATTATTTTAAAAAGTAACTAATCAAACCAAATAATTACTAAACCAAATCAAAATTAATAGTAACACTAACCTATCAACCAATTAATTTCTACAACATTTATGAATTAATTTAAACATTCAAATACAAAGAAATAAATTCAAACAATATCTGAAATAACCATAAAACGCATTAGCTAACATAATACAACATTAACTAAAAACGAACACCAATCGCAAACATTTTATTACCATTAAGCAGGAAAAAAACAAACAATGACACCCACATAAGAAACTGAAATTAAAAAAAAACAACAGCAATACCAAGCCAGAAATGCCCCCCAAATATTGTCATAATAATGTATTAATCTGACCCTAAAGTGGTACAGATTAATATATTATCAGTCAATGTGCCTCCCCCAAAATATCAAAAAACACATCCAATGAAAAACCTGTAAAAAAAGACATTTACAAACATTCAATATATTACTTACCATTAGAAGCGGTGGCCCTCCGACTCCCGGGGAAACAGGAAGCTTACATACCGCGAAGGCCTCAAACTGCATACAATGCCATCTGCCATGAAGAGCCGGATCAGGTACCCAAATCTTCTTTTTTCTTTCTTTAATCACCTTCTTCTATCTTCATCTGTAACCATTTCTTGGTCTTCTTAATCTTCTATCTTCTTGTTGTTATCCAAAAAGCCCCATGGTAGATCCCAACCGATGTTGACTTGTTGTCTTCTTGGGCTCAAATGAGGCGTCACGGCCTTAAATAGGGCTTGTGACATCACATGTAGCCTCAAAATGGTTAACAGCCACCTGATTGGCTGTTAAAACCATGTTCCGACTTTATTTTAATTTTTTTAAATGACGTCACTTAAAGGGAATGATGCCAGCCAATCAGAATGGCTGTGCTTCATTTGCCTTTAAGAAGACGTCACTGAATCCAAGATGGCCGGCGTCACATGGTATTTCAGCCAATCAGAGTGTGAAATTGATTCCCATGATCTGATTGGCTGAAATACCATGTGACGCCAGCTTCGTGACGTCCTTAAAGGGAAGAAGTGCTTCACGCATAAAATTGACATTTAGGAAAAGGAGTCTCTGCTCAGAATAGCTTTCATTATATCCATTTCAAAGATTTGTGTCATGCACTTATTCCTTTTTAAGAACGCAAAACCATATTGTGCTTATTGCAGAAGAGTGCATTAAGGCAAAGACTTATCAGTGGGTGTTTTCCCATTTCCCTTATAGTTTTGCACGAAGGTAGTTAAGATAAAACTAGGTTATCGTCACTTAGTTTCCTTATTTCACTTAGAACAAAGGATCATGATATAATTGCTTTTTTAGAACTCCATTTCTCCAGAAAATAACAAAGTAACCAGACCTAATAGTACTTAATAGTGTAATGAAATAATTAGTCATCCACATACAGTATAGTATAACTATTTTCTATGCAATCAAAATCAAACATACTGTATAGACATTATGGATTTAGTAAAGGGGATTTTAATTAACTTTTCATATTTGTGTTTATAAAACAGCATTGTGAAGTTCTAGTTACTCAAAGGGCAAGAACAAATGTTTTTAGCAGGGCAGGAGCGCAGCGCACAGTGTTTCAGTAAGTGAAGAAAAGAGAAACAGAACACAGTTATCACAATATTAGGGATACCAGTGTAGCCATGCTTGATTTTGGCTACTAGTCTGCCCTCCCTGACATGCAAGCCCTGGTAAGTGCAGCCAGTGTCAGGACCAATCAGGGGTTTTCCCCACTGAGGCAGCTCCCTTGAGTGACTGGGGAGGAGGTGGGACAAGGTCTGTGTTCTGCCCAATCCTGGGTTCAGACCTAGTACCTTCCCCCTACTGAACTTAAGGGGTTGCACCACCCAAATTTAGCAGTGTCTCTCTCGTTGAGAGAGACAGGTAACACGCAGGGCTGATATGCAGGACCTGGTCCTCTTCCCTTAGGGGGAGAGTGAGTGTTTACCTTTCCCCTGGCTCTGATAGAAGGCCAGGGAAGAGCAAGGACTGATGTGGGGGCCCTTGACCTGTAGTGCAGGTCCAGGGACCATCTGAAGTTGGAGACCTGCAGTAACGGCATTGGGCTGAGTCCCACATGTTGCTGTGTGTGCATGTACAGGAGACCAATAAATTGGTTCCAGTTGAATATACCTCCGGCCTGGTGTGTGATCTTACTGGGGGGAGTGTAACTGTTTCTAATGTAGGAGATCATCTCCATACATCTGGAGCCTGTGACAGATGGAGGCGCTCTGTACCCAGAGATAAGCAACTATAATGTACCCTAGAAACCAGTCCTGTTCTCTCCAACAACATCGGCGGAGACTCAAATCTACTGTGAGCCAGCAGGTATGCACTATCATACACCGTGTAATGGTGAAATCTCCCAAGGGGTGGAGGAAACACTGTTACACCAGTAAGCTACCCTCTGGTGCACTCACAAATTAGCAGCCCTTTTCAGCGTAATTGATTAATAAAATAGCTGTTCACGTGAAGGTTTGAGGAATCAGGATCTACCTCCAAGGTGATTAAGCACAAAGAGAATGCCAACATAGCATAATTCTATAAAATACTTTATGTAACAAAAAAAAAAAAAAAATCAATGCACTTATGCACAGATTAAGAGCATTTCTGACCTCACAGGCTCTAGCAGCATAGAAATGGATGATTACCCTGTTCAACCATCCTTCCTTTGAAATCCAGTCTCAGACTCTGGTCTCATTCATGGAATTAATCAACAAGGATGTAACTAACCCTAAGCATTTCACCGTTGTCCGGCTTCCTCAGGGGTTCAGCGGCTCAAGAACAAATGTGTGTGTATTAAATATATACATTCCCTATTTTTATTATATTTGGGCACATATTTTTTAATCAGTGCTAAGCCAAATATACCTGCGCTGTAAGACACCATTCAGCACATTCAAGGGAATGAGCAGTAAGGGGACTTAAGGCATCAGTGTAGAGCTGTAGTAACGATATCACCCTTAATCTTGAATGCCTTGGGTTTCTTCTGTATAAGAGATAAGTATTACGTATTACCATAAATGTCTATGCATAATTTTCATAAAAATCCATTGAAGATTATAGACGAGTAGTGTTAGATGCTTTGAAGCAATATATATTTGAAGTGGTGTGTCATGGTTTGATGAAATGTATCCTTCTGAAGTTTATATTTATGGAAAAGTAGGTTATACTAAGATTTTTTCCTTTGCCAGGGGGGAAGCAAATGTAGTGCAAATATACTATTCTCTCCTTTATATTTGCAACTTTAGTTTATTGATGAGATGAAGAACTATTCAGTTCTCGATAGAAGGCATGGGATTTACATACAGCACTTATCATCTGAGATCAAACTCCAAAAGACTGTTCATGGTCCCAAGGCTCAACAAAGTATCCGGCCGTACCTCCTACTCTTACTGTGCACAACAAAACTGGAACAACCTACCGGAGACTCTCACATCCACCACCAGTTTAAGGTCTTTCAAAAATAAAGCTGTCTCACATTTTATTCTGATCAGTAACTGTTACATACGCCTATAATATATATTTTCTTTAACTGTGTGTAACGGGTTTTGTGAACCGGCCTGACCCACCCAATCTCATATTGGCCCCTGTGGTCTAACCGGTCCCCATTACAGTGTGATAGTGTCTGGTGGTGCACCTGTTGGCAACAGGACTTTTAGACACAGTGCTGTGCCTTATGTATACTCTGGAACTGACACACCTCTGACATCACTAACCATGGAGTCAGAGCCTGTGACCACTCCCATCCATACACAGGGCACCCCACCAGGGTGTGAGGGCAAACCTCCATAATTACTGCTGGCATGCCCACAACTTACCAGGCCTTACTGTCAGCAGGAGAGATGACTGTAGCCATTTTACATGCCCGCTACATTCTCCCCCTGGTGAATCCCATCGTCCTCGCTGGGACCTAAATTTTCATACCTTCTTCCAGGAAGCACTGTAACACATAACACATAATTGTTAACATCCACAGGTTGTACAATATAACAAAAATTTTTGACCACAGTGACATTCGCCAAGCCCGCCCCAACCAGCAGCCACAAGCCCGCATAATGCCTTAGTACCCCCTAATAATAGTGACTCTGGTCAGGTTTCTTAACCTCTCTACCACCCATGTCCAGGACCGTGACATGATAGTGCCTAGGCAGTCCCCTCTCGGGCCTAGAGGTCACCCTGTGTTTGTGTATATTCCTCCCTATACTCCACACTTGCATCAGGTGATCTATTGTGTCCTCTGCTCTCCTTCCTGTAACTTCACTCCCCTTACTGACTAGGTACATCTCGATGGTTTCCCTAAGCCACCTTTCTCTGTTCTCTTCTATCTCCTCCATGAGGGGTTCAGGGACATAAGGGTACTCCAACCCGTGGGAAGACTTATATCGAGCCATTATTGCCCGTTCCGCTCTACTGATCCTAGTCAGGTCAGCCCTACCTGCCCTCCCAGGTAGCACCCATGACAGGGGTTCGTCAGGATCCACAGGGTCTGACAGTGTGTCGGGACCCATGGGCTCTATCTCCTTGTGCTCAATCTTAAACCATCGTTCCTGCAGCTCCCTGTCTCGCTGCTCAGGGGTGAATTCTCCCTCGGCCCACCAAAAATCGACTACCTCCTCCCTTCGGATAAGGAATCGCGTACGATCCATCCAGGCCACATAACCTTCAAAGAGTGGGGCCCACAAACGGTGTTCCTTGAACCTGTGTTAATCCCCTGAGTCACTCCCTTCCGCATCCCCCCATGAGAATACCCCCGATGTCCGTGCCGACCATGGTACGGACCACCGTGATGATCCCAGGGCCTTGTCCTCTGTTTTATTGGTCGCAGGAGGCAACCACCGGCCTACCGCGGCCTTACCTAATTCTCCCTCTTCCCGAGAAATGCCCTTCGTAGCGCAACTGCGCTGTCTTTCCCCAGTCCGTCTCTCCTCCCCCCCCCAAAGGTACGTCTACAAGTTCCAGGCTAGGCGGGGACCCCGTGGAACAGGTGATGGGGGCAGGGGTTTTACCTAGGGCATAGGGTTGGGCGTAAGGGCAAGAGGGGATACGCCACGGGGCTACGACCCGTTCCCGGCTGTCCATGGACTGATCCAAGGAGGATAGCTCACCCTCCTCAGTCTGCGGTTCACCCATCCAGCTCTTGGGCCCTTGAGGTGATCGGGGACCTTCACCCGATCGCCGAAGCGTCGCTGCATCCTTCCCGTCTGTTCCGCCGTCGCCACCGGAAGTGACGTCCTCCCCGGAACCGGAAATGCCGCAATCTTGGGTTGGACCCCCATGCGGGAGCTCTTCCTCGATGACGACATCCGGAAGCTCCGCCGTCCTCTCCACCGGAAGTGGTATCTTTTCCGCACGTGCGTCTTGGGCCTGGCACGGCCTTGTTTCCGCTTCACCGTCTGCCGGAGCAAGGTAAGTAAGTGGCTTTCTCTTACCATTCCGCAGGGGTGTAGGCATCTCTCGCCCGTCGCCGCCATATCCTGGGATGGAGGGACTCCGTCTCTCGGCTCGCCGATCTGCGGGGGACGCCCTACTTTCCAGGCTGCTACTCACGCCACGGGGTGTCGTCCTCCCCGGTTCTGTCCTGGGCCTTGATTTCACCTCAGCTAGCCCGCGGAGATCCTCATCCGAGTAGTCTCCCTTCCCTGACTTAGGGGTCACCGATCGGGGCGATAGTCTTTTTCCAGTGCGGTCGGGGGGTGACCCGACCGTCTCGGTTGCTGCTGACCCAGCCGATTTATTCGACTCCAGTCCCCTTTCTCCGGGACTTGCACGACTGATCCACAGTGCACCAGGGGACTCGGCGGAGCGCCTAGCCGTTTCCCCCGGGGGGTCAGCAGATTGGATCGGAATGAACGTCGGCATTGGCCACAAGTATAATGTCCCGCATTGTGGGCAGCGTGCCGCTGTGTTTACAATGCCTCCGGGCAGCCCGCATTGAAGGCAGAGCCCGACCACCGTCTCGGTGTTGGCCACCCTGACTACCAGTACCCCGCCGGGTACCGAGTAGGGCTGGGTGGAGACCATAGTGCCCACAGTGGGTCTCTCCAGGTCAGTGGTTCCTCGCAACTGACTGGTAGAAGCTTCTGGGCCAGCCACTTCCTGCTTCGGCTCCTCCTTCCGCTGACATAGCTGGAACCCGCCCCCAGGGGTTGCAATTATGGGCGGGTCCCACAGGGGAATAGCATGCCCCTTAATTAAGGCCGCGCCTTTCTCAGTCCTGGGGGGCGCGGTCGGCGTTTTCGCGCCAATTTCCTCATCAGAGTGGGATTCTTTGCCCGCGGCTAGTTCCCGCCTTCTCCTTGCAGCCGCCTTGCGTGCAAAATATCCCTCCTTTTTGCACGTTACCTCCGCGGCCGGAACTACTTCTTGTAGTGGCGCCATCTGGATATCAGTCCCTGGGCCCAGTGGGTGCATTCCCACAGGCCATAATTGAAAGTCACCCCCCCTGGTGGAAATCAGGGGAGGGTCCCATAGACTAAGCGGTTGACTCAGCACAGGGGCCGAGTGAGTCACTGTCCATGAAGGCGCAGCCATAGCTTTCGCGCCATACCCCCCATCAGGGTGGAGCTCTGCTGTTCGCGCCATTCCCGGCCAGCTTTTTGCAAGTCCTGAATCAGCCAATTTCTCTGCGACTGGCCCACGCGGTTTCCCTAGCAAGCGGGAACCGCCATTTTGGATAGCTTTTAAGCCCGAAATGTCAGTTTGTTTGCTTTCCTCGCTGGGTTCCCCCCCAGTTATCACAATGTCCTCACACTCTTCAAGGGTGGCACCTCGGTGTCCCAGACAGGACAAAAACGGGGCAGCCACAGCCTTCGCTCCACTCCAGAGCAGATTAGTTAGAGACAGCTCAGCGACAGTTTGCTCTTCAGTGGGGCGCACTCCACGGGTGCCTTCCCCATCAGCCTCTAGTCGCCATTTTGGGCTCTCCGCACCACGCGGATCCTCCATTCCTTGGGTTGTCACGCTCTCGTACCAATTATCATACATGGGGCTCCGTTCTGCGGGGCAGCCACCACACCAGTACAATAAAGATTTGCTCAGATGCACCACCACATGTGTACCTGATCTAGGCTGGACTCATGTTGCACTACCTCAGGCTAGGCTCACTCTCTCAGTGTCTGCTGTAACTCCTTCCTCCCAGTCTGTGCTCCCTATGGTAAGTGTCTGGAATGGGCTAGAGTACTCTGGCTCTGCCATGCAGTACTTGGGGCGTCTACTTCTCTTGGTCAGCCTAGCGCAGACCCTCTCCAGGATTCCTGACCACGTTAACAGGCTATCCCTTCTGGCGTCCTACCAACTAGCACTACCTCAAAGTGACTCAGTCAGCTATAGCCCGGCTCCAAACCCCTCACTCCTTTCAGGCCCATAGGTCGTCCCTGCAAACTGACATACTCCATCAGCCCCTGACCACCCCTAGGTCCGTCCCTACGCAGCACAGAGTGGCAGCAGACACTCTCCCTGTTTCCCAGTGTGCCTAGCTAGAGCCTGTCCTGTTGACAGATCTGATCTCAGCAGCTCGCCTCCAAATGTAACGGGTTTTGTGAACCGGCCTGACCCACCCAATCTCATATTGGCCCCTGTGGTCTAACCGGTCCCCATTACAGTGTGATAGTGTCTGGTGGTGCACCTGTTGGCAACAGGACTTTTAGACACAGTGCTGTGCCTTATGTATACTCTGGAACTGACACACCTCTGACATCACTAACCATGGAGTCAGAGCCTGTGACCACTCCCATCCATACACAGGGCACCCCACCAGGGTGTGAGGGCAAACCTCCATAATTACTGCTGGCATGCCCACAACTTACCAGGCCTTACTGTCAGCAGGAGAGATGACTGTAGCCATTTTACATGCCCGCTACATGTGCATGCAATGTTTTGTATATAATGTATACCTTGTTCACTTATGTAACGGTATTTGTAACCATGTATTATTTGTCTTAACTCTATGCCCAGGACATACTGTACAGTGGTGTGAAAAGAAAGTACACCCTCTTTGAATTCTATGGTTTTACATATAGTATCAGTGCATAATAACAATCAACTGTTCCTTAGCAGGTCTTAAAATTAGGTAAATACAACCTCAGATGAGCAACAACACATGACATATTACACGTGTCATGATTTATTTAACAAAAATAAAGCCAAAAAGGAGAAGCCATGTGTGAAAAAATAAGTAAGTGACTCTTGGGTATTATACTGCACTCAGAACCTTTTACCTTCATTCTGTGTTGACAATGACATGTACTCACAATAAGCATCCTGCAATAATCATTGCTTTGATATCGGCACTCTTTGTATCAAATTGATACTCTTTTTTAAATATTTTTATTCAATCACTTTTATGCACATAGATGAGTTTAAAAAATATAAAATGTTATTATTTTGGATATTTACCCCTCCTGGATTTGTTATTAAGAACAATAGTGTTTTATATTACTACCATTATTTAAGGTAGAGTGCAAATATTTGGGGTTTCTTTGTATGGTCCTCTTGACCATTTGGTGTTGCTACTATATATTCCTCATGCACCTCTAACACATTTCAATTTTGGAGTGCTAAGGTTGAGCATATGGTCTTCCATTGTTTTCTAAATTGAGAAGCAAGAAAATATTATTTAAGTTTTTTAACAATGTATCATTGGGCACCCCGTCTTAAGTTTTTTAAAAAGCCTAAATGCAACCAGCAAGATGTAAATAATTTATCTCTTGAGGCAGAAGTCGAAAAGGACCATAAGGAAGCAGAACAAGAGGAAAGCGCGTGTTGCAGGACTTAGTTTTTCATCAATGAGACTGCAAATAAAGAAGAGATACCTGAGGTACAAGAACAAGCTCAAAGCAGCTTCTCTGAATCATAAAACAATTTTTGAAAAAGATATTGACTGGACAAATTCAGCTATATGGGCAGATGCACTAAATGACAACGACAGAGAAAGGATAGTGCTCTGTGGATTAAAGACTGAAAAATAATTAAGGGAAATTATTAAATGCATGCCTGTGGATAGTGAAGAGCGCTCATTCCCTGAATTACTTATGTATGTGAAATCATCCAATGGTCGTAAAAAAACTTACACGGGACTGGCTTGGATGGAGCACTAGCAGACATGTATTGTACTGTGTCACTTCACTTGCATTTTCTCCCGACCAAAGCAAACCTTGTAGTTTACTCTGCAGGAAAGAAGGATTTGATCCATCGAAAATAAAGTGGCATAAACTGTACGATAGACTACTGCGGCAGACTTTATTCTTACTAATCACTGGCTTGTACCTGGCATGTTCCTGGAATGCCACACTGTTCACCCGGAGCATGCCGGGCTCCTTTTTGCCTTCCCAGCCAGGAGCCATGCCCGGCTGACGCGCTGTTGATGTGTTAATTGATAATGGTTCAGGATTTACTAGGCTGCAATGCTTCGCGTGTCCGCCAGATGGCATAAATTTATGAATTGTAATGCAGTATATATATGTATATATATATATATATACATACTGTATAACAACAACCCCTATAACCCCTAACATACAGTACTGTACACATACAGTACTGTATATGCACATCAATGATACTGTAGGCTGTCCCCTGGCGAGATGTGCTTGCAGCAGAGAGAGAACCGCTGCTCTCTCTGCGCAAACATCGGCACATTAAAAATTATTTAAAATACATTTTTATTCATAGTGTAGATGTGCAGGGGGTCTCCGGAGCTGAACCGCGTTGGTTTCAGGTCGGGGGACCCCCTGCTCCACGAGATACAGACCCCTTTATGAGGTTCCGGTATCCCTCTGCGTTTGAGGGTCCCGATCACGTGACCGCGACATGTAAACATAGCAGAGGGATACCGGCACCCCCTAAAGGGGCCTGTATCTCGAGGAGCAGGGGGTCCCCGGACCTAAAACAAAAACGTTTCTGCTCCGGAGACCTTCTGCACATGTACAGTATCAATAAAACACATATATAAATAAACACTCGTTCCTTACCTTAGCGGCTATGTGCTATGGTAACGAAGCAGAATTTCTGTATTTTAATAATATTGTACAGTGATCAGGGGGTTCCCTGAGCCAGAAATTAATGCTCAGGGGACCCCCTGCTCCTGCACAATATTATTAAAAATACAGAAATGCTGCTTCATTACCATAGCGTATAGCCGCTAAGGCAATGAAGGGGTTAACTCACCGTGCCCGCTTTATTGTGGGTAGCGGGGGTGGGTGAAGGGGGTATTTGGTCCTTGGTGTGAGTTTAGGACTTGCGGGGGGGTTGCGGGTGCACTTATCCCCTACACGGCCGTAGCAGTTAATACCGCTACGGTCATGAAGGGGTTAACCCCTCCCGCTACCCCCCCGCAAGCCCTAAACAACCACCGTTGGGGCTAATACCCCCTTCACCCACTCCCGCTACCCACAATAAAAAAAACTCACACACAGCAGCCACCAAAAAAAAAAAAAAAAATCTAAATAAATAAATAAATAAATGAATATAAATAAATACATTTAAAATACATTTTTATTCATAGTGTAGATGTGCAGGGGGTCTCCGGAGCTGAACCGCATTGGTTTCAGGTCTGGGGACCCCCTGCTCCCCGAGATACAGCCCCCTTCATGAGGTGCCGGTATCCCTCTACATTTAAAGGTCCCGATCAAGTGACCGCGGCCTGTAAACCAAGCAGAGGGATACCGGCACCCAATAAAGGGGCCTGTATCTCGGGAAGCAGGGGTCCCCAGACCTAAAACCACAGCGGTTCAGCTCCGGAGACCCTCTGCACATCTACACTATGAATAAAAATGTATTTTAAATGTATTAATTTATATTAATTTATTTATTTATTTAGATTTATTTATTAATTGTGCTGCTGCTGTGTGTGAATTATTTTTATTGTGGGTAGTGGGGGTGGGTGAAGGGGTATTAGCCCCAACGGTGGTTGTTTAGGGCTTGCGGGGGGGTAGCGGGTGCACTTAACCCCTTCACGACCGTAGCGGTATTAACTGCTACGGTCGTGAAGGGGTTAAGTGCACCCGCAACCTTTCCCCCCCCCGCAAGTCCTAAACTCACACCATGGGCCAAACACCCCCTTCACCCACCCCCGCTACCCACAATAAAAAAAATTCACGCACAGCAGCCCCACAATTAATAAATAAATATAAATAAATAAATACATGAAGATAAATAAATATATATGTATATATATACAGTATATATATACAGTATATATATATATATATATATATATATATATATATATATATATATATATATATATATATATATACAGTATATATATAATAACAATCCCTATACATATACAGTATAACATAACATAACATATATATATATATATATACTGTTGTTAACTATTAATGTTAACTGTTGTTACTGTTAATGTTAATGTTGTTAATTGTTAACATTCATTTGCAGAATGTATATGGTGCATAGATTTTATGCATCATTTATACAATGTAAATGCAATGTATAGATTGGAATGTGTTTCATTGTCATGTGGTGATTTAGATTGTAAAATCAGTTAGGATTATTAAAGGAAATTCATTGTAATGTAGTGTATCTGTATGGAGAAGTGTTGTTTGTAGGACCGTATGGTTTTGATAACCCTTCTACATTTATTTGTATATTGGTTCATCATGTGTGTGTATATACTGTGTGTATATATATTTATGATGAACCAATATACAAATAAATGTAGAAGGGTTATCAAAACTATACTGTCCTACAACCAAACACTTCTCCATACAGACACTACATTAAAATCAATTTCCTTTAATAATCCTAACTGATCTCACAATCTATATCATCACAAACCAATGAAAAGCCAATGAAACACCTCACATTCCAATATAAATGATGCATAAAATCTATGCACCATATACATTCTGCAAATGAATCAACCAAGTAAACAAAAATCAATTAGCAATCATTATTTACATCCCTAAACAATTCACACTCCATCCCGAACAATGAAACAATTAACTAATTCACGCCTGGAGCAGAACAATTTAGCCTGTGAAAAAATATAAGTACCAACCAAAATAAAACCTTTAAAACCAAGGCTATCGCTGACCTTCCTCAAACACACAATACAATACCAAGGAATACATCTATCTAATTTTAAAATACTTTAAACTCACAATAAAGCATAGCAGCATAGACAAATTAATTTAAAACACATCAAATCAAGCTTTTAAAACAACATAATTTCTTACCCTGTATGTATATATCTCTCTAGACATATATACATACATACATACAGTGGCAAGAAATGATATACCACAAAAAAAAAAAATACACATGTTAAAAAACCTTTTGAAAAAATTAACAAGTTAAATAAAATACATTTCTTTAGTTCACTTACCATTACTTGCCCCCACCGATTCCCGTTGCGCAGCTTACTCACGAACCAATCCACGATCAGGAACCCATAAAATAATAAACCATAAAAAAATAAACATTATCTAAAAATCCAAATCAATCCACGGGTCTTCTATTTGTAATCCATCTTCATCTGTATTCTTCTTTCTTCTATCTCCTTCCAGCGGGGCGGGGCGGGGTCTTCTCTCCATCTGCGGCCACGCCCTGGTCTTCTTTCTTGCCCGGAGGTCCTTCCTCCACGGCGCCTGGCTTCAAAATGAGACGACATAGGCTTTTAAAGGCCTATGACGTCACATTTTTCGTCATGGTTCCCACGGTCCTGATTGGGCCGTGAAAACCATGTGTTTTTGCCGACAAAAAAAAAAATGATGACGTCACTTAAAGGCAATGAAAGCACAGCCAATCAAAATGGCTTTGCTTCAATTGCCTTTAAGATGACGTCATTAAAAGACACATGGCCGTCCACACATGGTACGGTAGCCAATCAGAGCGTGGGAACTCCACCCCTACTCTGATTGGCTCTAGTATACCATGTGACAGAGGCTTGGGGGAGAAAGAATGTGACGTCAATGAAAACCTGTCACATGGTACGATAGCCAATCAGAGTTCATTGAAAGTGTCGACTTTTTTCATAAGATGGGTGAGGAGATTGCTGAAATGTTGCTGTGAAGATTACACGAGCATGGTATCAACGTTGAAGATTGCAGAGGACAAGGATTTGACAATTGAGCTAATATGTCTGGCAAAATAAAAGGAGTAAGAGCACGCATACAGGAAAAATACCTAACTACTATATTTTTCACCTGTGCAGCCCATTCCTTAAATCTTGTGGGTGTGCATGCAGCATCCTGTTGTGGGTGTGCATGCAGCATCCTGTTGTGGGTGTGCATGCAGCATCGTGTTGAACGGAAGCGATCACCTTTTTGGATATGTGAATCGCTTATATGTTCTCTTCAGTGGGAGCCATGAAATGTGGCACATTTTGGAAGATAAAATTTGTTGTTCACTGCATGGTCTAAGTTATACTAGATGCAGTGCAAAATTTGAAGAAGTCTTCAAATTGCTGAAAATCTTCTGGGGATAATTGAAGCTTTAAAGAAAATAATTTCATCCAAAAAGCTTTCAAGTGAAGCTCATTCCGAAACAGTAGGCCGAAAAAATTATTTTTTATCCTTCAAAGCAGTTGTACCTTGCAACATTCTGTGTAAAAGATTTGAACAGTTTTGAATAGAGAAAACTGATTCTGCAATCAAGATCTATTTCAATCGAACTTGGAGCAGCAGATATTAAAGCTCTTTCTGCTGAAATGCAGTCACTTTGGGAAAAGTGGCAAGATTTAATTTCTTAATTAATTGATTTAATAATCTTGATATACCGAAGGATTTAAGTACATGTCCACGTCATCAGAGGATAAGGAGAAAGCATCTAAATGAATCTGAAGACCATCAGGAATTGGAGACAATATTCAAGGTTAATGTTTTCCTTGTGGTATTCGATTTCATAATTTGTGAATTTAAACAATGTTTTCAAGCCATGGAATATATATGCCACTTGTTTGCTCCCATTTTCAAATTCCCAACTACGACAAAAGAAGAAGTTGTGACACCCACTGAAACTCTTGTGTCTAAATACCCTGAAGACCTTACACCATCTTTAGCAAGGGAAATCCTACATCTTCGAAAGTATACGACGCCCCATTTGCAAGTGACTCTTGTCCACTCAACTTATTGAATGCGATTTACTGTACAAGCTACAACTTGAAGGAATATTTGGAGGGGTATGCATTGCTCTCAGAATTTTCTGCACCTTACTTCTATCTGTGGCCAAAGGAGAACGAGCATTCAGCAAATGATCAATTGGAAAAACTACCTCCGTTCAACAATGAGTGAACAGAGCCTCAACAGTCTAGCAATGCTGTCCATCGAGCACCAACTTGCTCAAAAACTAAATATTCGTGACCCGATAAAAGATTTTGCCAGCCTAAAAATGAGGACATGGTCAACTCATCAGACTTAGAACCATTGCAAAGATTATTTTTGTGAATATACATATACATTAGGTTTAAATAGCAGCCCTTGGCAACTTTTGAGATAATTTAATAAACATATTAAAATAAACAGATTGCACTGTAATGTTTTTTTCAGTATTCCAATAACAAGAAAACATTTAAGTAAACGTTGCGCCCTAAAAAAAAAACTTTCATTGTAGGTGCACTGTGGGTTGGGGGGCGTGGGGGCTGCTCCATGGGAGATTTGCAAAGTAAAAGGAGTGTTGCTTTTCCCCCCTCAATACCTTATTAGTTTTAATAAATAACAATGGTTCAAACAATAATTTGTTACAAACGACCCATTTTCATTTAAAATAAGCTTCCTCCAGTAGCATGCTGCTTTAATGATCTTATTTTGAAATGACCAAGTTTGGAACAATAAGAAATATTTTTCGGTATAATCACCCAGACACCCCCACCCATTGAAGTCATGGTACGCCCCTGTTAGAAACACTTGCCAAAACCTTAACCTTGAAAGTTGCTATCCAACATTAAATGGGCCAAATCTGGTCTGCCAAACCCTGATATCCTTGTTGTGGAACTCATAAGCAAAGACACATGAACTCTGAAAGTTACTATTTATTGAACAGTTAAGGTTGAAATAGTTTGGAATTGTTTGGTAAGTATTTGCTATGGGTATTTATTTTCCATCATTGTGCACTAATTTTCTTTATTTTGTTAGTAGGGTGGGGCTGAATTTGAGGCCTCGAGTTGACATTCACATTTCCCTCTTCCTGGCTAGTCAGGCAGTGACATTTCTTTCTGCTGTAAGTGTGGTCTGATACTTTCATGTACGTGTTACACTTTAAAGATCATTGCCTCTCGGGCATAGGAGTAAAGAATTTACTTTGTTGATTTATAAGATAAACTGGCAATGTCCATGAACAACAAACAATAGAATGGTCTAAGTATAAAATAATATTTTTAAAGTCAATGCTACCAAAATTGCTTCAGGTCTTGTACAGTAATGCAAATCATATACTGCTTTTTTATTTCTTTCATTTATATGTGTACAGTAACTCCCTTTATTAGTTACTAATCTATATTGGCTACTAATGGGATAAGCTATTATGTCTAGGCATTGGGTCTCCCTGTAGCAAGTAAAACAAAGGAAGGGGAGTGGTTTAGGTCCCATGGTTTAAATAGCCAAATCCCTAGATAGTTTCAGTTTTGGATCTAAATTGGTTTTCTGTTCTTAACTTTAGTTTTGAAATCATTCTGACACTTTTCTGTACGACCCAGGAGCAGCCAAGCATGTGGTTTAGTCAGCCAGCAGACTACAGGAATATCAGGTGGATGGAACAAACAGGGGTACCATGGTGTAATATTGCTGTCTGCAAGTTAGGATATGAACCGGCAGGGCAGAGGTAGGGAGCGATAGTCAACCTTAGCCTGGGATCAGAGCCCTAGAAATGCACGGGTAATGAAGTCTAGTTCCAGGTCAAGGCAGGCAGCAGGCCAGAGTGGTTTGCGCCTGTTCTGGGATCCAGGCAAGTGCCATGCAAGAATGGTAAGGTCACAGTTTCGAGGTTGAGGCAGGCTAGTACAAGGCAGTTGTCATAGACAAGAAAACAAATATATTGGGGTGGAGGCCCCAATTAGCTAGTGCTACAGAGCTTTTTTTTTAACCCACCGATTGAAAGTTATGAATGTCTTTCTGCTTTTAAACCGGATCACGTGATATTATAAATGCATGCTTGAGGCTGTAGGCATTAACCCCTAGATGGCACACGGTCTAGCAGGAATAAAGAGAGTTGTATGGGGGAAGTCCTAAAACCCCCCCAGACCTCTCATATCTCCCTGAACAATATAGAACCTATGTGCCTGGGGCAGCTCTCATATGGCAGCAGTGTACTCACATAGTCCCATAGTAAACCGGCTCTGTGTGCTCCTTTGCTGGATGTAGACAATGTAGAAAACACCTGTACCGATGAGGAGAGGTAGATCAGCGGGCACTACGATGCAGGAAGAAAATTGCTGAGGCTGGACTGTGCTGTAAACGGAATCCTTTATTGGAACATGGATAAAAAGAGGAGGGGAAGCATACCCCTGCACCTCTAACGCGTTTCACCCGGCGATTGGGCTTTTTCAAAGAGTAACATTACTCGTGCGTGAGACACTGAAATACCGGAAGTAAACCGGACGTGACGTCACTCAGCCAATGAACTGCGAGTATGCCACGAATGGCATGATGGGAATCTGCGTTCATGGCTGATAGGCGCCCGCGCGGCACACAGAGGCATCAGTGTCATGCGCAGTGGAGACTAATAAATTAAAAACAGAGAATATTCATTTTGCGATCCATATATAACTATAATAGCAGTTAGTTTTAATTAATTATTATCTATATGTCCCAAACATAAGGTGACATATATGTAATAGTATATGCAAAAAAGTTCATTAATTATTTGTGTTCATGTAACTGCAGATGGCAAACTTATAATTACAGTAATTAATTAAAAACAAGTAATGGCAAGGGTTAATGGATATTTCCAATACATTGATATTAATATTCAAGTTCTTCGTTACAATACAATTAGTGCATTTTTATAGAAAAGTTCAATTGGATCATGATCAATTCGAATAAAAAATGTTAATAATGTTAATGGCACCAATACAACTCATATTCAAAGTTGAAACAAATATAGCAGCGATTTCCAGACAATTCTGCAATAAATGTATAATCCATTAATATTAAGGAAGATTTTTAGATCATAATAAACAACACCAATATGAATACTAGAAACCTAAATTAATAATGTGTTCTCAAAGAAAGGAATGGGGGGGGGAGGCAAAGGGGAGGAAGGGAAGGGGGGGAGGGTTGGGGGGGGAAGGTAGAACACAAATTTCATATGTAATCCAAGATGTGTATCAACAAAATGTACATTGTTACCATGTATCAAACATGTAGGATCATAAAGTGACCAATGTTAAGCAAATAAATTGTCATAATACATTGTCATAATACACAAGGCATTTAACAGGGTCCAAGGTATCCTAACACATTAGGGAAAGAGATGTACGTTGGAACTAGGAGGTACACAATAAAAAGTTTTACCATTCTATTTGTCACCTATACATGTGTGGAACTCATATTATTCAGACATATTGATTGTTATTTCAGAATTGTGTGTCTATGGACAAGCCACATGGGCGAACAATATACATAAGAACATATATATATATAGACAAGAATACCATGGAAGCACACCCAGTATAGCGATACTTTGCACAGACATTGGCTGGGAGAAACTGGCTGCTATTTAGAGTCCTGGAGCAGGTGCAGACAATCCGAGTAGGAGAGAGGCTGATTTCCTGCCAGCAACCATCTAAGCTGGGGCCAGAGCATCCTGGTCTGTCAGCCATCTTGACTGCAGAGCGAATCCTCAAAGTTAATTCCCCCCACCCTTCAGGAGCTATCTACGGGTGACCAGAACCTGGTTTATCAGGATGTTGCCAGTGAAACGCCTTGACCAGGATAGAGATGTGGACATCCTGGGTCTTTACCCAACTCTTCTCTTCAGGACTGTACCACTTCCAGTCCATCAGATATTGCACAGAGTCTCTGGATATACATGAGACCACTAGCTGCAGCACCTCATACTCCAGTTGAACAGTTAAAGTTATCAGATTAGAAAGAGGTGAAGAGCTAGAAAAAGTATTCCTTAAGACAGGCTTCTGGAGTGACACGTGGAAGGTCGAAGGAATTTTTTTTTAAGGAAGGTGGAAGCTCCAGTTGAAAAGCAACCTCGTTCACTTTACGGGTGATCCTGTAAGGACCAATAAAACGTATTCCAAATTTGGTCGAAGGCTGGCATAACTGGATGTTTTATCTAGACAACCATACTTTGTCCCCGACGACATAAGATTATGATGGCCTCCTATATTTATCAGCCAACTGTCTCTCTCTCTTCATAGACAGATGAAGAGTAGCCTGGATCCCCTTCCAAAGAACATGCATGTTATTTGTCCTGATGTTAGCTGTTGGAACACCCACCACCGTGGATTATAGAGGTAGAGTTTAAGTGTGACAGGGTGAAGTCATTCGCGGATTATTATGGGAAACATACTTCTGATGGCTGAAGCCAGCAGTCAGAGGGTTAACCCAGTTAGAGGTAGCTGAGCAATCAGGGCTGAGTTAAGGCAGCTGTCAGGCAGCTGTATAAGGTGCCAGACCTGAGCAGAAATGGGGAGAGCCTTTTCCAAACCAGGAAGTACGTCGGAGGCTCTGGTCCCCTAGAAGAGGATTGTCATGAAATGAAAGAAGCCTGCTGGACAAAGCCCTGTCTACAAGGAACCAACCTTCCAACTCTGCAGAGGAATTAAAGCTGCATTTGCAGTATCCAGAAAGGATTACTTAGGGGCAGAGCTCCCCAAACACAGAACTTTTATATTTTCATGCCAGATGTTTGCATAATATTGTTTGACCTGGAAGTAGGTTAGCTACCCAGGGGGATAGCTAGGTACCTACTGTATAGTTAATCTCCCAAGGGTAGTAGAGTTTTATTTTATGGTTTATTTTCCTTAAAAGGATGGTGTGTCTATTAATTGTCTGACTGTGGAAAAATAAACCAGTGAAGTTAAAACCCTATCCTCTGTTTGAAACTCTTCCTGATCCCAATGCAAGGCCATCCTGCCACAGATGGTAACCAAATGCTGAGAGAACAACCCAAGGACTCACGCAACAAGGAATTGCGAGCAAACTCTGATAATGGTAGAAGCTCTGCCCAATTATTCTGCTGTTCATTGACATAGCAAACAAACACAGGTGCCCCACACCTCCAGATGGAGGGAGATATACATGAAGTCCCCAAATTGGATGCACCTAGTCAGCTACACCAAAATAATACAGTATACACAGTATATAGCAAAATGTGAATCCTTGAAGTGACACAGTGACAGAGATGAATCAAAATCAAAAAACAATTTTATTAACAAATAATAGGTAAAATATATGGGGTAATTAATGCTGAAATCAGCGACAACTCTGATGAGCAGCTACTGTATGCAAGCAAATACCCCAAATTAGGTCTAGTGGGTGATAGCTGTAAGTAGCAAGGAGCACGTTAATGTAACATGACCGAAAATTAAATGTAAACACCTAGATGGGAGAAATGGTGGTCATCTTACACAGCTCTAGATGACAATGTTGTCATGAGGAACAAGCTGTATAGTGTGTCAGAGGGGGGAGTCCCTATTAGCATAGCATAGATACCTCTTAATGATGACAATGCTAAGCAGCTGAATCGTTATCTGCGTGGCCGTGGAAACATTTAGTTACATACTAATACCAAAACTGCTAGAGTAAAGCCCCCAGGAACCTGGTAAGACCGCACACTTATATGCATTGATATATAACAATGCTATAGCAGAACTACAGTGGAGAGTCCCAGTGGACCTGGAATTAGAATGAGTATATACTTGAAAACATAAATGTGTAACAGGCATTTTCACGGGCTAAGTGTAGTGATCATACAATCTATATGGACCATTAATCTGCAGCGTATAATCAAAGGGTCTTTGCTTCATGGATAAAAGAAATATGCGTCTGTTAATAAAAACGTCATACAGTAGCGACCAACTTTATTCTAACTTGGCTAGCTCCACGAATTTCGGAATATCCCGGTGATGTGCGGTTTTGTGTCATTTTCTCCCGGGGTGTATTGCGTTATTTTCGCGGCTGTGATTTAAGCATTTTATTCCCGCTGGCTGCAATACTGCAATGCCGTGTAAAAACGCTTGGGGGCGTTTGCGAGCTGCTGTCTTTGAAGTCTAATACCTTCGCGGTTCAACCTACAGTACACAGTCTGTGCGTGCGCGCGCAGTAATAGTAAAATTGCATATTTAATTTATTTTAAAGTACAGTACTGTACATGCTCGGACCCTGTTGGGGTGAAGTGAGGGGGTTCCTAACATCTGGGGGAAAATGAATTTTAATTCTATGGTGAGTACTGTCTTGTTGCCGTATTATTTTGGTGGGGCTGGCTGGGTACTTCTTTAGGGGGCTGACCATTATTGTACGTTAAAACTTTTCTTTTTGTTTTCATCAGAAAAGAAAACGGCTAATGGGGGGATTTCGATGGATAATATTGTACTGTATGCTGATGTTTTCCGGCCGTACAGTATACTGTGTAATAAACCCGAATAAATAAAACTATGCATTTATTCTACATGTTCAGTATCGTGTCATTATTTGTCTTCTACAGTATACTGTACAGTGCTATACAGTGCCTAACATCTATGGGCAAAAATAATTTTATTTCTAGGTGCCCTGGAACAGCAGTTCCCACGCCAATTACCCGTGAACTTGACCGCAGCCCTAAGTAGTTCCCACGCCAATTGCGCAAATATAATGTAAAATAACCCGTTCTGTGGGTCTGAGCGGGTTGAAATTTACCTGGTCCTCATGCGGGAGGACCCTTGCCATAGTGGCAAAATATCAGCCTTGCACGACCCCCGGAACCGGAGGTACCAAAATACAGTTTAAAAGCACATTACCAAAGTGGCTTTTTTCTGCCATGCAAGTCAATGGCAGAAACCTGAACTTTAACATCACCCTGACTCCGTTCTGTTGCCACGAGAGGGTCGCAATTTCCATGCAATCCTGCCGCAACTAGGACTACATGGTGACCGAATCTGAGCCCTCTAGGTCGAACAGAACCGGAGTTGTGGGTTGCAGGTTTCTGCTCATTCTGACTTACAGGTAGCCGTTTCAAAGCTTTCTCCTCCATTACGCTCAATGGTAGGACCCTCCTCGCCGGTGTGACCCTTTCTCGACGCCATTACTGCTCGGACCCTGTTGGGGTCAAGTGAGGGGGTTCCTAACATCTACGGGCCAAATGAATTTTATTTCTAGGTGCCCTAGAACAGAAGTTCCCACGCCAATTGACCTAGTTCCCACGCCAATTGCCGTAGTTCCAACGCCAATTGCGCGACCAGGCAGTAAAAAAACAGTGCAGCAAGCATCTACATTTGTTACACTGGCAAAGGAGCAAATGGAAACAATGTGAGGCAATTCAACATGTTCTTTTATTGGTGGAGTCAGAACAAAAACATTTATTTACAATGTTGTAACATTTAAAGTGCACAGCAATTCTAACCATCAACACACAATAATACATTCTGCAGCCTTTATTAAATTCTTCTGCCACAAAACATTTTTGGTGCATGGGGCACAGGGAGTTAAAGTGACTTGCTTTTTATGTACTGTATTTGTGGGTTGTCTTTGGGGGTTTATTCATCAAATTATTATGATGAACTGCCTTTTGAAATTACAGTGCTGTTAACTATTTCAGCCACACACCTCCAGAGTTTTTAATCCCTCCCTAGCCAAGCATATTGCAATTGTGTTCTTAATCCGCCCATAGCCAAGCTACAAACACTCAGTACGCCTGCGTCTAATCACACCATCCCCCTCCCCCAACCCTTAGAGGCCTGTTGTTTGAACGGTAATGCTTTGGAAAATCAACATGTTCTTTTATTGGTGGAGTCAGTACAAAAACATTTATTTTCAAATACTGTACATTGTTGAAACATTGAAAGTGAACAGCAATTCTAACCATCAACACACAATAATACATTCTGCAGCCTTTATTAAATTCTTTTGGCAGCTTGAAATTGGATAACCTTTGTAAAACATGGGGAAACATGAGTAATGCACATTTATAAGAATATTATTTAATACTATATCCACCAATAAAAGAACATGTTGGTTTTCCAAAGCATTACCGTTCAAACAACAGGCCTCTTAGGGTTGGGGGAGGGGGATGGTGTGATTAGACGCAGGCGTACTGAGTGTTTGTAGCTTGGCTATGGGCGGATTAAGAACACAATGGCAATATGCTTGGCTAGGGAGGGATTAAAAACTCTGGAGGTGTGGCTGAAATAGTTAACAGCACTGTAATTTCAAAAGGCAGTTCATCATAATAATTTGATGAATAAACCCCCAAAGACAACCCCCAAATACAGTACATAAAAAGCAAATCACTTTAACTCCCTGTGCCCCATGCACCAAAAATGTTTTGTGGCAGAAGAATTTAATAAAGGCTGCAGAATGTATTATTGTGTGTTGATGGTTAGAATTGCTGTGCACTTTAAATGTTACAACATTGTAAATGAATGTTTTTGTACTGATCCCACCAATAAAAGAACATGTTGAATTGCCTCACATTGTTTCCATTTGCTCCTTTGCCAGTGTAACAAATATAGAGGCTTGCTGCACTGTTTTTTTACTGCCTGGTCGCGCAATTGGCGTGGGAACTAGGTCAATTGGCGTGGGAACTTCTGTTCTAGGGCACCTAGAAATAAAATTCATTTGGCAACTAGATGTTAGGAACCCCCTCACTTGACCTCAACAGGGTTCGAGCAGTAATGGCGACGAGAAAGGGTCACGCCGGCGAGGAGGGTCCTACCATTGAGCGTAATGGAGGAGAAAGCTTTGAAACGGCTACCTGTAAGTCAGAATGAGCAGAAACCTGGAACCCACAACTCTGGTTCTGTTTGACCTAGAGGGCTCAGATTCGATCACCATGTAGTCCTAGTTGCGGCAGGATTGCATGGCAAATTGTGACCCTCTCATGGCAACAGAATGGAGTCAGGGTGATGTCAAATTTCAGGTTTCTGCCATTGACTTGCATGGCAGAAAAAATGCCACTTTGATAATGTGCTTTTAAACTGTCTTTTGGTACCTCCGGTTCCGGGGGTCGTGCAAGGCTGATATTTTGCCACTATGGCAAGGGTCCTCCCGCATGAGGACCAGGTAAATTTCAACCCGCTCAGACCCACAGAATGGGTTATTTTACATTATATTCGCGCAATTGGCGTGGGAACTACTTAGGGCCGCGGTCAAGTTCACGGGCAATTGGCGTGGGAACTTCTGTTCTAGGGCACCTAGAAATAAAATTCTTTTTGCCCATAGATGTTAGGCACTGTATAGCACTGTACAGTATACTGTAGAAGACACATAATGACACGATACTGAACATGTAGAATAAATGCATAGTTTTATTTATTCGGGTTTAATACACAGTATACTGTACGGCCGGAAAACATCAGCATACAGTACAATATTATCCATCAAAATCCCCCCATTAGCCATTTTCTTTTCTGATGAAAAACAAAAAGAACAGTTTTAATGTACAGTAATGGTCAGCCCCCTAAAGAAGTACCCAGCCAGCCCCACCAAAATAATACGGCAACTCACCATTGAATTTCCCATTCAGCTGGCGCCAGCGCCGGTCCACTGCCACTCCAGCTTTCTTCATCATCCACGTCGACATTTTGCAGCGGGACTAGTCCACCTGTAGTCAGCTGGTGAGGCTGGAAATCGCTTAGGTACATGCAAGCTTCATCAAAACTGCACGCCAAATCTGACTCAGCCTCAGGCTCAGAGTTGTCACTGACAGTGGGACCGTCATTGGAAGCCGGTGCTGGTGTTGGTGCATTGCTTGGAGGCGATTGTCGCTTCTTAGTTGGTTTTAACATGACCCTTCACCTTTTGCCGCCTCCATGATCATAGATACGGGAAAAATCCGGTGACACACACCAATACCCTCCAACAAATTGGGGCTCAATACGGTGAAAACAGGGGTCGCTACATAACCTTTTCCTTACTGCACGCTTCCACGTATGAGGAGTTGGCGAAAATTTGTAAAAGTCATAGTTTTCGATAAAATACTGATAAATTTGAGCAACTGTTGCCATCTTATCGTCTGTTGCATTAATTGCGGCCCATATCAAATACGCGTAACTTCTGTCAGGTTTTTGGAAAGCGGGCTGCACTTGAACACTCATGGTGGGTCTCTGCAGAATAGTGTAACACAAACTGAAACTGGTCTTTGTCTTTCTTTAATATGAAACGCCTACATTGATACATTTTTGCAACCTCTTCCTTCAGTCTCAAGGCCAAGGCCAAGTTACAATGGCACACTGTGGTACAGTATCTTTTTTAAACGAAACACCTGCAAGCCGACACATTACTGATTCGGCGCATTACAATTCATGAATTTCTGCCATCTGGCGGACACGCGAAGCATTGCAGCCTATTAAAATCCGAACCATTATCAATAAACGCATCAGCCGGGCATGACCCGTGGCTGGGAATGCAAGGTGAACGCGGCATGCGCCAGGTGATCAGCGTCGCATTCCAGGAACCAGCCAGGGACAAACCGGTGATTTGAGAGAATAAAAGCTGCCGCAACTGTAGGTTAGAGAGATGCTCAGAAATCCCCGCACTATCAGGAGAGTGATATCAATGGCAGGGGAATGGATAACGGCCAGCTGAATGGATTCGTGGTGCAAAAGACTGACCTTGAGTTGAACCGTCTCCTGCAAAATGATTCCAGATCACAATTTATTCCCATCAGTAGTTGGGTCTGCCTGGGTTTGCATCCCGGACCCGGTGAGTTAGGATACCCGGCCCCCAGGTATCCCTGCGTGGCCGTTCCCAATTTATTAAAAAAAAATGTCAGAAAAAAAATTGACGGCAATCCTCGTGCACATGCGCAGAGTAGAGGTCTCAGTGCACATGCGCAGGGAAGCAGGGTGTCCGACCTGCTGCCTGTGGGCCCGCCCATCCACCCCCCCTCCCCTGTTCCCAGCATGGTGAACCAGCTCCCCCCCGCTAGCCTCCATCCCCAGGCAGCATCCGCGGGAACCAGGGGCCGGGAGGGGGGGGAAATGCTCCAGCGGGAATTAGCCCACCAATATCTCCCCGCCTCTCAGCCTACCTCCCGCGCTCCCCCCAGCCTACCTCTCGTGCCCCCCCCCCCCAGAGTTACAGGCACCGTTATGGGGTGCCAGAATACCACCATGTTTAATTTCTCCCGTGTCACGGCCCACATGACTGGGACATTTACACAATGCAGGGGGATACCAGGGTCGGTAACTCGGGAAGCAGTGGTCCCCGAGGCTGAAAGGTGGTTCATGTGTTTCAGCTCCGGAGACACCCTGCTTCAATACTGTGATGGTTAAAGGGGGAGTGGATTGGGCGCTTCTTAAACGAATGTGGATAGTGCGTGACAAAGTGTTATAAATACAACAACAGTGTGAAAACTTCAAATGTGAAATAAATATGATTACCCTTCACCAACCCTTAGTGAAAAATAACAATAAAAAATACAACATGAAGTATAGCTGCTCAACACCCTCGAAAGGGACTGGTCTGTGTCCCAGTGGTTAACGATTTATTTTCTTCTGTGTGAGGAGGAGCGCTAGTAGTGTCCAGTGATATATAAAATATAGAAATGACAATAAAAGTGCAGATGGTATTAAACAGTGGTGTATCAGTCTGTGGGCTCTGATTAGGTAGCACTCACAAAAATCTTGATGTTAGAGACATGTCAGAGACTCTTCTCTCTCTGACTGGAGCCCTTTAAGGGATGGATATCCCAGGAAATCCCTCAGTGTGTAACGTTGGAGTAGATCGAAAAATAAAGGGAGAGAAAAGCCACAATAGTGTGTATTGTATGACCAAATATATTAGAACAAGTATAAAATAGGAGTAATTTCACTCACATTTTCAAATTGGCAAACATGTGTGGGAGAGAACCGCAGACAGGGTCTTCCATGCGTCTCGCTCGCGTCTCTTCCTCTACTTCCGCATACCTCACTACCGGATGTCGTCACAGGTAAGGGCGGAAGAGGTAAGGGCGGAGGAGCGTCTTGCCTTGGGATTTAGCTCTTGTTCCCCGTCTTACCACACTCTGGTCCTCTCAGAACAGCGCTCATCCTCTCACAGAAGAAAATAAATCAATACTGTGATGTCATCTTAAAGTGGAGGAAAGCATATACTTCCTGATTGGCTGGCTTCCTTCCCTTTAAAATGACGTCACATCCTTAAAAAAAAATCCATCACATGGTACACCAATCAATCGGATTGATAGAAATACCATGTGATGCCTCACACGGTATATCTACCAATCCTATTAGTTGGTGTACCATGTGCTGGCTTTCATTTTTTTTCTGGTGATGTCATCTTAAAGGGAACAAAGCATATCCTTCCCGATTGGCTGGCTTCTCTCCCATCAAGATGATGTCACATCCTTAAAAAATCAGAATGGGGGGTTTACCATTTGCCAATCAAATGTGACGTCACCTGCCCTGATCAGAGGTCGTCAGCGTGAGAGATCTTCGCCACTTGTGAGGACCAGTTGCAGATAGCTTGTGATAATCCATGTCACTATGTTACATGATAAGCTTTAAAGAACTGCTATTTTATACGTGTGATACTCACCTTTACCATAGTATACATTAAACCTACTACACTATGAGAGTCATGCGCTTGTCCTTTTTTTGTTCCCTGTGGATATGAATTGTAATGGGGGATCAACTCTTGTACATATAATTAGCACTAATGGAGACTATAGTTAACAAAATGCCCTTTCTGTCCGAAAACAACACTTTTTGGTGAGCTTTGCCGGCAACCTTTAGCACAGAATTAGGTGTAAACTTAGGTTAATGCCTCACTAAATCAATTAAGGATCTCTTTTGACCTGGACCTTAGAAGTGATGCGTCTGCAGTTTGCACAAAACTCCAATTGTTTTGATCCATGTCAGCCTGTAATTATACAGGTACACTTCTTTCCTTTGTGTAACCTTTTAACGTGTTATATCAGTAATGACTGTTTACAGAACCGTTCCCTGGTTGTTCCTTAATTACATGCACCTGCAAATTAAATTATGCAAAGCCTGAACTCTTATGACACAGACCCCTACACAAGGCAGAATTGAAAGAAGAATATGCATTGAGAAAAAAGGTGAACCTCTTGGAAGCTATATTGCGCAAAAAAAATGACCTTTACGTGGCTCGATCGTGAACGCAATACTCTGCTGGCTTCTCTGGCAGAGCAGAGGTTGAATGTGGTCAAATCAATACAATACAATACAGCTGGGGTATACATATTTTATGTTTTTATGGCTTGTCAAATAAGAAAGTGACAACAGTTGTATATTTTCACTGAAAAGAGCCTTTACATCATATCCAAAGTTTAGTTCTTAATCAAATAAATTATTTGGCATTTAACCATGTGTTTCCATTAGCAACATAGCATTCAATTATTACTTCATTGTAAGGACTATTTTATTGGATTTTTAAACGTGAAATAGGATTCCTAATTATTATTTTTTTGTAATAACAATTCCAGTATATTTCCTAGTACTTTTAGTGTGCTTTGTTATTACTTCCATAGAAACTTTGTTTTTCATTCAAACTTAATATGAAAATTAATATTGCGTAAGCTGTTAAAAATTCTCATGGCTCCATCAATTAAGTTTGTTAACAAAGTCATCAAAAAAATATAAAAATGATTAATCTTATTTTTTCGCATCATGCTCAGAACTCTAATTAAAATATGTATCTATAAGATGAAGAATCCAGAATATACAGATAGGACTAAAGCTTCTGAATTAGGTACAGATATAACCCCTGAATCTGTTCCTTACCTGCACCAACTACTGTATGTGTTTAAATTGCTATAGTTTTATATAACCAGAAAAATAAGCAAGAGTTTACAGTGGAACCGATCAGATTACAGCCCCATCAGTTATTCTTAACCAAACCCAATCTTTTCTCACCACCGCATCTGGCCTGCTGACTCCCTCAGGAACTTCTCATTCAGGCCAGAGTTGAGAGCTGCTCCTTCAAGACCTAGACCAAGACAGAATTACCAGTACTGAGTATGTTTTTTTTACTCCATACTGTAGCTTTGCTAACGATAATGCATCAAATAGCATCCTCTCCAGTTTTAACCATTTCTGATCCAATCTTAAGTACCTTCTCTATGATTTTCCTTCAATTTCTTTCTGACCTATGACCTCTTTTCTAGCCCTTTCTAACACCATGCCTTCATCCAGGGACTGGTCATACTGTAGCACCCTTCAGTGTAAAGGGCTAACACTGAATACCAGTAACCCAAGACAACACTTCCCCAGAATAAAATACATGTTATTTCCACAAAAGAAGGTACTGTATCATCTTTTCAACCTTGCATATTTTTTTCCAGTCAAAAATCCTGTATTTTTTTAAATAAAACTCGGCTTTTAACTATCTGAAAACAGCAATTTGTTAAATAATAATGAAGGAAATTGAAATACAGCATTTTAATCAGATAACACTGATAATTATTTATATCAATACAAGGGATAACTGTGTTATATGAAATTGGTTAGTTGTACCGTGCGTACGTTCAACATTCAACACAAAAAATATATAGCAATAACTCTTAACATGAAGTAATTAAATACAAAAACTGGATGATATTCAAAGATACCTTAAGTTATTCACTACTGCCAAATAAAATATGAAAAATATTAGATAAATCAATTTTTTATTGTTATTAAATCACTTTTATTATTTTTAAGATTTTTAGCTGTAACCTTGGAACAAAATTGTCCGCTAATAATTTCACTGGTGCATGACACAGCAACCTACCTGTTTTATTCACACAATATAAACCGTGCTCAACTAGACTAATATGATATATGACCATATACCTTGCGTGCTCAGTCCGTAAGGACTAGGGTATCAATGTCCAAAGTCCAGTAACCCCTAGCTAGGGGGAACCTTAAGAAAATGGAAAAAAGAACAAACAAGCACAGCCTGTATAAATATTGTGTATTAAACACCAAATAAAACATGTACAATACTGCTCACTTACATGTGAGAAAACATCAACGGTTGTACTGATTATTATTATTATTATTATTATTATTATTATTATTATTATTATTATTATTATTATTATTACTGGAGCGTAGGCATGGGAACCTTGATGGTAGAAGTAGGTGATAAATGGTGCTCACAAATCATATGTATGCTCTGTGTAAATAATTGATTTAACTCCATAAATGTCCAGGGTGCTGTATAAATGTCCCCAATAAGGCAGTCCATGCATAAATAAATGACCCAGGAGAGATAGGGACCTAATGGTGTCCACCTGACAACCACAATAATTGGCCCTTAATACTTTCATCCCAAGGAAATAATATGATAGTCAATGGTACTAGCATGAGGTAATAGAGTGCAGGGCTATGGACCAATACCTGCCAGTAACCTGCCAGGACAATCCAGTAACTCCAGGGTGTGCAGTCCTTGAAGGTAGAATCAGGAGATGTGAGTTGAAAACGGCGCCCAGCCAGGATCCAGGATGAAAAAATAAGAGATTGCAGGGCAACTCCAAATAACAATAAATTTATGGAATATAGCTCCCAATGGAAAGTGCAAAATGCACCTACGCGTTTCGTCGGTGAGGACTTTATCATGGTCAAGCAGGCCACCTTGATAAAATCCTCACAGATGAAACGCGTAGGTGCGTTTTTCACTTTCCATTGTGAGCTATATTCAATAAATGTATTGTTATTTGGAGTTGCCCTGGAATCTCTTATTTTTTCATCCTGGATCCTGGCTGTGCTCCATTTTCAACTCGCATCTCCTGAACCTCGATGGTAAGCTGGTTCCCCGGCATCCTGGGAGAGCTCGTTCATCCATTCCTCCGGAGCCAGCGACCTGCACCGGATCCCGGAAGTCCAAAAATGTTGCGAGTATTTGCCTTTTCACTTCACCGCAACTTGCGGAAGGCTTCACCGCTTTCCAGTTCTCCACCTCTCTTTCACATCCGGCGTCCAGAGAGAAAGGTGAAAGTTGTTGCTTGAAAAGCTTTTATGGTGGTACGCCAATTTGTAGATTATGGTATGTAACCTCGTAGCGTTTGTCCCTATAAGTAGGTAAATATCAATTGTAGTTACTAATCTTCACAATCTACTCTGGGCTTTAAAGCAGGCTCATCTTATACAGACGCTTCATTACATTTTAATTCAGAATATTTGGCGTCCAAAATGTTTTATATTTTTATGTCTCCTACGTTGTACATTTGCAGTCTTGTTAACAGGAAGTAAAATATTGTCTCATTGAAATAAAAACACAAATGTAATAATGTGTATTCAGCATACAGTATAATGTAGTAAAAATAGTCAATCTAAGGCTGCGGCCAGGCAGGGAACGGGCGCGCTGGCGCTCGTGCGCTGCGCCCTGCTCAGCCGTCTGGGTGCGCGCTTGTCTGGGGGTGCTTGCTCGCCCTGGCCACACACATTGCCACAATGTGTTTCATCACGGCCAGCGTGAGCGCACCCGCCCGCTCAGCGCCACAATGGCCAAAGGCTTTAGGTAGAGAACGTTTTCTTTATTTACTGTCACATTCTATGTTTCAATAAAAGAAACAGACACACAGAATCTTAAGGCTAAGACAACTGGCTTTACACCTCTCTTAATCAGCGCTGCGGAACAAAGTGCAGCAGCTGATACAGGCCAGCCATAGTGCAGGCGAGCGCGATGCAGAGCAACCGCTCGGCAGATTTTCCAAAGGAAAAATCATTTTGGTTTTTTTTGCGCGGCGGCCGCATCACGGCAGCATCACGTGTGCGGTGGTTCAACCAATGAGGGTGAACCAGCCTGGTGGCACGTCCGCCATGCCTCCGCAACCGCCTCCATCCAGTGCACCCATCGCTCGGGTGACAGGCGCGTGTGACGCCATGTGCTTCGTCACGCACACGCGCCTACAATAATCTTTGCCTTAGTCTCCCAGCTGCAAATCTGAGACAAACTGCACCAGACATATTACAACAAGAAATCCAATTACTTCCTTTGAGACTTTTTTTTTCTGGGCAGTTTTTTGTTTCAGTTTTTCCCTAGTTTTTCAGCCAGGAGACTGATACATTTCCTCTATTGTTTTCTACAATTTGTCAATTTGTTTAACATTTATTTAGTGAATTACATATTTTGTTTTTACCCATAAAGCACTTCCCATTATTTACCTATGATGGACTGTTTTGGGCAGTTTTAACTCTTTAAGCTATGATTACTCCATCACAGTAGTTTAAGCACTGATTGCGCTGCAATCACAGCTGTTGTAAAAAAAAGACTGCAAAATATAAATGAGTATCGGTTGTTCTTTTAGCCCTTGCTCTCTAGATGCTAATGAGCTTGTTTGCTGCTGAGAAGTTAGGTTAATCTCAAGACCACTTTTCTTGTGCTTTACTTCTTCTAGGTCCAGAAACTCAATATGCTCAGTGAACTAAAATAAACCTATGACAGGGGCAAAAAGTAGCAGATTGAGGCGTGCATGAGTTTTTGTCTATATTTTTTTAACATTTTGGTGCCAGTGAAGCTTGCAACTAATGTAATTCTGTACCTATTCACAAAGATCTTTTTGCAGTGTATAGAGAGATTTGATGCTTTAGAGAATTATTAGTTTACTGTTACCTATTAGCTTAAAGCGGACCAGCACAAGAGGCATTCATTCATTCATTGATGCACCCTCAACAATCAGACTGCAGTTACAGAGGGGAGGTATTTTACAATCTAACAAACTAGATACCAGTGAAACTCTCTCCCATTGAACCATTCACACAATATAACTACCAACAAAAAATCTAATTGTTATAGTGGAATTTTTTCTTCTTTGTCTACTGTATGAATTAGTAATTCTATTTCTGCCTGTGTTACTCATATCAGTCTTGGGGCAGGGCTGTTATACATCCAGGCCTGGCACATGGTATCATGTTTTTGACATACAGCTGTACCAAACTTACTGTATTTGGTGCCGCAGCCCCACACGGTCACGAGACCGCAGCGATCGGTGACAGCACCGAAGGATTAATGATGTGGGGGTCCCATTCAGAAGCATTGATCCCCCGCAGCTCCACAGTGATAGACACTGTCCTCAGCACTGCAGACTTTTGATTTTTTGTCTGCTGTTCTGCGGATTAAATCTTGCTACATCTGTATTGACTTGTTCTTAACCGGTGCTTGGCCATTGGTTATGGAAGCATTCTCCCCAATTGGAGCTTTGGTGAATTATGTCTGCTGGGTTGCTTGTCCTTTGGGGTTTAAGACATACAGAACCATGTATCAGTCAGTTAAAAGATGAAGCGGTGCACAGCTGCCAAAACGGATGAAGGTTGGATCACATAACAAAAAAATATTTATTCTACCATAGCAGTTCAATAAAAATCATCTTCAGGGAAAGGTAGAGGACACTAACGCGTTTGAAGCTGTTTGCGCTTTATCAAAACAGCGCAAAACGCGTTAGAGTGCCCTCTACCGTTCCCTGAAGATGATTTTTATTGTGCTGCTATGGTAGAATAAATATTTTTTTTGTTAAGTGATCCAGCCTCCGTCCATTTTTGTGGCTGTGCACCATTTCATACTTGTCCCCCGTGGGAATACATCTGGCTATCTGTCTCCTTCTGCCGTGTGCACGCTGACACCAGAGACTCATCGTGGAAGTTATCCTGTGAAGGTCGTGAGTACCTAATTATCTTGCTGATACTGTACTTACACATCCATTTATTCAGACTGCAGCTTGTACTCCAGGTGACACCAGCCCCATGTCTGTTGGCATCTGCCCTTGCATCAAGATCGACAGCCCCTTAGGGCAACATCATGGGACTTGTGTTTTTTCCTTAATAGGAGTCACCCACACTCCATACCATGATATGACCACACCACATTTTGTTCTGGAGACTTCCCAGTCAGTTAAATGGGCCGTGAGGTGTCTGCTGGCCCCGAAAGGTGTCTTATTAAATTGCACAACTTTCTATATATGAGCAAATATGTACAGTATGCTTAAATACAAATATAAAAAGACCACCATTGGCTTTTATCTGATTATTTTTAACTCCACCACATTTGACAGTCTCCATCCTCAAAGTCATTATGCCAAACTAAGTCAGGGCCATATACTGTATGTATGTATAATAGGGTGACTTCGGGGTGAAATCAAAGCCTCACAACTTCTTTTTTTGTGCATCAATATGTAAAAATCCCATTTGTACTATATTTCAGATACGGTAAGTTAGTCCTGATAAGTTTTTAATTATTGAGGAAGGTGAGTGCAGTTGTAGATACGATGTTGGTTGTTAATACACAAGATTGTTGATTCCATTCTTGTCTCATTCATTAAAACTTCATACCTTACCTTGTGCCCTAGCAGGTAAAATTGCACATTAATATAAAAACGTTGTGTATATTTTCTCATAAAATAACTTAACAGTAAATAACATTATTACTATCATTAAAGTAACTTTCAGGTGGCAGTGGGTTAAGTGCTCACTCCATAATCATCACATAACAATTGAAGAGATCTGTTTTCTTTGTGCACATGTTAGTTCCAAGTGACACCAATCTGAATAAACGGAAACACCAATGAAATCTAAATCAGAAATACAGTTTGTCTCCTTCTATAGAAGGAAATGCATTGCTAACTGTTGTTTGCTGGCTACTCCAAAGAAATATGTCCAGCCAAACTTGTTTAAATAAATTCTGTGTAATGCTTTTCTGCCTTTTTTTACTATTACTATGTGCCAAACAAATGTTTCATTATGTTGACACTAGTTTTAGCCCAGACAGGTGTACAGCACGAGCATCTACAAACATAGCACTTGGAAAATGGTTATGAATATTCTCAGTTACACCACTTATTTCACACAACTTAAAGTCATTCATACAGTATGTTTGTCTTTGCCACTCAGCCAAAACTATCTGCTATGTGTTCTTAACTCAGAGGTAGAACATCTATATATGAAGGGGCATATGTATGAATTAACATATATTGCTATATGACACGTTCTGGTGTCAGAAGACAACTTATGGCAAATTCAGATGAATGAGCCACATGGTGTCTCATAGAATAGCACTGCTTAGTAAATGTGGCCCTACATGTCACTCACATACACTAACACACATATGCACACACGCCGAAATAGGAGCACACATGCACATCTACACACACCCCCATACACAGACAGACAATAAATAAATGTTAACATCTAGTTATATGATTTTTGTGGGTTTGGACATGATATATATTATATCTTAAGAATATTGTACTAGGACATAATTTTTTTTTGTAATGAGTGGAAAGCAGCCACAGACCATTTGCCTAGATTTTATCAATAGAATACTGTCACAGAAATAATCTGTATAAAGATACTTGCACTGGAAATATATATGGTAAGAAGTAGGAGGCATATATCAACAATTGATACTGTATGTAACCCCTCCTATTGGGGTTACTATTTCCACTTACAGGGTTAAGTATATGGGCTGTTGTAAAATACTGTGACCTGTCAAATATTTGTTGCAAATAGCTCAATCCAGGCATAGCCACACCCACCTTATAGAAGGTGCCTACCCTGTCACCTGGTCTAGGATGACATTGAAGGATCCAAACCATTCCCCCTGTAGGCATGGTGACTCATGATGTCACTATTAGGTAAAATAGTGGGGGCAGAAGATTTTGGTCCCTAGATCCCAGGAGGAACCAGAGGAGGGGTTTTCACCCTATGTGTTGGTCTTATATTTGCAACTTTATGTTTAAGAGTATGGTCACCCTTTGTTGTTTTCTAGGGAGGGAAAAGTGTCCCTTAACTTAGAAGGGCCACTGCTGTGTGGAGGAAAGATTTCTACACCTTTGCTACAGGAGGAAAGTGCATGGGGACTCATGGACTGGGATTCCTAGAACAGGTACACAGCGGGAGTATCACATAATGCCTATGCACACCAGACCACAGTGTTGGAGCTTGAGGGACCAGCACAGGATGACCAGTAATTGGGAGTCTAGACAGAAGATGCACCCCTGAACATAACCCTTGTATGGGTCTGGAATTAAATCCAACCATTGTGCAAGAAAGTTCCTGGTGCTGTTTATTCTACCTTCAATTACCAGCCAGCCCAGACACCAGCACCCTGGCAAAAGGTATGAGAGTCTGTGCACCAACATCTGCACCATTCTACACTTCCTCGCGGCAACAACTCCTTTTTTTTTATAACTTGTATTTTTTATTTTTGTGAAAATACAGCATATATACATCTTATTTCCAGTACTGTGACATGCATTATTCATATCTCTTATGTATGGTAGCTGTACACAAACATTGTCATCAAAAACAGAGTTATAAGCAACTACATAGACTTAAATAATAAATAAACATAACGTAAAATTAGGTGGGGGGGTAAGAGGAAGAGGGTGGGGAGGGGGAGAGGAAGGGTGGGAGGCCGCGGCACTGATCAACGCTTCCGGGACCGATGTCTGGATTAATTTGTTGCTGCTGGGAGGTCTACTCCATTACCGGAGAACGCATCTAACTACTATTAAAGCAAAATGGTGGATCTCTCCACCCCAGGGATGTCTGTCTGGGCCAGCCAAGGCGTCCAGACTTTTAGGAAATTTTCGCCAGTGTCATTGACTAAACTTGTCAATTTTTCCATCTGGCATACGAACCAAATTCTATTCCGGATTTTGGGGATAACAGGAATTTCACTTTGTTTCCATAATGCTGCAATCTCGCACCGCACGGCTGTAGCAAAATGTGCTATTAGTTTAAGAGTTGCTTTCTCGAGGCCCTGTCGTGCTCTTCCCAGAAGGAAGAGACCGTGGTCAAATGGGATGTCGAGGCCTAAAAGCCTCTGAAGCCAATTAATGATTTTTTTCCATAATGGAATCAGCCGGGGGCAGGACCACAGCATATGTAGCAGATCAGCGGGTTCTCCACACTGTCTAGGACAGAGTGGAGAACTACCGTTTACAAATTTGGATAATCTAAGTGGGGTGAGGTACCACCTCATTAGGACCTTATATGCGTTCTCCTTTAATGTTGTGCAAATCGAACTCTCAGCAGCTGCTGTTGCTATTTGGGTCCACTCGTCTAAATCTAGGGTCTCCCCTAAGTCCGTTTCCCATTTTAGCATGTAACCTAGCTTGTGGGTGACTTTAATTCCAGAACCGATCACTTCTCTATACATCTGCGATGTGAGTCCCTTCGTGTTAGTCTCATTCAGACAGAGCTTTTCGAATGTTGTCAAAGGTGGGTATGGGGTTGAATTATTGTAGAAGGCTCTGATCTGGAGGTATCTATAAAATTCAGAATGTGGGATATTTTTCTCTTCTCTAATTTGTGCAAATGATATAAGTTTGTTGTCTACCACCAGATCTTGTAATCTCATAAAATTATGCTGTTTCCAAATTTGAAAGTTAGCGCTAGGCATACCCGGAGCAAAGTGTGGGTTACCCCATAGGGGTGTCATCAGGGTTTGTTTGGACGTAAGTCCGCATCTAAATTTGGTAACATCCCAGATTGCTAATGAATTGGTCATTGAGGATAGCGGCTGCTGTATAGCGGATTTTCTTGCTATTTTTGGGGTCCATAATAGGTTGCTTAGTTCCAATGGGGAACAAGCTTTGCTTTCCAATGCTACCCATCTCTTCAAATCAGGGTGTGTTTGCCATTGGGAGAGTTGACATAATTGGGCCGCTCAATAGTATGAAATCAAGCAAGGTACTGCTAAGCCCCCTTCTGTTGGGTGTTTCAATAGGGTCTGTTTAGTAATTCTAGATTTTTTGCCCCCCCATATAAATGTAAAAATGGCGGATTGCAGTTCTCTAATTTCCTTCAAATTTAACGGCACTGGGAGGGTTTGGAATAAGTATAAGATGCGTGGGAGAATATTCATTTTTATGCTATATATTTTTCCTATCCAGGAGATATTGAATTTCGCCCACTTTCTTATATCCTCCTTCAGTGTTTTAATTAATTTGGGATAATTTGCTTTATAAATTGATTTATATTCACTTGTGACAAATACCCCTAGGTATTTGATCGCCTTAGGCTGCAAGCGAAAGTTGAAGTTTAAAGAGATTAGTTTTTCTTCTGGTTTTGGGATGGTGACGTTCAAGGCCTCTGACTTTGACTGGTTTATTTTAAATCCTGAAATTTTGTTGAACTTATCTAATAGGCTGAAGAGGTTAGGGAGAGAGGTGAGTGGCTTTGACAAGACCATTAGCACATCATCAGCATATAGGGCTATTTTGTGGGATTGATTATCTAATTTGAGACCTGAAATATCCGGATTCTCTCTCACGTGTGCCGCTAAAGGCTCCATACACATGGCAAAGAGTAAGGGCGAGAGGGGGCAACCCAGTCTCGTGCCACTCTTGATCTTAAATATGTCCGAGGGGTAGCCTTGATGCATAACTTTAGCTGTCGGACCGGTGTATAGCGCCATAATAGCTGATATTAATTTATTCTCGAAACCAAATGCTCCAAGTGTAGCTTTTAGGTATGCCCAGTCGATCCTATCAAAGGCCTTTTCTGCGTCTAGACTTAACACCATAATTTTTACTTTTTGTGATTTGGCTATTTCTAACAGATCAATGATTCGTCGGATATTATCTCCCGCTTGTCTATCTTTAATGAAGCCGACTTGATCTGGGTGTATTAGTCTAGGTAGGATCTGACTTAGGGGCCTATGCAGAGAGCAGCGCTATTTCAAAACTCGCCATTTTTTGGAGAAATTCGCGCAGAAAACAGCAGAAAATGGCGAGTTACGAAAAACGCGCCAATTTTTTTTTTCTATTTCTAAAACTCGCCTCGCGGCTGGCGAGAACCTCCATCTCACCAGTTTTAAAAATATCCTAATGCAGAGAGGCGCGAACGGCATCTAGCGGCTGTTCGCGCCAATAAAATGGCGCGATTGTCTCCTTTTTGCCTCGCCAGGAAAAGTTGGCAAGAAGCTGCCGCTCGCGGCCATAGGAAAGGAAAAAAAAAGGCGCAATTTTTTTTAACACATTTCTGCAGCGCGCATCTCGCCAATTTAAACTCGCCACACGCATTCATGTTAAACATAGCAGAATTCGCACATATCTGCATATGGAGAATAAAACTCTCCAAAAAAGCTACTTTTTATTAAACTCGCCAATTTTAAAATTCGCTGCTCTCTGCATAGGCCCCTTAATCTATTGGCAATTAATTTAGCATAGATTTTGATATCCGTGTTGATAAGCGAGATAGGTCTGTAACTTTTACAGTCTAATGGGTCTTTACCAGATTTATGAATTACAGAGATTGACGCTTGGAGCATGTTTTCGGGGAAGGGTTGTCCTGCTAACACCGCGTTAAACATTTTGAGCAGGTATGGGGCCAAAATTTTACTGAATTTTTTATAATAGAGGCCCGAGAAGCCATCTGGCCCCGGGGCCTTCGAGGTCTTGAGGTTGTCTATAACTAGATCTAGCTCTTCCATGGTAAAATCAAGACTCAGTCGTCCTCTCTCCTCTTCCGTCAGCTTTGGCAGCTTTGAACTCGAGAGAAATGACTCACGAGATCGTTCGGTATTCTGGTTATGTACTATTTTATCCCCATTATATAATTTCTCGTAGAATGACTTGAATTCTTCTACAATTACAGATGGATTGCCAGAGATAGAGCCTGAGGATCTTCTAATGGCGTGTATACTATAATTAGGGGGTCTGTGTCTCAGCTTGTTGGCGAGCATAGTATCTGGCTTGTTTGCTTTATCGAAAAATTTCCTCTTTGACCAATTCAGGGATATATCAGCCTGGGTTTTTAATAGGAGATTTAGTTCTATTTTGGCATCTCTTATTGGTTTGAGTAGGTTGGGGTTATTGGATTGTTTATGTTTGTCCTCTAGGATTTTCAATTTAGATTGTAGTAAATTTATTTTGTATTCAAGTTCTCTTTTCTTTCTAGACGCAATACTAATTAGTATGCCCCTTAGCGTGGCTTTATGAGCTCCCCAAAGGGATAGATAGGAGTCCACCGAACCGTGGTTTAGTTGGAAAAATTGATCTATTTCGTTGGCTACTAATTGGGCGGTGGCAGGGTTTTTTTAAGAGGGCTTCATTAAGTTTCCAGTTTGCTCTAGGTCTGTCCAGAATTAGCTGGGTGCACCTTAGCTCTATAGGCGCATGATCTGACCATGAAATATCATGGATCCCTGTATGGGAGATCTGCGGGACCAGTCTGCTAGAGATAAAGAAGTAGTCGATTCTGCTATATGAGGAGTGGGGGTGTGAGAAAAAGGTATAATCTCTATCAGTGGGGTGTTGCTCCCTCCAGATATCTAGGAGATTATTCTCTTTCAAACCCTGACGTAGAGTGTATGACGCAAGCTTGGATTGCCGGGGCTGAGGGTTTGATCTGTCCATGGTAGGATCGAGGGCTGTGTTGAAGTCCCCTGCTATTATTAGAGGGCCCTTTGCAACCTTGTTTAATTTATTGAAAACGCTTGTGAAGAAATTGGGGTCCAAATCGCCAGGGGCATAGATAGATGCAATAGAAAGTGTTTGACCATTTATAGAACCTATGAGGATTATATATCTTCCGTTCTTATCTTTAATTATCTTTTCTGCTTTAAAAGGACACTTGTTATGGAATATAATTGCTACTCCCTTTGTTTTCTTTGAGGAGGATGAGAAATATAATTGTCTGAATCTTTTGTCTAGATATTTTGGGGCGCTCTTTATGCTGAAATGTGTTTCTTGTAGTAGAATGATATCAGCTTTTTTCCGCTGGTAGTCAGCAAAAGCTACTCGTCTTTTATTTGGGCTATTTAGGCCTTTCACATTGTGGGATATGATTATTAACCCCATTACGGCATACCTAGTCGGGAAGCTCTAACCTTAGTGTTTGGTGTGTGGTGATTGTAGGTGATGTTTACCTTTTCTTCATCTGTCCATGACATCGGTGTCCCTCTGAGGGGTCCCTCAGCGCGTTGCGCGGCGAGCGGCCAGATGGGGAGGGGGAGGGTGGGAAGGAAAAACAAGGGATGAGACATACAGAAATTTAACAACGGAGATCCTTGTGGTGTCTGAGACTCCAATGGATCTCTTGCCTTTGGAGGAAGGCTGGAATCCCGTACACCAGAATCTGGTGTACGATGGACCAGGTCAGATCGGCCTTCTCCCCTCCAAAGGACTTGGGTGGATGTCCTGTGATTACACAGGACACTCTGAATCGGCAACATGGCAAGGGCCAGGGGTGGGTGGCTCCTTCCCTCGGCCTATCATAAACAATGATATACAAGCACACACATAACTATTTAATAACGTTAACTGTGAAGTTAATGAAAAAGAACAGAAACCTGTATTCCACAATTCCAGAAAAATATATGGTGGACAGACTGAGGTGTGTCCAGGTACGGACTGTCTTCACCTGTACTGGATCTTATTTACCATGGGTACCCCGTTTGAATATCTTAAGGACTTGTGAAGCTTCCATCTATATACCTTAAAATCCCTTCTAGAGCTGCTTATATAATTATTTTTAACCTACATTTCCCCTCTTTCATCTTCCCAACTCCTCCTGGATATTGTTAGGTGGATGAGGTGTCTGAAGATTGGGGTTATATATATATAGTGGGCTGGTTCCCCTCAAAATGCCCTTTTTGTGGATTGAATCTCGGTGGGTGCCTCGTGGGGGAGGGGGGTCGGATGTATGGAGGGGGAGGGGGGTGGAGAGGTGTGGGGGGATGTCTCTATTGCTTGGTGACTCCTTTGGATGTAGTCCATCTTGGGCACAGTCCCTGTTGTGCGCCTCATCTGTTGTGGGCTGCCTCCGCTGATGGTGGATTGAGTCCCTCCTATTCAGGATATTGCTCCGTTTCCGGGTGTACCACGATTGCCGCCGTGATGGTGTACAGGTTTGAAGTGTTCAACTTTATTCAGGTGTTCCGAGGACAAACTTACATTCCGCTGGTATTGTCCTTTTAAGGCTCAGTTGATCTTTAATTGGCATCAATTAAGGGTCTTATCTGGGGATTTTCTCGACGAATTGGTCACTTTGCTCCAGGACGGCTCAGGGGAGGATGTACCGGCTTCTACCAGGTCAGTAGAATCTCGTTGGAGGCCCAATTTTTTCAGGAACTGGTTCTTGTCATCCAGAGAGCGAATGGTGTGGGCTGCTCCGTTTTTTAGGACCATAAGTCCGAAGGGGAAGAACCAACGATACCGTACCCCCTTATCACGGAGTAGTTTGGTGATGGGGAAGAGGGTTCTTCGTTTGGCAAGGGTTGTAGGCGAAAAGTCCTGGAACACCAGGAGCTTAACCCCTTCGAATTCCACTGACCCCGAAGCTCTGGAGATTTGGCAGACAGCTTCTTTTATTTTAAAATAATGTAACCGTACTATTATGTCTCTTGGGGGGTCATTAGGCTGTGGTTTGGACCGGAGGGCCCTATGGCATCTATCCAGGTGCAGGGTCGTGTCGGGCTTATCAGGGAATAGGCTTGTCAGCCATCTTGATATGAAGTCCTCAGGGTCTGTAAACTCCTCAGGGACACCACGCACCCTGATATTGTTCCGGCGGTCCCTATTTTCCGCATCTTCTTGTTTGCAAGACAGCTCATTTATTTGAGCCTGAAGGTTGGCTGAAGTTTTGTCTTGCTTGTGGACTGCCCTGATCGTGGAGTCTAGTTTAGTCTCTATTTCGTCTGTTCTGGCGCCAATACTGTTAATGTCTTTTTTCAAATCCTCCAACTCTTTATGCATGTACGCCTTCATCTCGTTACAGAACTCCCTCATCACTCTTCTAGTGATTGATTCTGTGTCCCCTGGGTCAGCTCTTTCCTCCGGTAGCCGATCATCTTCGGATTCTGAATCTGCAGATGGCGGCCGGGTTCCCGCTCTGCCTTTGCGTACCGAGTCCGTTTTGTTAAAATAATTCGTGAGTACCGTGGCCTGACGGCCCGATTTTGGTCTCGTTGGCATCCTGGGCTGTTCCTTAACGGGGTCGTGTGTTTTGAGAAAGTTATGTATAAATTTTGTATTGTGTGTGTGCTTTTAAATTGCCGAGGGATGCAGGGCTCACATTCTAGGCATCCATGTACCTAGCCCTCGCTCATGTGCCTCCCAAAAGATAACTTGTGCAGGTTATTAATTGCAGCCTGTGTCTGTTCTTTTTTTTTTTGTTCAGCAAATGTGGGCAGAGAGGGTGGGCCAAGATGGCTGTCAGTCTCCCCGTAGCAGGGCTGCACTTGCTGGCAACCTCCTTCCCCCGGGATAGATCTCCCTCTCCCCTCCGGAGCTCGCGGGTCCCCGTGTCACGAGGGGAATCACTTGCACTGGCTCCGCTGCACGTTTATGCGCCTTTTGCAGCACCTCATACACCGGTCGGCGCTATCATGAGATACCGGCTCAGTGCAGGCGTACTGAAGTTATTGGGAGAGGGGCGGGTGGTCACTGCTTTGTCTTATATTGTGCTTGTCTTTGTGTATTTGTGCACTGGGGCCCACTCGTTCTCTCCCCCACCTCCCCCGTCAAGCAGTTTGACAGGCTGAGTGTCACTGTAGGGCTCCTTTAATTTAGTCCGGCGGCCATCTTGGAAATTTCGGCTGCAGGGACACTGGGGCTCCGGTTCTCCCAAGCGCCTGTCTCTCGCTTGTTTTGCCGCCACGGGGCCTTTTGGGGTGTGGGTGAGTCTCCCCCGCTCGTGGGGCACTTTGTTCGCCCCCCCCTGGATGGTTTCAAGGTGTATGTTACTGTTTTTAAATTGGAGCCGCACGGAGCGCTCTGGTTTTAGTCAGTGTGTTTTTTTGACTGCCTTTATATATTTATTAATGTTGCGCTGCGTTGCGCTGTGTCGGGCGGCTGTGCGGCTCTCTGAGTTGTCAGCCCCAACCTTCCCCCCCTGAATCGGCGGTTTTCAGGAGATCCGCGCGGCCCCGGCGGCCATCTTGGTGTCGGGTATAGAGGGAGGGAGACGAGCCTCCGGCAGCAGAGGAACCCCAGACGCACCCCTTTAAAGTTTGTTTATTTATTTATTTTGTTTGTGTGCTGTTGAGTCGGGCGTCTATGCGGCTTGCAGGCAGTGCGTGCGGATGGGCAAGAACAGGGGGGGGGGGCAGGATCCACTCACTCTTTCTCTGCCAGGCTCTCCTCCACAATCTCTAATCAGCGTTAGGCTTCTGATCCTGTAATCTTGAGAGATAATAATGATATAAGCTTGCAGCTCTTGATATAGTCTTTAGTGATTTGCTAAATATAAGTTGTTTTATTAATTTTGGAGTATGGATGGGTTAGGATTCACTAATTTTCTGTAGGGAGCTCCAGTGCTAAGCATCCATCTTGTTAGTGTGCCAGGACACGCCCCCACAACAACTCCTTTTGAGCCAGACAAGGAGGCGTTACATGTATGTAGCCATGTGTGGTTTGGGCTATAGGTCTGCCATCCTCCTGGCAGTAATCCCTGCATAAGGGCAGGTTGCCAGGAACAATCATTTGTTTTCCCCACTTCAGGCAGTACAGTGAGTCAGTGAAGACAGGTCATCAGGCTCTATTTCCAATCAGAAGACACAGGGATGGTGCCTGCTGGAGCTACTTAGTGTATTGCCACTTCCTATTTAGAGAGTCGTCCTCAGAGTGAGAGGGACAAGGGTTACACAGACAAGATGCCAGGACTGGCAGGCTTCAGGCCTCCCTATGGGGAGTAAGAGTGTGCAACCCATACCTCCTAACCGGCCTATAGGGTAGGGGAAGAGCTGGACCCACTCTTGGTGCCCTAGGCCTGGAGTGAGGTCAGGAACATCCTGGAGGAAGACAGCCTGCAGTGTGTACTGGCTGCTGAATAAGAAGAGACCAATAAAGACTGCACTTTTACTTATACTCCTGCCTGAGAGTGAAGTGTATCGAGAGGAGGGGAAAGGATATTCTCTTGTAGATACTTCACCCCATACAGCTGGGGGCTGCAGGAGATGGAGGCGCTGCACCAGTAAGAGAGACAGAGACACAACCCCAGAAGCCTGTCCTGTTCTCCCCCATGTCATCGCGGGAAACTCGTGGGAAACTCTGGGCAAAGACACTGCCGTCTGGATAAGTCCCTAAATATGCACTCTATGGGGGCTATGCATTAAGCTCAATGGCTTTGCGTTCTGATTTTGCAAAAAAGCAGGTTCGTTAAAAAGTGAAGCCAGGGACGCGATTCACTAAGGCCTTAAGCCCATTTTTTAACGTACCTGCTCAAAATAGCTCAGAACAGCCACAGCGTATGTGTTGCTTTTCTCCCCCCTGCTGGCATTCTTAACCTTTACGTACGCTAGCTGATAGAAAAAAAAGCCACATGTAACATTTGCATAGAGATTTGACATCTCCATGCAAGGCTGTTACAGGCGATCGTACACTAAATAAATACATTTTAATAATAGTGTACATGAGCAGGGGGTCTCAGGACCTGAACCGCATTGGTTTCAGGTCCGAGGACCCCCTACTTCAGGTGCTGGTATCCCCTGCAAATTAAAGCTCCCGCGTCACGTGACCGGGACATTTAAAATCTGCAGGGGATACCTGCACCCCATAAAGGGGCCTATGTCTCCTGAAGTAGAGGGTCCCCGAGGCTGAAACCAAGGCTGTTCAGCTCAGGAGACCCCCTGCACATCTACACTAGTATTAAAACACACATAACAATAAACAATAATTCATTACCGTAGCGGATAGTCGCTATGGTAATTAAGCTGGTTTAATGTATTTTTAATAATAGTGTGCAGGAGCAGGGGGTCCCCTGAGCTGAACCGCATTGATTTCTGCCTCAGAGACCCCCTGTTTCCAGAGTTAGAGGCCCCAGTATGGAGCATCGGGTGCCAGTGTCGCCACCATCTTTATAGCATCCAAGACAGGCTGTAGTCTCCTCAGTTGGTGTCTCCCAATCAGGATTCCTTATAGAGTTGATACGGTGGCCTCAAAGGATCAAAAGGCCCAAAATGTTTCGTCAAAAAGACTACAGCCTGTTCCTGCTTCTGCATGCTGAGTAGCTGAGCAGCTGATTGAGGAGCAGTAACCACGGGAGGAGGGTTGAAGTGCGCCCAAAGTCACTTCTTGCTCATATACCAGCAGGGAGAGTGCGAGTTTGTTACCATTCCCCTCTGTGTTGTTTGTCGTTATGAGTAAATGTTAATACACTATACCCTCTGCATTTGTGTTCTTGTCTTCATATGAAGTCAACTAGGAGTCCGCAGACCTGAGGATTTCATTATATGGAGCAGTAGTATATTGTGTATTTCAGTGCTATTTATCACTGGGTTTATTTGCACATTTAACTGTACACTTTTTGTCACTTTGCGCCACCAGCACTTTTTGGTTTAGGTTGTATCATCTTATGAGACTCTTGTGAGTTATTATTTTTTTCTATATACATTATGAGGGACACTCATTAAATAGCACATATTCTGCTGCTTTAAAATTGGCTTTGTTCACAGCATATTGTTTTGTTCTTGATGTATTGTTGAGTGATGATCCATCTTCTTTACTGATGTACTGAATGTTGTGCCTAGCGGTAGGGGCACAGGATCTGAGCACCAACTAGATCCAGGTGAGGTCTTTTTTCTACATTATAACTAAAATCTCACATTTGTTGTGTGCATATGCTATTGTTTTTTTTCTATCAAGTGGCATTACCATAACCACCTTCTTTTTAATGTATTTAACCTAAACAACCCAGTATGCTGCTGGCTTTTCTCCTTCTGTTCTTCCATTGCCTGAGTCTGCTGGTATTCACTTTGCCATGGTGAAGTTTTGTTGCATGTAAAAGGCACATTAGTACTTTAAATAGTAAAGGGTTTTGCATGTGAAAACCTGGTTGAGAATTATGCTGAGAGTAGAATAATATACAGTGTGTCTGGAAACGGAATAGAGTAGCAAGGTGTAACAGGGTACCTTCCCTGTACAAATAGCTTTGCAGGAAAACAGATGTGGAGAGCTTGAGCCCAGCACTGATCATGCTAATCCAGAGCAGACTGTCCTAATTAACCTGCTCATTTAAGAAGCCTGTAGAATTCAATGCCATGAGATCTCTAGTCCAGGGAGACACCCTGGACTGCTGGAGAGATCAGACAGGCACTATTTTTCTCTGTCCCAGGAGGATACTGGACCGCTGTGGAAAGAAGCCTGTACTGGATGAAGCTGGGGCCGAAGGTAACTGACTGTTTCTCTGATTGCTTTTGGTAAGGGGCTTAGCCCCCCCAACCCATAGGTGGTCTAGTCATTGCTCCCTATGGGAGTTAGTCCTGTTTTGCTTGTTTTCCTTTAACCATGTTTTTTGGTGATACATAAGCTGTGTTTCACCCACTGGCTAAAAAAAAGCCTATTTTTTTTTATTTTTCCTTAAAAACATGTCCAATGCTAAAAACCTCTTCACACATCCCCTACACAAGGTACCGGAATTAAATGAAGGAAAACAGTTTTGTTATTTTCTTTCAAAGTTTGATTAACATATATTTTAAATGAAATTCATCTTAATCAGTCTTTAGAAGGGAACTTTCACCTCTATGATGTTGAACTATAATAAGGCCGATTGCATAGTGGCAGCATGCGCGCATGGCGCCGCACACCTCTGGGAACAAATGCATGTACCCTCATGCGGCCGCCCATAGTGTGCACTACCAATGACGCACAACCGCGCGCGCGATTCTGGAGAAGACAAAGAATTTTGTCTTTGCCGTGCGACGGCCAGTTCAAGTGCGTGGTTCAGCCAATGAGGGCGAACGGCTCATGTGATGTCCCGCTCCGCCATGCCTCCCCATTGTCTCGGACCTCAGTGCAGGTTTCGCGCAAGCGGCAGGTGCGCATGACGTCAACTATAATCACTGCCTAAGTGTGCGTTACTTGTGTATTTCTTTGGCACCTTTGCATTAAGAAAGTTGCTGCTTGTGTTAGATATTTGTAAGGTACTGCGTTGCTAATGAGTAGAGATTGACAAATTATACGCCAACACATTTGAATTTGCCGCAAATTTATTTCGCCTTTATTCGCAAGTGCAAATATTCAAGGATTGATCCCAAAAACATTGATTCGCATAACTTAAAAAACATGTTTGAATGTATTCAATTCTGTAAGTGACAAAGAACATATACAGACCAATGCCCAAAAAGAGTCCAAAGTCCCTAATAGAGTCCAAACAGGTGGAAGGGAAGAAAATCCAAATGCTCCAATCACTGTAAAATTTCCAATGCGGTGGTCCGTGACATAGGGACAGAAACAAAGAAAAATAATAGTGTAATACGTAATGTTAAAATGGGACAAACAACATGAAACACTTAACAGAAGACAAACATAAAACAATCAAGCTGAAAGAAAAATAACTATTTAATAAAAAAAACAGAGCCTGTTGCAGAGGGTCATCAAGGGGTTAAAACCAAAAACCCTACTTACAGCAGGACTGGAATAACAAGCATGTGTAACCAAGTGGGGCAGACACCTGCAGCAGTGGGGGTCCTCAGGGGCTCCCTGTGTAGTATCTTTCCTTCTAGCTTCAGATGGCTGCCGAGTAAGGGAACTCCACACTCCTGCTTGCCAGCACTGCAGCTTCAATGATGCTGCTTCCTGCTTCACTTGACTGACACTTCTCATAACCAGTGTAACTCCAAGGCACCGTGACCTTTGACCCAATGCGTTTCGTGACTGACGTCACTTCCTCTGACGTCAGTCACGAAACGCGTAGGGTCAAAGGTCACGGTGCCTTGGAGTTACACTGGTTGTGAGAAGTGTCAGTCAAGTGAAGCAGGAAGCAGCATCATTGAAGCTGCAGTGCCGGCAAGCAGGAGTGTGGAGTTCCCTTACTCGGCAGCCATCTTGGAGTGTGCTTTGAAGCTAGAAGGAAAGATACTACACAGGGAGCCCCTGAGGACCCCCACTGCTGCAGGCGTCTGCCCCACTTGGTTACACATGCTTGTTATTCCAGTCCTGCTGTAAGTAGGGTTTTGGGTTTTAACCCCTTGATGACCCTCTGCAACAGGCTCTGTTTTTTTTTATTAAATAGTTATTTTTCTTTCAGCTTGATTGTTTTATGTTTGTCTTCTGTTAAGTGTTTCATGTTGTTTGTCCCATTTTAACATTACGTATTACACTATTATTTTTCTTTGTTTCTGTCCCTATGTCACGGACCCCCGCATTGGAGATTTTACAGTGATTGGAGCATTTGGATTTTCTTCCCTTCCATCTGTTTGGACTTTATTAGGGACTTTGGACTCTTTTTGGGCGCTGGTCTGTATATGTTCTTTGTGTTATCTCTGGTGTTGTTCTGCTGGTGTTCCTGGCTGCCCTGTATATATTGTGTTATTATTGTTAGTATTTTATTTTATTGCACATAGCGCCTAAGCACTTTTTTTTTTTGTGCAATTCTGTAAGTGGCACTATTTGTGAATTCATCCTAAACATACGATTTAGCAAAGACCCTGAAGTTTTGGTTTACTTTTTCGAGTCCCAAGTAATAAATATATATAAATATACTCTATCCCCACAAACACACCTCTAGACCACACATGGAGGGACACCTGTGCACAAAAAGAAGCCCACCTGGGATATATGCTAATTTAACACATTTAAATATATTATCCATATTAGTAAATATCCCAGGGATCTCACATGTGCTGCTTTTTGCACACAGGTGCCTCTCCATGTGGTGTCTAAAGGTGCGTTGAAGTGGAATACATAGCATTTGAGACATTAATAACATAGTTACAGTATTTCTCTCTCAAACTTATAATTAGTGGCCACTGGCAGAATGGCATACATTCGCACAAAATTGTTAACAAAAACTACAAATATTCATCGGCAGTGTGAATATTGCCAAAAATATGTGAAAATAGTCACAGGCCAACCTTTGATACATAGACCCATCTCTATTAATGAGCTCATATTTGAATGTGTAGCTAGGCTAAATATTTAGAGAAGGGTGGCACATTATTTGGAAGTATGGTTACTAAAGGCCCTTTACTGTACATACAAGCCCTGAAAAGTTCATCTCAACGGTGAGCTAATAAGCAGCAATTCTGCCATCCAAATATATCTGCTGTCAGAGATCAATGCCCTGTAAATATTATATCACTCATCCCTTCTCTGCCATACATATTCATCTGTTTTGAAAGCATCTCCACCAGTTTGTTTACCTTCACATCAGCGAATAACACATGCATCAGTCAACAAATATACTGTAACTCAACATGAACATAGAGTTATCCAATTGATTAATACAACCCAAAATCCCAGTATATCTTGTTTTTAAATGAACATATCTGGTCATTTGTGCTCTTTTGGTTCATGAGTCTGATATTTTCCAGGCAAATGTGAACCTTCATTTAGAGTGTGTATAATTTACTTATTGTGGTTTAACGCTCAAAAATATGTCATGTTTGGAAGTGTAAATTCTGTTTTTTGCGAGTGAAGTACTTCACACTACTCCTCACCGCCCACATAATCATCTTAGTCACATTAAGGGAGCCAATGTTAAGCTCAGATACTGGTGTTCCAAGAAAAACTATTAGAATCATAGTTTATTAATCCACCAGTTCATCAATCTCCCATGATTTAGCTGACAGTGAGTTTGTTTTAAGCATTGCATGGTTTACCTGGCATGTTCCATTCCCTCCAGAATAATTTATTTTAGAGCAACAATCCAGGTTGCTTAAAAAAGAAACATTCTAATTATGTTTAATATTATCTGAACGGGGGGAGGGGGGTCACTTGGAGTTGATCGATGGTCCCCCAACATTCCCCAGCACATAAAGACAAATATCTCAAGGATTAAGGGGGATTTTTTTGTTGTTATCTTTATTTAACGTAATATAAAACCTCAGACCCACTTTATTTGTTTGATAGCTTTCTCCTATATTTATGGTAACATTTTGACCATCATACTGTAAGTATATTTAGTCTCAGTTTCATCCTTAAACTTCCTTGTAGTCTTTAAACACAAATCACACAACCATAGACACTGCACCCCCAGTAGCCATATGCTACTCGCACATCCCAATACCACTCAACATTACCAACATGCAGTTTCCAATGAAATAATGTCTCTAGTTAGAGATACCAATTTGCCTGACCTGCAGAGGTGTGCAGCAATTCTGGCTTCATCTGTCCCCCTTAGCAAATCAAAAATGGGGCAAGATTAAAGCAAATAAAATCTCTATAGATGCTCACATGACCTGGTGTTTGAGTTTTGGTTTTCCTCTATAATGTTTAGGGTTCGGATTTTGCTAAAATGCGGTTGAGTTTTGTTGTTTTGGACTATGTAGAAGCATCAGCATTGTTGGAGTCTTTATACACGTGCAATGTTTGAATACCTTTAGAGTGGCCTTTTGACTTGAGGTGGGTGAATGTATTTTGCGGGTTTAAGCCACAGCTGTAGCAGTGTGTGCTAAACCAGGTAGCATCTTGCACCACTGTCACAGCTGTGCTTCACCTTGTTTTTTTATTGTTTGTGTCAGAAAACATGTTTTATTTAATCTCTATTTGAATATGAATAGAGAGAAAAGGCAATCCTGTAGAGGAGGTGTACTCCTAAATACTCCACATGGATAAAATTTAGAGATGTGTAATGACCTGGACAAAGTTACTTTTAATACAAATACAATTTAAATTAATGAGCAAACTTCCAAAGAGTTGAAAAATAGAGGATAAATTAACGTACACTGTAATACAAAGTATTCGGGATGTATTAACCTAACTAAGCGAGTTAAAAAGTTATACATTTATAAAGAGACAGAAAGAAATTAATAATAAAATAAAATTTTATTTTAAAAAGCACAGGATCTGAGGGTGGTCAAATCACAATGTGTATTGGTGCTTGTAGTGAGACCTACCTGTAGTACTTAGTTTCTATTTTAGCAAAATGATAACGAGGCCTGTATATTTATAGTTGCAGAACAAAAAACTCTTGACTTAGAGCTTGTTTGATAATGCAGATTAATAAATCAAAATGCATTAAATCACAGGTTGGCTTCTTCAGAGGTGCAGTCACCCTGAAAGAGACCCCATCCGCTTAAATAAATAGGTACATTGAAGGGATGTAATGCCCTCTGTACAATCTACATAAACAAGATTGCACAGATCTGGTCTAATAAGTATAACATCCAGATAGTACCAAGAATATTTGTCTACAAATAATAATAGTACTTGCTTGTCAAACCGCAAATATAACTGTAATCCCTAGAGCAGCAGAGGTGGCACCCATTTTCTTCTTACCCAGTAGAGCGAGGTAGCGTATGTTCAGTTCATCTTTTATTTAATGTAAACTGGTTTCAGTAACTAATAGTGCTCAGCACTGTGGAAAAAACAATCTTCCCCCTTGTTTTAGGATAACAGTCTGATGCAGACTTTGCTTATTATGTGGCTACAGCAAGAGATATATACAGGTATGAAAAGCAAGACCAGAGTCTAGTTAACATACAGTAGCCACTGAAGTAGGCACTGAAACTTATCCTTTTAGTTGTATATTTATAGCAAACAGAACAAAGCCGTGATCTTATGCTGTAGATCTTACACAATGTTCAACAGCGTTACTTGCAGTTTCGACAGTTATACAACTTAGCATAGGTTCTTGCAGAGATAAGCTAAAAGATAGATGAACAAAACATGTCTATTCCATTTCAAGGCTAAAGTCTGGATACTGGTTCACCTGTTCATCCTTCGCAGAGCGGGGGAGAAATTTACCAAGAACTAGCAGAAAGACAATTATAGTCAGATAAGCTAAAATAAGAACTAAGCCATTTCTGAGGTTAAATGTTGAGGGGACATAAGCATTCTCTTGTAGCACATACACAGTTCCTACTAATCATGCTCTTACCCATAATACATTGCTAAAGCAGAAGAATCTGAAGGTTTATTCTACCGTACATATAATTACTTTGTGCTTTAAGTGCTTTCAAGGTTACAATCAACAAAATAGATATCCCTTGGAGTATACTGTTAGTAGACATTGAGCACTGGTTTAGCTAACACGGTTAGAGCTTTTCTAAATAACAGATTCTGTGTGTTCAACTTTTGTTCCTGTTCGGACTTACACCATACCCGATTCCTAAGGTGTCTTAGACTTGTGAATCCAATAACACTTTGTCTGCTGTAGGAAGCAAGTTAGTTAAGAATAATTTCCTGCAGTTTGTAGAGTTGTATTTATTTTAAAATAAAGTATTTCAATGTGTCTGGCACTCTGGCAGATGGCATATTAATTATTTGTATCCCTGTTCTGTTATACTGTAGCCATTTACAGTATGTGCATATCCTTAATACAGCACCAAAATGAGAGTGTATACCTGTAGTAGCTCCCTCCCCCTGTCTTCCTTTAAAACTAGATCACTTCCACTTCTTGGTTGACCATTTAATGTTGCTTGTGGAGCACAACTGAGATACCTTTGAGATACATTAACAGCTCGATTAGCTACATGTGTTAGCAATGAACAACTCAAAACTAGGATACTGCTGATGAGCTGGTTTAGCTCACACTGGTAGAAATGTGGCCTAGAAAAGCAGTGGCTGTGTGTTCTAGTCCTGTTGGATCTGACACCATTCCAGTCATTGAGTTGGTTCCTTTGACTTATTATCAACTCTACTGTATATAGTTGGTATGGAAATCTTTTTAGGAAGTGTGGGGCTGGAATTGTATTAATTCATATTCAATGACTGATTAAAATGAATCTTTTTTAATACACAATCTGTGTTAAGGAAGGATTTTGTCAAAATGATCTGCAGGAAACAGATTTTGACAGTTTCACCCATCCCTACTTATTACTGTACCTACTGTACCTGGTATGGCACAGGTCCTGGCTTGCCGGAAGCACTTATGAAGTACTAATTACCCTTGAACATTCGCTCATTTTCTACGATAACCAGTTCAATCGAAATAGAAGTGAAACACCTCCACCTATTTATTGCACCAGAAATGATCACATGATGCAGAAGTGCTGGAGGTCCATTTGCCGCCTGGCCCCAGACACGGTAAAGTTTAATAAATAGAATTCTACTTTGTTTAGTTATATTGTATTATATTGACATGTATTAAATAAATGTAAAGGTATGTGGGTATATTGCACACCAAAACAGTGCAAATAAATGCAAAAAATGCGATACTTGCGCACAATGCCAGAGCTCCTGGTTCAAGGATGGCCTATCTGCAGCAATTCAAGTATACAGCAACAGGAAAGATGATCCAGGACTCCACGGATTTTTAGCAAAATAATTTATTCCTAATACACAGTGTATTATGAATAAATTATTTTGCTAAAAATATGTGGAGCCCTGGATCATCTTAAATAAATGTAATCCATATTTATTATAATATTTCAGATCTACAGTAATAACTATATTTCTATATTCGTTATCATCATCTTCAGCCCTTGTCGATTCATTACTGAATAAAGGCCTTTCCGATAATTTTCCATGTACGTACTGCGTTTCAAGTCTCTCTTCTCTATGTTGCTCCAAGATATGTGATGATTTCATCCTCACATCTAACTTTGGCCACTTTTTGGTCTTTTATTATCTATTGGAATCCGATTAATTTAACCCCATGGATGGTTAAATGTTTAGACCAGAAAAGTCAAACTTTCAAATAATTATATATTATAATATATGTTCATAGACCTTTATAAATATGTACTGTGGCAGGGTCATTGACTCTGTATACATTAATAGGAGATGGCAGTATGCCTGCTTTCCAGTAGACAAGGGGTTAACCCAGCTTCTTAAGCAGTCCACAGGTGATTCAAATTAGGCTAGCTCATCTGCTTTAAAACAGGAAGAGGAAATGCCTCTGGAGAAGCAGTCTCTCTCAGACACAGAGAGAAGACAGAGGAGTGTTGACAGACAGACACAGGCTGCTCAGATTGATCCTGTCCCAAGGGGAATAAAGCTCCCAGGTAAGGAGCCAACTGTTGTTGTTGAATATTGTTGGGCTGGACTAGGTTAGCTAGCCAGCCAGGTAGATAGCCTGCACTTTTGTTTAGTCAGTTCCCCGACCGGGGATAGGTTTTTGTTTACGTTTATTGCACTTAAAGGGACAGAGTACCCATTGTTTTGGTTACACTTTTGGACAAATAAATCCACCAGCATTATTTCACCAGAAGAGTCGTGTTGTCTCCTCACTAACCACGGTCATCCTGCCACAGAACGTATTTCCCTCTCTAAAGAGTTTTTTTTTAGCCAAACACAAGGTAACTGTAGAAATAGATAATGATACAAATAAAGACACTTTGATACACAGATCTGAGCTAACCACAAGGTAGACAAATAGTGTGAGGGATGCATCCCACTACAGGTAGAATCTTTCCTAGAGCTGAATTGCATTAATTTCAGATCTGGGGACCCCCTGCATTCTGAGTTACAGGCCCTGTTATAGGGTGCCGGTATCCCAGCCATGTTTAAATTGTCCCAATTCAATCTATTCTATATTTTTGATAGTATAGTCATATTTTGATTGTCTCTTGATGGTCTCTTTTTGTGCTTGTGACAGGGTGAAGTCAACCCCTATCAGTTATGCCTGGGAAACATATGTCTGAGTGCTGCATCCAGCACTCAGAAGGTTAACTCAGGAGGAAGCTAAGCAATCAGGAAGTAACCTGACACCTGATAGCCAGCAAGGTAGAAAAGGATCTTGTTACTAGCAGTAGCTGCCTGCCTTAGACCAGAGAACACTGCTATGTGAGCTGTTAGCCAGAGGGATTCACCAAAGTAACTACTTCAACCCAAGTAAGGCTAAGGCCCCGCTCCCAGAGTCAGCGCACCTGCGCTGCTGACAGGCGGTGCGCTGAGATACACAGACCGCGATCTGCGGTCTGTAGGGAGCGGGAGCCGGAGCGGGAGGTGGGAGGTTTGATCGGGAGGTGGGCGGTTTGATCGGGAGGTGGGCGGGAGGTGGGCGGTTTGACAGGGAGGGGGGGCGTGGCTTGAGCGGAGGGACCCGCTACTCTCCCCCCCCCTCCCTCCACGGACTCGGGCTGGAGCTGGAAGGTAAGTTTAAACACACACACGCAGGCACTCATTCATACACACACACACACACACGCACACACACAGGCAGGCACTCACGCACTCATACACACACACACACACAGACAGGCACTCACGCACTCAGACACACACACACACAGGCAGGCACTCATACACACACACACACACAGACAGGCACTCACGCACTCAGACACATACACACACAGACAGGCACTCACGCACTCAGACACATACACACACAGACAGGCACTCACGCACTCAGACACATACACACACAGACAGGCACTCACGCACTCAGACACATACACACACAGACAGGCACTCAGACACACACACAGAGAAAGGCACTCACCTGCTTTCACTCCACACTCCTCCCCGCTCCCCGAAGCCTCTCCTCCTCCCGCAGCCTCCCCTCCCCATTGGCTCACAGCCACACACGTCACGCGTCAACGCTAGGAAACACCATTCTCTGGTGTCTCCAGCGGCTGACGCGCTACAGCGTGTAGTCAGCTGTGCAGCCAGTGGGGACCGGGACCGGCTCGCGAGGATTCCCCTGCTGGTGGGGAACTCGCGACCCGCCGCCCGCGCCAACGAGCGCAGCGGGACCGAGGCCTAAGGATTGTTCATTTGTTTTTCTGACTGCTGAAAGTACACTTATGGTTTGGTTATGGTCTAGCCAGCCAGCCTGCTAGATAGGCCTGGTGTGTTAGTCAGTTCTCCCAATGGGGAGCAGGTTTTGTTTTGGTTTGAAGGGGCAGTGTACCCGCATGTTATGTTATGTTGTGGAGAAATAAAACCACTGAACGTTTTCATTATCCTGAAACTACACGTGTGGACTGTTCCCTGACCTCGGCTACAGGCCGTCCTGCCACAGTGCTGAAGACCACTTTCTCCATTGATTACTGTACATTTTTTTAGGAATATGGGGTTTCCTAGTCTTCATGCTTATACTGTAGTTATTGTTCTTTATTTTTCAGTATGAGTGGTGCTGTCACTGTCTGATCCATATCTTGTATACAGGTAGTCCTCATTATCCAACGTTTCACTTTACAACGAATGGAATATCCAACGCTTTACAATGCAACCCTAAGGGATGTTTTTCGACGTCGGAATGTGTTATCCAACGCTCACCGCCACTTATTAACATGGGACTCGCTTTACAACGGTTTCACTATCCAATGCTACATCCAGAACGGATTCTGTTGGATAACCGAGGACTGCCTGTACAGTTAATAAATCATTCGATAACACTGTAGAAGTCCAATCACCCGAATTAATGCAAATCAGAGATAGTACGTGGCCTCTCTCCTTGGACGAAAAAAAGACGTACAGTAAATTATAATGTATGTCTTTATTGTGGACAAAAGGCCATTACATAAGAGAATTCTCACTACTAAAGTCAGGAAACCAGTCTGCGCAGAGTAAGGTATGAGTGTACCACTGAGTGATAGTCCCATAGAAACCAACATTCCTAAATGGAAACAGGTGGTGAATCCGTTAGCAGATTTTCTTTACCTGCAGTTTCTCTGGGATCACATGGTCAGTTAGACTTGGAAGTACTGGTCGATTCAGGAGCCTCGGTAAACGTTATAGATCTTCAGTATGCCAAGGTTAACTTCATTCCCATGTTTATAAAGAAAAACTCAGAATTTATCAGATTGGTAGATGGATTATTGTGGACATCTGGAGCCATCACGACCATTATGTTATCAATGAAGACTATTAATCACATCCATTTTGATTTAATAAGTGCACCATATTTCAAGGTAATCCTGGGCATGCCATGGCTAACTACTCACAAACCGGCTATTGATTGGCAAGCTCAGAAGATATTTTTTCCATCACCACTAGACTAAGAGAAATGCCTTCAAGGATCACTCAGTTTGATGTTTAACAGGGATACTTCTATTATGCTGGCGGAACAGTCCATGGTCAATTCTAATAAGGAACTCCCTGAAGAATATAAGGAATTCAGGGATGCTTTCAACCAAGTGTATGCAGGTCTTGCCTCATCAATTTTCCAATCAACCCTATGATTTTCCAATCAACCTAATTCTGGGAAAATACATACTGTACCTCATGCAAGATCTGTTCCCTGTCCCAACAGAAGTCCAGCTACTCAAGGAGTATATCAATGAGACCCTATGGAAAGATTTTATATGACACTCCATGCCCCCAATATGGACACAGCTGGTTTTGGTACAGAAGAAAACAGGACTTGCCCCTCTATTGACTACCTAGAACTTAACAAAATTTCCCTCTTATCCAATACCTTGTCGACTAAGTCCACGATGCATCCTGGTTTTTCAAAATGACTTAAGAGGGGTGTCAAATCTGGTGAGGATCCGAATGGTGGATGAATGGAAAACTGCGTTTTAATCTGAGTGTGAACACTCTGAATATTGTGTAATGCCTTTTGGACTTTGCAATGCCCCGGCCGCCTTTCAGGTTTTTGTTAATGGAAATTTATAAAGATCTACTTGGGTTTTTGTGGCTGGATGACATTCTAATTTAATCTCTTCAGAAACCAGAACACGAGAAACTTGTGTCTGCCCCGAGCAGAGGGGGAGATGGGAAGTGTCTTTTCTTACAGAGTGAGGCAAGATGGTTATTCAGATTGGATACCGTTGCCCCAAGGGGGATAAATGAAGAATTGAAATTGCATTGTTTTTTGTGATAGTTGGGGATCCAAGGTGCTATTGAATGCTACAAGTGAATGATTTAGTGTATAGGTCAGAATCCACATATACTTATTAACCAACTGTCAGATTAAGAAATATGTACTTGCTCATTATTGAATGTTAGACTCTATGCCTTCACAGTCCGTATTATAGTACTACTCTTTATCTATACACATTGTTGTTGGTGTCTGAACTTGAGGAGTCAAGGAAGATGCAGGGATGTGAATGCCATTGGTCTAGAGGGATATGTATGATGCACAGTACTATCCAGGATTACCGTTGTCGTCACGTGACTTAAGGTACTAAACACTAAAAAAATGCACCAATAATGTGAGTCCTGTGGAAACAGAGTTGCTTTATAACATTTAGGTACTGTCCGATACACTATTCTTAGAGCTTCGTGACTTAAAGTACTCCTTTAAGGTGAAAGTCTAAGGCGAACAGATGGCACAGTATGAGACTGCCTTATACTATGGTAATGGTGTCACAATTAATTTTGACATCACTGGTCAAGAAGGATATGCCTGATGTAAAGTACTGTCCGGGATTACCTTTGTAGTCACGTGATTTAAGGTACTAAGCACCAAAAGAATACATCAATTATGTGAGTCCTGTGGAAACAGAGTTGTTTTATAATATTTTGGTACTGTCCGTTACTTTTTTTATAGGGCTTTGTGACTTAAGTTACTTTTTTCAAGATGAAAGTCTAAGGCGAACAGCTGGCACCGCATAAGACTGGCATAAAGTATGGTTATGGTGTCACAATCCACTTTGATTCCTATAAGCACAAAATGGAACCTACACAAAATGATACAGTATATTCAGGTCATCAATGCAGAGGCTTAAGCTCAGTAAGAGCAGGGTTAAGTGCTTAGGATATATTTTATATGAAGGATAGAGGATACAACAATTAAATGTGGATACTAGACATCAGTATTGTTCTCCTTTTCACGTATGGCCTTATTTAACATGGCCCTTTAATATGGTCTGTTTGTGAATGCACTGTCGCTTTAAGGATTACGTTTATCTTTAGAATCATTGCTGTTCCCTCTAAATCATTCCTTATTATTAATATCATTTTTTCTTTACTTGACAATGGCAGTGGTTACATCGCTGCACCTCCCCTACTGCTGCGACACATTTTATTCGAGCAAATGACCAGTTTGTACCTGGCAGATACCTGGAATGCGCCGCTCCTCACCTCTGACAAGCCCCGTTGCGTTTGCCTTCCCAGCCACGGTTCATGCCTGGCTGACGGGGGCCTGATCTGTTAAATGATAATGATCAGGATTTAATAGGCTGCAATGCTTCGCGTGTCCACCAGATGGCATAAATTCATGAATTGTAATGCAGTATATATATACAGTACTGTATATACACAGTATATATATATATATATATATATATATATATACTGTATAACAACTACCCTATAACCCCTAAGTACTGTACTGTACATGCACATAATGTACTGTATATGCACATACATAAATGATACTACTGTATGGGCGGCGGGGGCGAGATGTGTTTGCAGCAGAGAGAGATCCGATGCTCTCTCTGCGCAAACATCGGCACATTAAAAATTATTTTAAATACATTTTTATTGATAGTGTAGATGTGCAGGGGGTCTCCGGAGCTGAACCGCACTGGTTTCAGGTCGGGGGACCCTCTGCTCCCCGAGATACAGCCCCCTTTATGAGGTGCCGGTATCCCTCTGCTTGGTTTAAAGGTCCCGATCACGTGATCGCGGCCTGTAAACCAAGCAGAGCAGAGGGATACCGGCACCCCCTAAAGGGGCATGTATCTCGGGGAGCATAACGCAATGCATTCTGGCAGAAAACGATCACAAACCTGAATACACCCGGGTATACCCGAATTCGCGGGACTAGCCGAGCGAGAATAAAGTGTGTCGCCACTGTACATATAACTTTATATAGACTGTTATGTGCATTTTTATTAAATCAACTTTTTATATTAATATTGAGCTGCATTTTATCAACACGGCCAGCAATAATGGAGACACAGTATCATGCTATGATTGTTATGTTTGTTCATATTTGGTGTGTGTTTTTTCATGTATAGTATGTTTTTTCATATATTGGGCATAATAATGATTGAGATATTTAATCTTTGTTATGCATTCAGTTTTTTAAGCTGTTTGTTTTAGGTCACTGCTGCACCAGTTTTGCACACTATTCTAATGAGGACGGTGGTGTTCATGATTGATGCAGCTTGCCATCAGGGATCTTTTACAGGTTGAGGTGCATAGGGTTAACTTTACAGTATTACTATTTTCACTGGTATGATCTTAGGCCACGCATATAGTGCCCACGATGGCGACGGCGCCCCAAAAACAAATGCATTGCCGCCACCGCTTGCTCTTATAGTAAGCGCGACGGCGACAATGCGAAGCAGCGACGTCACGTTGCGAATTTTGGTAGCTGGCAATATTTCATTTTTTCCAGGACTGTCGCCTCATGTGACAGCCCCTGAACCAATCAAATGCCAGTACGCCCGTCGCTGCAAAGCAAAATATAATTTACGCTACCGGCGACAGGTGATGTTACCCGTCGCGTCGCTTGTCACAGGCAATATACGGGCGGCCTTAGATACACCCACAAAACGTGATGATGTCCCTTTTATGAGCGGTGATTAGTCACACCCGTTTGACCTGTATCATGTAAAACAGTTCACTTTAGACACAGATATAAGCAGCATTGTATGCACACCACTTTATCTTGACAAAGGTCAGTGTGTTTGACCGAAACGTTGATCTATGTGGATTAAAATCTCTTTTTTGTATGAAGACCTCTGGAGTGCCATTTTCTTTTAGTTTTAGGAGGATGTGTTCTATACACAGATTGTATGCCAGTCTGGACAAATGTTCGTTTCACGTTACGGAGGTGGAATATCTTGGGTATGTCATGACCTGTAATGGCGTGTCCATTGGCAAACGAAAAATTCATGCCACCTGTAAGAGCTATGTGCAGAGGTTATTAGAAAGGAGACATTTCTAGGGGGAAAACAAATGCAGGCTTTTATTAGACACAACTTAAACAACAAAGAGAAAAAGATTGGGAAAGTCAGAAGGTCTATTATTCAAACTGATCACTCCAATCTGCATCCACCCGAGTACCTGAGTACAACCCAAGTACTAGATCCAACACGAGTACCTGCTCCAACCAGAGTACCTGCTTCAATTCCATTACCAGTATGGACCAACCAACTCCTAAAATGAGATGAACCTACATCCCAACTATATGATTGACTCGAACAACTACGTGCAGCACACCAATCGCATCAACTATGGGTTTCTCCCACCCAATATTCAGCCCCTATATAATCAAGGTAAATACAAGTTTGCATGTTTACTGTACATACAGTAGAACTGTCATTCCCAAATGATCCTCATATGTGTTCCATATACAACGCATGTGCCTACCTTTAAAGATCAGAATCTGTATACTGTAGACAGTGTACTTTAAGCATTTATTATTTCTTATTCATTATGAGGTACAGTAAATAAATAATTTCACAATTATTTTGCAGAATGAAACTGTGAAACCGACAGCCAGTAGAAGATGTCGAGTGAAGTCTAAAAACTATTAATATTTTCATCTTTTTAAATATTGTAGAGATATTTTATTTTAATTGGAGTGGGCACAAAGACATATACATGATTCCACATTTATACTAGGGTAGTTTCACTGAAAGTTTTTTCTGACTCGTCTTCTGTAATAATAATAATAATAATAGCATAGAGGGTATTGATGAATACTCTGTAATATTTATATGTATTCAGTGTTCACATTAGTGATGTGGGATTTGGTCACACTATGGACTGGATTGATGCATAGACAAATCAGTCCCCCTCCCCCACTTCAATTCTAGCAAGTAAAATCTCCCCGGGCCAAATACCAGTGGCTAAGGTCCCTTCTCACTTATCACCCTTTCCCTCATGTGAAAAGAAGCACACGCCCCCTATCCCTCTTCCAAAATTAAAATTCAAAGAAACGCATAACATAAGCATTCCATAGACACGCTTGTGCATAGACAAAACATACGCACACACCCTATAGCCTTTATTTCTGCAAGTATTAGGAAGTATAGGCAAAGGACTCGGTGCAATATTTTCTACCTTTTTCTATATTTTAATTGGAGTGTTCACATCGAGACATATACATTATTACATTTTCATAATGGGAGTTTCACTGAAATAAAAACATGGTAACCACAATATATTATAAATGTAATGCCAAGTGATTTGTTGTAATACAGTGTTTTCTACTTCTTTTATATTTTAATTTGAGTGGGCACTTTGAGACATACTGTATACTGTACATTATTATACTTTTATACTACAGTATGAGAGTTTCACTGAAATAAAACATTGTTACCGCAAAACATTGTAAATACAAAGGACATATGTAACCCCTCCATATTCTGCCCCCAGCCTGACACCTATTGCTGAGCCCTGAGTCCTCTTGTTCTAAGTGATATGCCACACATGGTGTTTGGTCAGATAATGGGAGACAGACTACAGTAATATTTATAATATAACTGTATTTATATAGAGGGTATTGATGAATTCTCTGGTACCTTGTGATCCTTAACAACGGATCACTACATAACTTACATAAGACATCAACTTATAATGCCCTAAACGCTGTGCTGTATGTCAGTGTCTGGTTCTATTGCCACCCATTCCTGGGTATCAAGGCCATGATGGTGTGATGGTGCCAGCACACTGTTGGAGCTCATTAATACAGATAAGTGTAGCAGGCTTGTACTTTGCAAAATGCTTCAGTACCAATTTAGATCAATGCGTTTAGGGTCCCTTATAACGGTGCTCATTCGTCTGTTCTTCTCCAACTCTGGTGATCCACTAGACCTCCCTGAAAGCTTTGCTGTTCTCCCAATCAGAGCCTGCTCTCTCCCGTGGGATATGGACTAGACTCAGGTCACTTCCAATCAGTCCTAAGATCAATCAGGCTTGTGCAGATCTGCCTTCACGTTCTCTGCAAGGCCATCTTAAAGGCTCCTCTCTCCTTGCCCCACCTCTTCCACAGATTTTGCTATTGGCTGATCCTATGTCCATCATAACTCACATGTCCATGGCACACTGGAGAGGAACCTGACAGATGGCAGTGTTAGTGTGTTGCATACATTTGTACAGAGGGTTACATAGATTTGTATATAACCATAGTACAGAAAAAATTGACACATTCAAGTAGTGAGAAGACAGATGCCATGCTCAAAAAATAGATAACAGAAATACATGACATGCTCTTACTAAGGCTGAGGAAGAGATAGGAAAATGTCACGGGACCAGAAAGGAGTCCGTTTGTTGGCCTACGGAGAGCAATGTGTGCGGAGGTGACTCAAAAGAGAGACAAGACTTTCCCCAGAGAAGGCGACAGTAACTAATCCTAACCGCAGGCACGGTGAGTCCCACAAGGACTTCTCAACTGACAGTCTTGCATGCAACCCCTAGAGATAGAGACAGATTCGCCGGTGGCATGGATCAGCTTATTGGCCGCTCCCCACAGAACCAGGGTTGCCCATAGCCCTAAAAGGGAGAAGCGTTAGTAATTTGAGACCAGGGAGCAACCTGTGCAAGCACAATTGCCTAAGGGGATCCCAGCAAATGAACAGCTGGGCCCCTCCATTTACCACAACACAGGCCTGCAGCGGTTCTCATCACAAGTTGGTGCTACCCAGTCCCAGGGATATCGCAGGGACTACTGGGGGAATTGCGCAAGCGCTGGGAAGGGAGGAAAATTGATGTGTTTGTAAACTGTGATACAGTTAGAAGGTAGTGGCCACTCACCCCGTTAAACCAGGACGACAGCTTGGCTCTTGTTCCTATCTTATGTATAAAAGAAAGGTTAACCCCCAATGCATGTACTGTATCTGGTGATTCTGTCTGATTTTAGTAAACTGTTACAGCAAGATAGTCTGGGTGAGGCGGCCTCAGGCTCCCGCCCTCGATATACATATATATATATATATATACATATATCATATGGAGGGAATAAATGAGGGATTACATATATATATATATATATATAGACACTGTATATATATGAAGAAAAAAGCACCCAATTCTAATGCATTACTGCTAAAAACAAATGTAATAATATCCAAAATTCACAAATTGAAACTCATAAACAAAGAAAAGTTTAATGCATGTGTAGCCTTGATGTAAATTTTCTCTTTCTGGCCCCCCTCTGCGAGTGCCGTGCGGTAGCGGGTGCCGCCGGAGGCTTTGACGGACCCGCCGGCACTTCGCGAGGGTGGGGGCCAGTGCAGGGAGCGGTGCAGGCTGGTTGCCGGGGACGCGATCGGGCCGTCGCTAGGGCCGCGATCGCGTTGCCACCGGCTCGGCGGCTGGAGGAGAGTGCGCCGCCATTGCGCGTTAGCTCGCGCATGCGCAGTAGGTACAAAGTGCAGGGAAGGCCCCAGAGAGATCGCGCGAGGGCAGGACAGGGAATAGGAAGGTTGAGGCGGCCATTAGGGGTTCGCGCATGCGCGAGGGAAGCGCGCACGCGGCCCCAATGCATTAGGCAGCCCCTGGGAACTACAATTCCCAGGAGGCTTAGGGAGGCAGAGGTCAGGTGCTCCCTAGTGGCCAATAGGGCTGAAGGAAGCTCAGCCCGGGAAAAGAGATACATTTCCCGGGCTTTGGAACAGTCAGTCAGGAAGGAGCAGAGGAAGGAGTAGGAAGGGTGCAGGGAGCGCGTGGCTCCTGCATCAGGTAAGGGTTCTCCCTAGATCCCCAGGCAGGCCCCAATTCCCGGGTAAGGGTAGGGGGTAACTGAAGAGGGACGCCTTAGACTGAGGAGGGACGCCTTAGCTAGGGAGGTGACCCTTGAGTGTGGGAAGTGCTGGTTTGGTAGTGCCACAGCGGAGAGTGCTGTGGGCACTGTCAAAGAGGCACAGTGTGCTAGCAGTGGGATTGCTGCGGGATCCGGGTGGCTGTGTGTGATTGCAGCTGTCTGGGTGTGTGTCGCTGCATGTGCTGTGCGCAGTGCGTGCAGTGTGTGTGCACGGTGTGAATTCCTGCAGGCTGACAGTGTAAGCTGAATGTTGGCTGCAGGTGTGTTAGGCTGCTAGGATTAGCAGATACAGTTGAGACTGGGTAGCTAGGGGAAGGGGGGCGGTTATTGTCCACAGGCCCTAGGAGTTTTCCCCAAGCCATCCCAGGTTGCGGGTTCTTCAGGGACAGGCCCTAGGTTAGGGTTGCTGTCACTCTAGTAGTAGGTATTGATAGGAAGGCGGTTGCTGTTCCCACGCGGTTGGTGTTGCCGTGGTCCGGTTGCAGTTCCCGTTGAGCGGTGGGACCCTCGTTGGGGTTCACCGGCAGAGTACCTGGAATAGGATCAGACGGACGTCTGACCCTTTTAGAAGAAAGTGTGTTGCGGTCCCGAGCATCGGAGTGCTCGGAAGGTATCTTCCATATTCTAAGTGCACCAACTGGGCCCTAGCTTAAATAGTGACTGCGCAGTCACCCACGACCTTTCGTAGGAGGACGAGACATTGGGTGTGGGGTGATCACAGGACACTGGGTGGGGTACACCAGACATTGGGTTGATGTGATGCGGGTAGAGCATCTGGTTATGGTTATGTTATGTAATGTGTTATATGTGTGTTAAGTAAAGACTTAGTATTGTTTATCTATAAGTGTGATTGTATTTCTTACTCAGGGCTATCTTTCCTCACGGGGGATCCTGGATAAGTGGAGGCGCTGCACCAAGTAAGGGTAAGGGTTTCCCCAGGCTCCCAGCTAGCGGAGGCTCAGATCTCCTGGAGCCACACAGGTTATGCAGTACCAGTAGTCCCTTAGAGCAGGTGTGTTACAGGGAAAGGGACCGGTTAGACCACGAGGGGCCAATGTGGGATTGGGTGGGTCGGCCGGTTCACAAAAAGGGCTACACATGTTATGAGATATATACAGTTCTGTACTCATGCTCCGACTTGATGACTGGAACCCTGCTACTCTGCTCCACTGCTCCCAGTGTCTGGCCGGACAACCAGGAGCCTCCGTACCAGCCGGAACTTATGACGCCAGTCACTGCCAGATTCTTCCTCCGGAAACAAACCCCGGCATCTTTGGTTCCAAGCAGGGAGTAGATTCAATGTACCAACGGATGTCCCTGATATTTCAATGCGGGTATATTGCGGATCAAACTGCCGAACAGTAGCACCTCATGCAGCCCTACGCGTTTAATCAGATATACTGATTTCATCAGGGGATCCATAAGCGCAGTCTTATATATATATATATACATATACAGGCATACCCCGTTTTACATACACCCACTTTACGTACACTCGCAAGAACGTACATTTTTTTTTAGTTACACCATACCCCTGTGTACGTACACGTGCTTCGCGAGTACGGACACCAGGGGGCGGCGTGCGTGCGTGCGCACCTCCAATACAGCAACCTCCTTCATTGTGGTCCCTAACTGAGTGGGAGTGCAGGTAAAGGGGAACGGGGAACGGGGCCGGATGGCAGGGGGAAGGGGGAGATCGGGCATCAATCAGCTGCTATAGCAGTGATTCCGGCCCGCACTGCAGCTCCTGGCTTTTCTCCCTCCGTTCTCCTCCCTCCTCCCTCCTCCCTCCTCCCTCCTCCCTCCTCCCTCCTCAAAGCTCGATCTGGCCTGCTGCTGCTGCTGCTGCTGAACGGAACTTTGCATGTGAGTTACAGGCTACGGGGGAGGAGGAGGTTCTCTTCTACTGCATTCTGTGCTTGTGTCTGAGTGTGTGTGTGTGTGTGTGTGTCTGTCTGAGTGTGTGTGTGTCTGAGTGTGTGTGTGTGTGTGTGTGTGTGTGTGTGTGTGTGTGTGTGTGTGTGTGTGTGTGTGTCTGAGTGTGTGTGTGTCTGAGTGTGTGTGTGTGTGTGTGTGTGTGTCTGTCTGAGTGTGTGTGTGTGTGTGTGTGTGTGTCTGTCTGAGTGTGTGTCTGTCTGAGTGTGTGTGTGTGTGTGTCTGTCTGAGTGTGTGTGTGTGTGTGTGTGTGTGTGTGTGTCTGAGTGTGTGTCTGTCTGAGTGTGTGTCTGTCTGAGTGTGTGTGTCTGTGAGTGTGTGTGTGTGTGAGTGTGTGTGTGTGTGTGTGTGTGTGTCTGTCTGAGTGTGTGTGTGTGTGTGTGTCTGTCTGAGTGTGTGTGTGTGTTTGTCTGAGTGTGTCTGTCTGTGTGTGTGTGCGTGTGTGTCTGTCTGAGTGTGTGTCTGCGTGTGTGTCTGCGTGTGTGTCTGCGTGTGCGTGTGCGTGACTAAGTGCGTGTGCGTGCGTGATTGTGTGACTGAGGGAGTGCGTGAGAGATTGTGTGACTGAGGGAGTGCGTGAGAGATTGTGTGACTGAGGGAGTGCGTGAGAGATTGTGTGACTGAGGGAGTGCGTGAGAGATTGTGTGATTGAGGGAGTGCGTGAGAGATTGTGTGACAGGGAGTGCGTGAGAGATTGTGTGACTGAGGGAGTGCGTGCGTGTAAGCCAAGCTGATCAAGGACCTGAGTAAGGCCGTGCGTATAGTGCCGGCGATGCCAACCAAAAACAAACACATTGCCGCCGCCGCCGCCGCGTGCGCTTATAGTAAGCGCGAGAGCGGCAATGTGACGGAGCGGACTTTGGAAGCCGGGAATATTTGATTTTCAAGGGCTGTCACACCTCATGTGACAGCCCCTGAACAAATCAAATGTCCGGGAGTCTGCGATGCCGCCGCAAAGTGAAATATAACTTTCGCTAGCGGGGATGGGTGATGTCGCCGGTCGCGGGCACTATACGCATGGCCTAAGCAAGCACAGCATTGTAAAACACTGTACAGTATTGTACTGTACTGTTTTCACCAAAGTCACAAAAAATAAGTCCCAAAAATATATCAGTCAGTCAAATAAATGCACCTCACCTTCATGTCCTTTCAGTAAAAATACTGTACAGTAGAAGATATGCCCTCTCCTTCATCCTTCCTACATATTTTTAAAATAATTTTCCATTCATCCATGTTGTATCTGTCAGCACATAAGAAAAATCAGCTGACATTAAAGATTTTATTTCAATAAAGCCTACTGTATTTATTTTGGTTACAAATGCATTATTTACATCAGTTATGCACATATATGATGTTTGCAGTACAGTACATGCATTGTAAAGTGGAAAAAAGGGAGTGCTTCACTTTAAGTACATTTTCACTTTACATACATGCTCCGGTCCCATTGCGTATGTTAAAGCGGGGTATGCCTGTATATATATATATATATATACATATATATATATATATATATATATATATATATATATATATATATATATATATATATATATATTAATTGAAAGATTCAACAGCGCCTGGGTGTATACTAGCCCCACAGTAGACTCCTGACAACAAACAAACCACAACAAATGTTAGCACAGATGACCCGTATAAAACAATTGTAAAAATGTACTATTATAAAATATATATAGGAACTCAGATGGTGGTCATAAGTATTATGGTGAGTGTGTGTAAAATGTAAAAAATTAAAAAATTGTATATGTACTGTATAATTGTTGTGTGTTAAAAAATATTGAATAAAAAATGATGAATGATGAACTATTATTGCAAAAAACACTAAAAAAATATGATTATCAAAATATAATATGATTAGGTGAAATGTATTAACCAAAAAATGAAATTGTTAAAAAATGTAAAATAAAAAATAAAAAAATCCGTGTAAAAAATGAACTAAAAAAATATATATATGTGTTTTCCACAAAAAAAGTTGATGATTTTGTATAGAGATTACAACGTCCGGACTGCTTCTTCTTTGGGGTCAGCAACCTCCCAGCAAATTCTATAGGAGAAACAAGAGAAAAAGCGCCGATCCATGTGTAAAATCTGGTAACAAAATTTTAATGAAAAATCACAAGACAAATGCACACTCACAATTTTTCAATGCAAATTAAGCATTGTATGGGTAAACCCATGCGCCAACAAGTAGCTGCTCGCCGAATGTTTACTTCAGTACATCAGACCTCACTGCTACCGGTGCATCACAGTCAGATGTCCCTCCAGAAATTCTGGTATACAGTCTGTTGTTCCAGCATTAGATGCTGTGTGTGGCTCAGGGAACGTCCTCCTTCTCCTGGCAGCAGACGCACAAGCTATTCCACCAAACGTAGCTCCTTGAAACCACGTGCCCTACATGTACACGTTTCTTCCGATTGACGGATTTCATCAGGGGATCCCCAGATGCACCTGTACTCACACAAGCCTGTGTGAGTATTTTTATTACCGTCTCAGCCACCATTGACTCACCCTTGTTTAGTTTACACTACAAGAAGTGCATTGACTGTGGTTCCTTTGGAACTACTGTGCACCATTGTGGTGTAGGGTAAGTCTGGCTATACTATTAACCAGTCTACCCACAGATCCAGAGACATAACATAAAACACAGACAAAGCTCAGTGCACATCCAGAAAAACTTATATACGGTACAGTGCCTAAATATACATGTATATTGCCATGCCACTCCTCTGTGAAACTTATATGCTTATATATATGTTGTGGGTATTTTGGGGGTTCAATTTGAGCTTGTAGGTGTTCTGTATGTTTTATAATTCTTGTTCAGCTAGTCTTGGCTGTTTTGGAGGGTGGCAACCTCCTATCCAATTGAAGCTCACTCCCTCCCACATTTAAATGGTTAAAAGCTCACTCCATGGCATCTCCAACTATCAGGGGAACTTGCCTGCATGCAGTGTGATTGTGACAAATCTATTACAGAGTGCTTTTCCTGGTAATGTACAGGTTAATAAAAGCTTCAATCAGACTTAGAACGTTTGCAACTTATATTGACAGATTTATTATAAATCATTCTTCCTGGCAATGCACAGGTTATTAAGAATTTATATTAGTGTAGGGACCCTTGAAACGTGGTCTGCTGTGAAGTTTGGCTCAAGGGCTTACAACAATTTGGCCAAAATGTTAAACTAAAAGACCATTTATTTATTAGTTATTTATACATGTATATTTAGGCACTGTACCGTATATAAGTTTTTCTGGATGTGCACTGAGCTTTGTCTGTGTTTTATGTTATGTCTCTGGTTTTAAATACCCACAGATCCTACTATATTTAATTTCTGGATATCTATTCACCCGCGATCCCCTTGTTTCTTGTTTTCTGTCATATTATCTGGGGAACAAGGAAATGTTCCCCAAAGGGTTTCCGAGCTGCAGTGTAATGCCTGTATGCCCGCAGACCTGGCCAGTCCCCAGTACTGAGGTGGGTAGGGTTAAAATATGCAGCCACAGCAGTGAGGGCATTCCCGGAGTGTGGTAGTGCGTTGCCGGGCCTGTAGAAAGATGGTTAAGGTATACTTGCAACGCCTTGGGATTCAGAGTTCGGATAGTGATGTCCGTGTGCCAGAGTCTAGGGCAATAGAGAGCAGGATAGTGATGTCCGTAAGCCAGAGTCCAGGGATAACAGAAGGCAACAAGGTCGTATCCGTAAGCCTGGTTCAAGGGCAGGAGAGAGCAGGGTAATCCAGTACAAAGCAGAGTTCAAGCCAGGGAGATCCAAGGGTAAGCAGGAGCAGGAACAAACGCTGAAAGACACAGGAGAGTCAAGCATAGGACTGCACACACAGAGGTTACAAGAAGCTATGCAGAGCAATGAGCTAGAGGACAGACAGGGGTTATAAAGGAGGGAACACCAATGGGAGAGAGAGGAGGAGTAGAGGGTGAAGTGAGAGGCAGCAGGGATAGGTGAGAAGGAGAGAGGGAGGAGACAGGTAGATCAGAGAGGGAGATAGCTTGTACAGCATGGGAGGCGGAGCCAGAGGTCTGGGGAAGTTTACAAGAGGCGCGTGTGCGCGCGCCCTTTGTAAGGTTAGGGTGCGCGCGCACAGGCTGTGTCAAGAGGTGCGCGGAGCGCCGCGCCGCGGGGGCCCCCGCCGAGGGAGGAGAGAGAACGGAGGAGAGACTGCAGGAGGTAAGGGGACCGGAGGGGAGACAGAGGGAGGCTGCGAGCAGGGAGTATTGCAGAGGGGGTTGGGAGTTTGCGAACATGCACGCGCTCTGTGGGGTATGTGCGCAGACCCTGCGATAGCGTCAGGGGATGCCGCAGAGTGACGGATGCGGGAGGAGGAAGGGAGAACAGAGCGAGGAGGCAAGAAAGGGATATCAGAGGCAGGGGAAAGCGTAGTACCAGGGACACATGGAGAGGAAGGAATTCCCTAAATCGTCACAGTATCCCCCCTTTTAGGATCGATCCCCTGGCGATCCTGCCATGGTTTCTGGGGAAATTTATGATGGAATTGCCCGAGGAGTTTGGGAGCATGAATGTGACGTGACAGAATCCATGAACGCTCCTCTGGGCCATACCCCTTCCAATGGACGAGGAACTGTTGTTTATTTCTGGACCAACGGGAGTCAATTATAGAGTGAATTTCGTATTCTTGCTGTCCGAGATTGATCACCGGGTTGGGTTTTCGGAAACGGTCCGGGAAGTGAGAGCTCTGGATGAAAGGTTTGAGTAGGGATACATGGAATACGGAAGAAATCCTCATGGTGGGGGGAAGTGCCAACCGGTATGCGACCGGATTGATCTTCTCTAATATCTTGAAGGGGCCCAAAAATCTCAGAGACAACTTTGGAGACAAAGAACTTTTTTTCAGGACAACCACACTCTGTCTCCGGGTTTGAACGAAGGGCCCGGTTGACGACGTCGATCTGCCTTTGTTTTTTGTCTTGAGACGGCAGTTTGTAGGGTCTTAAGGATCCTCCTCCAAGAATTCTGAAGGGTAGAAACATGAGAGTCCGCTGCGGGAACACCAAAAGGGGGGGAGGAGAGGGGAAGACTCCTAGGGTGAAAAACGAAATTAATCAAGAAAGGGGACTCTTGCGTAGATTCATTTTTAAGAGAGTTGATAGCAAATTCGGCCCATGGTAACAGATCCACCCAGTTGTCTTGAGATTCAGAGACGAAACATCTGAGATACTGCTCTAAGGTCTGATTCATCCATCTGTCTGACCATTGGTCTGAGGGTGATATCCAGAAGAAAAAAGAAGGGAAATCCCAAGTCTCTGGGAAAACGCACGCCAGAACTTAGAGATGAATTGAGAACCTCTGTCAGAAACAATAGAAATGGGAACACCATGTAATCTGAACATTTCCTTGGAAAAAATATCGGCCAAGGTAGCAGAATTAGGAAGCCCCTTCAGGGGAATAAAGTGTGAGTGTTTAGAAAATCTGTCTACAACAACAAGAATGGTATTCATTCCCTTAGAATTTGGAAGTTCGACAATGAAGTCCATAGAGATGTGTTTCCAAGGTTGCTCCGGAATGGGAAGAGGCATGAGGAGACCAAAAGGTTTGTGATGGGCAGATTTACTCTGGGCACATACCGGACAAGCACTAGTGAAATAAAAAATGTCCTTGTTCATCTTAGGCCACCAAAATGTCCGTTTAATAAGATCTGCTGTCCTTTTAAAGCCTGGATGACCGGCCGATCTTGAAGAATGTCCCCAAAGTAAAATTTTGTGGCAAAATCGTGGAGCTGCGTATAAGCGTCCCTCTGGTACCCTGAACCTGCTGGGAATGTGAACCTAGGCTTTGTTGATTTCATCCAACACATCAAAATTATTGGCAGAGATTATGCACTTGGCAGGAAGAATAAGTTCCGTGGACTCTTTGGATTCGTTCTCCATGGCGAACTGGCGAGAGAGAGCGTCTGCTTTGATATTTTTGGTACCCGGAATATATACGACATGGTATAGTTGAAACGGGGAAAAAAAAGAGACCAACGGGCCTGACGGGATCCTAATCGTTGGGCCCCCTCGATATACAGCAAATTTTTGTGGTCGGTGAGAATGGCAATACGCTCCTTGGTGCCTTCTAAAAGATGCCTCCACTCCTAAAGAGCCAATGTAATGGCCAATAGCTCACGATTCCCAACATCATAATTTCTCTCGGCAGACGAGAATTTCCGAGAAAAAAACCCACAGGGATAGAGCTTTTCTTGGGAAGAAGATCTCTGAGAAAGAACTGCACCGGCTCCCACATCCGAGGCGTCAACTTCCAATGTGAAGGGAAGAGAGGTATCAGGATGATGTAGGATGGGTGCAGAGACGAAAGCTTTTTTGAGAAATTTGAATGCGTCAATGGCTTCGGAGGACCAAGACGTGGGGTCGGCACCTTTATTGGTCAAGACAGTGATGGGGAGAGCAATGGAAGAAAAATTACGGATGAATTTCCTGTAATAATTGGCAAAGCCAAGAAAACGCTGCACAGCCTTGAGAGAATTTGGCAGCGGCCAGTCGAGAACAGACTTCAATTTCTCTGGGTCCATAGAAAAACCTTGGTTAGAGATAATATAGCCTAGGAAGGCAGTAGACGTCTGGTGGAAAAAACATTTCTCCATCTTGGCGTATAGGCGGTTAGCACGGAGCCTAGAAAGCACCAATTTGGTATGGTGAATGTGTTCATCTAAGTTTTTGAAAAAATGAGAATGTCATCCAAGTATACGATAACAAATGTTCCCAATACATCCCGGAAGATGTCGTTCATGAACTCTTGGAAGACGGCAGGAGCATTGCATAATCCAAAGGGCATTACTAGATACTCATAATGTCCAGATCGCGTATTAAACGCGGTTTTCCACTCGTCCCCTTCCTTTATGCGTATGAGATTATAGGCCCCTCTTAAATAGAGCTTGGAGAAGATAGAGGCTCCTTGGAGGCGATCGAAAAGTTCAGAGATTAGGGGAAGGGGGTAACGATTCTTTACAGTGATTTTGTTGAGTCCGCAAAGTCGATACATGGTCTTAGCGATCCATACTTCTTCTTCACGAAGAAGAAGCCTGCCCCAGCGGTGGAGGTAGAATTGCGGATGAATCCTTTCTCCAAATTTTCTTGGATGTAAGACGTCATAGCTCAGTTTCTGGAACGGACAATGGGTAAGATTTCGACTTCGGGAGGATGGTTCTTGGAATAAAATCGATAGGACAATCGTATGGACGATGGGGAGGCAGAACTTCAGCCTGTACCTTGTTGAACACATCCAAGAACTCATGATACACGGTCGGGAGAATCGAGAGATTGGAAGGAACGGAATCCAAACCGGCGAGCACCGCAACAGGAGGAGAAGTAGAGACTGACTCAGCGGAGGAAGGCCACTGGATAGGTAAGGTGACGGTCCAATCAATGCGCGGATTGTGGAGTTGCAGTCAAGGCAAACCTAAAATAACCTGAACGGTGGGAGAATGGAAGATATCAAAAACTATTACCTCCTTATGACTGTCGGCCAAGGTCAAAGTGAGAGGAATGGACTCGCAGATGATGAATGCTGGCTGGAGCGGGCGACCATCAATAGCCTCGATGCCAATGGTTGCTTTTCTCTTGACCAGGGGAATTTGATTCTCAGAGGCGAAGGTATGATCCAGGAAGTTACCGCCAGATCCAGAGTCAATGAAAGCTTTTACTTCCAGTAGGAGGTCAGGGCCCACCAGTGTTGCAGGAAGCATGAACTTCTTTGGGAGATCCTCAGGGAGAGAGGGGCAAGAAGAGACAGTACCCAGTAGAAGCCCCTCTACCTTTACTGGGTGTTCAGTTTCCCGGCTTCAGCGAACAGTTCTGGAGGCGATGTTCCGAAGAACCACAGTAGAAACAGAGTCCCTTCTGACGGCGTCGCATTCTCTTCGCAGCCCGAAGTTTTTGGCTACCGATTTGCATCGGCTCTGGGGCGTCCAATGCCAGAAGGGGCGAAGAGGGCGACCTGTGAGAGGCCACAGGGGAAGAAAGAGAACGGGAACAGTGTCTCTCATGCCGTCGTTCCTGGGTGCGTTACTCCATTCATATACTGAGAGTAATCAGTTCCTCCAGGGAGGAAGGCCGGGCATGAGTTGCAAGATCATCCTTCAAGGTGTCAGAGAGACCGTGCCAGTATGCGGCGGCGAGTGCCTCATCATTCCATTGAGTCTCCGCAGCGTGGGTACGGAACTCGATTGCGTACTTTGCAGCAGATCTTCGAGCCTGTGAGATATGAAAGAGAGAGAAAGCGGCCGTCTCCCGTTGTGTGGGAGTGTCAAATACTTGCTGGAATTCACGCCTGAATTTAGGGTAATCTTGGGTTAATTCAGTCTTATGTTCCCAGAGGGGAGAAGCCCAAGCGAGGGCGTCGCCGGTGAGCAAGGCGTAAATGTAAGCCACCTTAGAGCGGCCGGTAGGGAACTGAGAGGGAGACATTTCGAATTGCACCACGCATTGGTTTAGAAATCCGCGGCAAGCGAGGGGGTCCCCATCATACCGGTTGGGAGGTGGAATACGGGGTCCAGCATTACCATAAGTCATAGCAACAGGGGGTGACGGAGCCACTGGAGTTTCCTGGATAGAGAGGTTAGCTAGTTGCTGGGAGACAGTGGTCAACTGGTTGCTCACAAATTGTAAATGTTCCAAAGAAACACCTTGACCCACCTCAGGGGGGTCTGCATTTGTTGGGCTGTGCATAATGTAATGCCTGTATGCCCGCAGACCTGGCCAGTCCCCAGTACTGAGGTGGGAAGGGTTTTACCACGCACCCACAGCAGTGAGGGCGTGCCCGGAGTGTGGTAGTGCATTGCCGGGCCTGTAGAAAGATGGTTAAGGTATACTTGCAACGCCTTGGGATTCAGAGTTCGGATAGTGATGTCCGTGTGCCAGAGTCTAGGGCAATAGAGAGCAGGATAGTGATGTCCGTAAGCCAGAGTCCAGGGATAACAGAAGGCAGCAAGGTTGTATCCGTAAGCAGGGTTCAAGGGCAGGAGAGAGCAGGGTAATCCGTACAAAGCAGAGTTCAAGCCAGGGAGATCAAAGGGTAAGCAACAAGCTTGTGGGCTTCCAAGATGGTGACCGGAGCGCTCTCACTGGCGTCCCCACGTGCCAATGCTAGACTTATCCCATCTATGTGCCGCCCTGAATATGTCCAACATGGGGTTAAATTATTGTAATCATTAATCAACCAATTGGAGCTAAGGACTGATGGTATTTATACCATCGAGTCTAAGGGGTTGGCACATACCTTGAAGAAGTGCGCGCATGCGCACGAAACGTGTCGGGAAGATTTGAGTGTTTTTGGAGCTTTGTCTGGCCCGTGGAGTTGATTGCAGTTCAGCAAGTGGAGCCGTGGTGTAGCCGTGGAAGATAAGCGAAGGAGGAACGTCAGCGTTGGGATTATCGTGTGGCGCGACGTCACATCCGCCCGGAAATCCCGTCATTCGTGTGACTCACCTTCCACCCCTCTCACGTGGGGACGCCAGTGAAAGCGCTCCGGTCGCCATCTTGGAAGCCCACCAGCACGATTCCAGCTTGTTGCCTGTATTTGTCTAGCATCTTGTGAGTAGGGTTTCACTTTTACCCCTCCGGATGCGTGTTATATTCATAACCCTCCTAGTATCCAGTAATAAATTAGCTTTGTTTTATTATTGAGCCTTGCTAGTGTGTTTTCGTTTGTTTGTCTTGTTTGTCTTGTGTTGTTAGTCTGTCAATATTTTAGCTATCAGTGATTGGCATACTGCACCATAATTTGTTTTTTTCTTTTTTCCACATATTGCACTTCGTTGATGTGAGATTCCTTCATCATCAATTATATTAGGACTCCATTTGGACTGTACACCCTATGGTTTGGACTTTACATTATTCTTTGTGGCGCCGGTATCTTCTTTTTTCCTATGACCAGGATAATCAGCAATAACCAGCGGCTCCGCCACGTGATCTTGCTGCGCGGTGCGCGGCTCTGTGCATGGATGATTCCGCCGTCTGACTCCTCTGGGGAGGGATCCCCAGCCTGATGATCCTTTGAGAACAGTCTCTACTATTGAGTCCAGATCTCCATTCAGCTATCAAGCTGCACTGGCATTCAGGCAATGTCCTGCAACATATCTCTCTCTCTATTGCTATAGTGGAAAGAGTCCCTATCTTAAGGCCTTTCCCTATAGCATGCGCATACTGTAGGACACTTCTACAGTGGCACAGGGAACTAACTGGCCCCTGGGGGATTACCTCTGGTCTAGTCCCTGGAGCACTACTCCGTGGACACAACCTCCACCTTCAGGGTCCAGGTCTTGACTCTCCATTTCCTGTCCCAGCAGGCAGTACTCTTTCCTCCCTCAGGAGCAATCCAGCCATCCCATTGGCTATCGTGTGTCACCTGGCAGCTACTCCCTAAGCATCATGGGAGTTGTAGTCTCACTGCTGCTGAATTAACATTGGGGCTGCGTGCCCTTTTGCCATTCACATTCCCGAACCAGCAAAGCCCCCTATGTTCCAGCCGCCGCTTCTACTCATCTCTTCGCGTGTGCGCGCGCACGCACAACATGGTGGCGCCCTACGGTGGGAGCCGCCGGCGAACCCGTCGCCCTGCCCGCAACATCCCTACAAGGTAAGGGGGAACCGGGAGAGCGGGGGACGTGGCTACACATAAATTATGGAGTAAAATATCAATTTGTTGGCTCCAGTTCAGCCCCATTTTGGAACCAATATACTTTGACCTGGATTTATCAAATTTCGACAACCTAATAATGCGAATTTATCTCCAAAATGCGTGAGTTATTCTTATGGTAGAATACTGTCGCCAACAAAATGACACCTTATTTTGGGTGTGTTAAAAATATAGATTCTAACAAAAAAAACAGAGAGAATATCGCAAGTTTAAGTAAAAAAATAGTATTCATCAAATTTCGATATTTTTAGAAACACTATTAACGCTTGTATTAGCTCCAAATTTTTTTCCACCAACTCCTGGCTGGCGCTAAACAGACCTGCGTGCCTTTAACAGGCGATCGTGCGGCTTTTATTTTATTTTAAGTATTGAAGCAGAGGGTCTCTGGAGCTGAACCGCATTAATTTCAGTCTCGGGGACCCCCTGCTTCCTGAGTTCAGGCCCCAGTATGGGGTGCCGGTGTTTCCCTGCATTGTTTAAATCTCCCGGGTCACGTGACTGGGACATTTAAACTTTGCGGAGAGCTCGGCGGCTTTGTCTCCATTTTACTGTTCTCGGAACTTTATAGGCAAAATAAGTAAACTTTCAATTCCACTTCATACCTTATTTAGGATCGGAGAAATATTGATGAATCCCTACTTATTCTTTCACTATGAACGCACACTAATATTTTTTTTACTATTCGGTAATATCTCCACTTTTTTGATGAATCCGGGCCTTTGATACAATCATTTGGGCTGAAGAAGTGGCTCAGAGAGAAAACACTGACACTTTAGAAGGAGGGGTTCAGTTCCCAATGTCTGCTCCTTGTGGCCTTGGGCAAGTGACTTTACCTCTCTGTGCCTTAGGCACTAAAAACATAGATTGTAAGCTCATCTGGGCAGGGGCTGTGTCTGTAAAAGAAATCCTAGCACCATACTGCATACTGTGCACTATACAGGCATACCCCGGTTTAAGTATACTCACTTTAAGTACACTCGCGAGTAAGTACATCTCGCTCAATAGGCAAACGGCAGCTCACGCATGCGCCAGTCAGCACGTCCTGAACAGCAATACCGGCTCCCTCCCTGTACCGAAGGTGTGCGCAAGCGGGGAGACTATAGAGCCTGTTACAAATGCCTTATTTACATCAGTTATGCACTTATATGACGATTGCAGTACGGTACATGCATCGATAAGTGGGAAAAAAGTAGTGCTTCACTTTAAGTACATTTTCGCTTTACATACATGCTCTGGTCCCATTGCGTACGTTAATGTGGGGTATGCCTGTACTGTAATTGTGAAGCACTTTGAGTGCCATTGGGAGATAAGTGCTTTATGAAATAAAGTTATTGTTATTATTATTCTGTATCCCACAATCTTCATCTAATTGCACTAAAAATGCTTTAGAAAAACAGCAGGTGATTCTTTTTCCTTTGCCTAATTTCAACTTAACATTGTCAGCCTACGAAACAATGAGAGGTTTCATAGCTTCTGTGAGGTTTTTTTTTCTCACAAATCATTTTAACTGCAATATGTCTCTTTTATGACCAAATGTAGCTTTTAAAAGTTCCAATGACTTGAGTAAATAAAGCAAACACAAAAAAAGATTACCTGCTAGGTAATTTTGAGTCATTACTTGACTGTTCTTTTTGGCACCAGCAATAAAATAATATAAATTCAAGAATGAGAAATGATAGATAAGTCTGTTTACATTTGTCTGTCTCCATGGTAAAAGAAATAATTGTGAATCATTTTTTTTGTCGTTCGGTTGCTATGGGCGGCTATTAATATAATAATAAAGTGATTAGAAATTAGAACACAAAATGAATGGCCACATAAGTCCTCAATGTAATAGGAAATAATATATAGGTTGTCATCGAAAGCACGGCAGTCTCACTTAATTGGTTTTGTACAACTTGCCTTTACTGTCTCGCTGCCATATCGTATAATTTATTGTGAAATCCTGCAGTAGCTTTCTGCTCTGAAAAATTCTAATGATAAACATTTTTGACTTTGTAACTGCATACTGTACTTATAACTCATCCCTGACAACTGCAAATTGCTATAGTAATCTTTCCTCAGTTACCATAGGACCCCAGGTAACCCCAAATAACTGCAGTACGGTATGTATTAAATATACAATGATATTGTGTATGACATGGATGGATGTGACAAATTCCCATAGGATGCACACGTTTAAATATATTGGAGGCTATATACAGATGGAACAGGCTTTATTATACCGGATGACGCAGTAACGCGTTGGCTTGTCCCTTTTTCAAGCACGGCTAATGCAGACGCAATAATGTCTGATTATGCTGGCGCCATGTGTGTCCCGCGGAAACCCGCATGCTACAGTACATCTGTATATTCCACTAATGTCATTTTTTGATCACAACTGATGCAAATACTGTAGTGCAGTTACAGTTTGCATTTTCATGCTTCAGTGTATCAAGTACAGAAGAGCCCATTTTTGCCAAAATTTGAATTCACCGTTAATATGGCATTTTCTTATTTGAGATCGAAAACAAATGGCAATAGTTTGCTTGTAGACAAAAATGTGTAGCACCACAAGCAAAAAAAAAGTGAAATGAAAAGTGCACCAAGTTTGCCAGCCACATTTCCACAGATCCCACTGTCTACTATCAAGGTTTTTGTTTCCCTTTTTACATCACTTTATTTTGGGGGGTATCAAAGGGAAGAGCTGGGAAGCGGGGGGGGGGTTTCCTGCTGCTCATGTCACAATCAAATAGATTCAATTACAGTATGCCACTTTTTCTCAATCCAATCTGTGTCAAAACATCATTCAAGTTAAAAGCAGAAATGTGCACAAAATTTGAAAAAAAAAGAAATCTTATGTGTTCCACGGGTGTCATCCTTTCTGAGCTAAAATCACGCAAATCTCTGGGAACCCCCCAATTTCCAAGTTACCTAATTTTAACTTTTGGCTATGGTTGCATTTTAAATACAAGTACAGCTCAACCCCCTTATAGCGCTGTTTTTGGGGTCCAAAGAATCACATCGCGTTATAAACGGATCGTGTTAGAAATAATGTACAATTGTATGCATTGTACAATAAAGTATTTAAGATACCAATAATCGTGTTGTAAAGTATTCATAAATACGAAAATTGGGAGCCACGCTTGCATCACGTTATAAGCGGATTCGCGTTGTAACGAATTGCGTTATAACGGGGTTGAGCTGTATTATGCAATACCATGTACATGCACAGGGTCATATATAAACTATTAGGCATAGCAATTCCATTGGTTTACATTCATTTGTTTGGTGTTAATGCAGCTTTATACTGTATCAATATTTTTCTTCCAGACCACCTATTTTAAGTAGGCAGTCCCGAGACATGTTCTACGGACTGCTGTAGTCTTACATTCAAATTAGCTCATTTTAATTGAAGTCGCTGGAGCTCTTCTTCCCCACAATGCTTCTGCCAGATTGCATGTTGTGGAGCCACATCCATTTACAGCCAGGCAAGATGCCTTAAAGGCACTTCGTATATACACAGTATATTGGTTGCAGGAAAGTGTATTGTGGCCCCAGAAGGTGCAATTCAGAACGCTCCACCACTTGTTAAATCTCCCAGAGTTCTGATAAAGAATTTAGGCTTGACTGGAAAGTTAGCAGATTGGGTGTGTTCCAATTCTTACCTGATTGTGGAGAAGATTCGCAACCTATGGATGGAGCAGGATATACTGTCACCTGAGCCACGGCTGAAAGGGCCAGAAGCTGTGATTCCGGAGATAGTGCTGTCACTACATCCCTGCGGGGGTCTATAATTCAAAAATGGACCTCCCACAGCTATAATTCTCTGGCACCAAGGCAGCCACGTTAACGGTCAGGCAGTTTTCCCCCAGTGCCGGAGACAATAAGTCCTGCTACCTCTGCTCCTGGGTATCGCCTAAAAACAGAAATGGGAATAGGCATATGTGAAACATTGCATCATAACTAAGCATGGAACTGTTCATGGGTTGGAAATCTAAACATCAAGGTTTCTTTGAGACCCGAATTCACCTACTCAGACACACAATAACACACCATGAAGAAGGAAGATATTGCACACCATTGGACACCACTTCTCAAAGCCAGATCATTCCATAAATTATATGAAAATCCAAATCCTCAACAGAATGTTTAAAAGCACTTGAACGGAAAACATTTGAACTACTAATGCTCTTTGACACATTAGAAAGAGAACTTGATACTGATATAGGGTTTCTTACATGCTATCATAATTTTTTTGTAATGTTTCTCCCTGTCCCTTTGTTAATCTTACCATTCAACCCTATCTACCTCCCTGCATCCTCACTCCCCTTGCACACTGCTGATGGATGTACTGTGTGGCCTTACATGCTCTCCACATTTCTCACTATCACTTCCATCCTTTGATTGCCTTGTCTGTTTAGTATTCCCTCTACCAGTCCTTCTCCACATCCTCTGCCTTAGATTGTTATCTTGGATTTTACATCTGTGTTCAACTCCTGGAATCTTTTATAAATGAGTATGTTTTGACCTGAGGAAGAGAGAACTTTCAAACATTTGTGATATCATATCAATAACTAGTTAAAATAAAAATTTATCTCCAAATACTGAAGTACTTGTTTACTCTGGAACTGGATTAACATGGCTGTCTCTAATTGAAATTTTGAAATTCAAGCTAAAATCTCAGAGGCTATTCCTTTGTTTGTTGTTGGTGTTTTCGGTTCTCTTATTTATTTTTTGTGATTTTTAAAAAAAAAATTATAAACTTGTCGAACATTAGAAAAAAAACATATTACTGGGAAACATTTTAAATTCTAAAAAGTTTTTCCAAATTTCAATAACATTTTTTTTTTCATATTTTTTTTAACAAAACCAAAACCAATAGAATTCTGGCAAAGGCAAAATGCAAAAAAGTGCATTTAAACGTAATCGACCTTGATGAATAACCCTCTGTCACGGGAGACTCCTGTGTGGCGGGTAGGATCTCGGTGGCCGGAACAGCAGGAGCGTAGAAGGGGTCACAATCAGAGGTCCAAGGCAGGCGGCAGATCGCAAAGTCGGGCAACAAGCAGGGGTCCGAGGCAGGCAGCAGATAGCAAAGTCGGGCAACAAGCAGAGGTCGGCAACGAGGAGACTGGAACAGGACAGGGGTGCAGGAACATGTCTGGGAGCAGGGACTGAGACCGGGGAGCAGGGACTGAGAACGGGGAGCAGGGACTGAGAACGGGGAGCAAGGAACAAACAGGGACAAGCCAGATTACCAGCACGGGCCTTTACTAAGAACAGAATCAATACAGGAACAGATCAGGAATCAAAGACAGAGGCATGTGCAATAGAAGTCTGACTTGAAACAAAGGCAAAGGAAACAAACAGGAAGCAGAGCTATAAGACAGAGATAGGAGCAAAAAGAGGACAGACAGACAGAGGAACCCAGAGGAAACAGAAGGCAGCAGCACACCCAGTAGACAAAGAAGAACTATGGCTAAGCAGGAGGTCTAGGAGACCCTGACACCCTCCTGAGCTAAACGAGATCTTAAATAAGTCTGCTCTTCTCCCCTTACATACTCATAAAGTAACAGGCCATGTCCAGTGACATAGAAAGATCTAAGGGTTAAAAATAGTCCTGTATTGAAACTAATCCAATTGATGTCTGTATACCAGGGCTGTGGAACATGTAGCCGCTGAATCTTTCTGTCCAGGCCTGTGCTGCCTCTTCTATGCTTCTACCACAATTGACTGCAGCAACAATTCTCGCGAGGCTTGCTGGGCCAATAGGAGTGCCCGGTTAGCCTTTATGTGGGATCCTGCTGCAGTCATAGCAGCATGTAACAGGCAACATAGGCCCATCCTCCACCCATGCTCTCTTCTCATGGTGCCCTCATGCTGCCTCACAGGTTCCTGCTCCAGTCTGGATTTCTCCTCCCCAGGTGAGAGTGTCAATTCAGGGATTTTAAGTGTGTGGGAGGAAGTATTAAGTGTGGGGAGATGGGAATATTAAGTGTGGGGAGACATTTTAAGTGTGAGGTGGGAATATGAAGTGGAAGGGGGGGATATTAAGAGAGTGTGGTGGGAGGATTTTAAGAATGTGAGGGTGAGGATAAGAGTGTGCGAGGTGGGGAGAGAAATAGAGAGAACTCGGACAACTGACAGAGAAGGGGGATTGAGGGGGGATGAGTGAGCTTATTTGTGACATCTAGCATACAGCCACACTACTTTGTTTTATATGGGTTTTTTTTTAAATGTATGATACGTATGGACCTAATGAAATCTATTAAATCTAACCAGGCCTCTCATATGAAATGAGTTTGTCGTTCCCCCCCCCCTGCTGTATAACTATTGAACATTATAACAAGTTGCTTAATAAGAAAAGTTAGACATAGAAAATGAAGTTAGTTATCCTCACATTGGGACGACATGAGGAGCCAATCAGAGAGATTCTGAAAAACAGCAGAATCTTAAGGAACATATAGAACAAGTCAAACTGCTAGGAGTTGTGGAACCTGCAGCATAGGGAGGAGCTTGTGAATTATGCTGGAGCCAACTCCTTCTAGATCCTCTCTGGAGGTTGAGTTTCTGCAATACAGTAGAGCCCTGTTTATGCAGACCATTTAGATAAGAGGTGGGGGAAGTCCTCTAATTAGGAGGTTCCATAGATTTTTCCATACTTTATCTCCTATTAACCCTTGCTCTGTGGATCTGTTCAGGTTGTGGGGGTTTTTACAGCAGTGAAGTAATTAAGCTTTAACAGTTAGCTTAGACTTTAGCATAAAGTGGGGTTTAGAGCTAGATGTGCGTTAAAGATAGCAAAACTCGAGAGAACTGTTATTTGTATAGATATTTATATAGATATATGGAGGATATATGGAGACATAGGTCCATGGGGTTGGGCTCAGCACCCCAAACCCAGCTTAGCAAGCTTGATACCCTCTACAATTCAATTTGTCGTTTTGTTCTCCAATGCAACTACAACACACATTACTGCGAAATGCTCAAAGAACTAGATTGGTCATCACTTGAATCTCGGCACAAAGTTTATCTTTCCTGTCTTGCCTTCAAATACTTTCTGGGCAAGCTACCCATCTATCTGAACAAGCTCCTCACCCCTACCACATGCAGCACTTATCATCTGAGCTCAGACTCCAAAAGACTGTTCATGGTCCCAAGGCTCAACAAAGTATCCGACCGCTCCTCCTTCTCTTACCGTGCACGCCAAAACCGGAACAACCTACCAGAGACTCTCACAGTCACCACCAGTTTAAGTTTTTTCAAAACTAAGGCTGTCTCACATTTTAATTTGGTCTGTAACTGTTTCATAAGCCTATAATATATATTTTCTTTAACTGTGCATGCAATGTCATGTATATAATGTATACCCTGTTCATTTATGTAACTGTATTTGTAACCATGTATTATTTGTCTGAACTCTATGCCTAAAACATACTTGAAAACGAGAGGTAACTCTCAATGTAATTTCCTGGTAAAACATTTTATAAATAAATAAAAAATAAAGATACAGTATTTGGATCCATATATAAGGAGCGGCTACCAAGTGGATATAAAACAAATTGAGTAGTCTCCACAATCTATCTACGGATAATGTTCTGTATGTCTATACAATCTGTTTTGAAATCATCTGGAATTCTTATGTTTACATTTTCAGGAGCTAGACTGGTCACAGATCTACAGTATTACTGGGACTATTTTTAGTAAGCTTCATCATACACCCAACTTACAGAAATAGGTGGACTTACTGTAGCTTGTCTGGACCTGTGGGAAACAAATATATATATTGTTACTGCTCTAGAGAAGTTTGCAGTCGTGACAAGCCAAAGCAGCTTTATGTTTTGTAAATCGGCTGCTCACTGCTGGTGCCATTTTTGATAAGTGGGCAGACTTCCGGGTGAGGGAGGGATCACATGAAGAACTATAGTACTTTCTCCTATACCAAGGACAAGAGGAGAAGTAAAGGAACACAGGTAGGGAGCAACGGTGCCACAGTCATGTTATACAGTATTTCTAAGTGCAAAAGACAAACTTTAACTACTGTGCATAATTACAGATTAATACACAGCCCCTGCACTCAGACAGGGGTCTCATGGTGGCTGTGAGCTCCCCTGCCTTCTGTCTACCTGTGTGGGTTCTCCTGCCTTCGCTCACACTTTCCACCGGTGGCTCTTGAGTTAACTCCGGGGGGAGAGCATGTGATGCTTGGGAGAGGTGAGAGAATATAGCGGTGGTGCTTTTGGCTGTTGTCCTCTTCCCACACGGCTTCCCCGAGCATTAAGATCCCTGCCCACCCTCCCAATGTTTGTTTTCAAAATGGTTACATTCCTGTTTTCATTTTTTTTAAATAGGGGGGGGGAGGAGTGATACTACTATGTTTTATTTGTAGGTATTGTCACAGCAGTAGGCGGGTGGTTGAGCTGGGAGAGCCCAAGAGGTATATGGATACAGGAATAATAGCGCCCTCATTGGGGCTGGTGGAATAATTCTGCTATGCCTCATATTGGTACCAGTGGGAATCACAAGCCACAGCGATGCTGTTGGGCTCTGATTTACAATTGACCTGCCTGGCAGGTGGTGAAAAAGTGTTGGTAAATCTCAGGTTAAAAAATAAAGCTGTGACCTTGTTTTTCTGTCGTTGTTTCGATGGGCGGGCTCCTAACATGGCATGTTCTACATGAAACTTTTAGTAACATAGCTTTGCTCTCTGTTTAGTAATTCATTAATACATTCTACCCAGTCTATGTAGAATTTATATATATATTCTTATGTAATAATTACTGTATATGCAGTGTCATATGGATTCTTCACATGTTCAATGTTGTGCCTAACTATTTTGCATAAAAAAATAATTTCCTCAATTTTCGAAGCTGTTACGTGCATTGTCATTACAGCTGAAACATGCCACTTACATTTTACATACAGAAGAGTTCAAAATATAGAACCCAATTCTTCTGCCTACCAGAAATACTCTTTCACATTCTGAGATATTTGAATATTAGACCTAAATTCTTTTAAGTATTATTAGAGGAATGTATACTCTGCCAAAATTACAAGATGCTCTGGAATACTTACAACTACAGTAATATGTATTATGCATCAGTGGTTTTTACTCTTCTCTTTAAGCAAATAGTTTTCACTTTTAATGTAACTGGATTCTTACTTTCTGTCTAAAAACATCTGGACTTATTATTGAATGTATGATGCCGTAAAAATCTCACCGTCTACTCCCAAGCATGGCTGATGGGGGTGTTAAGTGGATGGGGGATTAAACATGTGGGAGAGGAGATGGACAGGATCAGGCCTGAAGGGAGGATCTGTCCATTTCTTTTCCTGGATCTTCCCATGTCATGGTAGGGAGCCAAAACAAATTAAATGAGAAGCTACATAAAGAGAGTAGCACCAGCACCATTTAGTTAGTGGGTGTCTTTTTTTTTTTTTTTATTGTAGTCAAGGGAACTAAAACTGAGAAATTAAAAAGGGTGGTCACTGCCCCCTGCTGCTTAATACAGTTTCACAGCTAGAACAAATGCTCCAAAAGCAAAGATGTTGACACTTAAATGTAAGGCTGTTGAGTTCAAACGGAAGTCAGAAATGGCATAAGTCCATCAAGATTCCAACACAGCAGCATGTTTCCAACAAAAAGTATCATGTCAGGATTAATTGGGGTTTGTCTTTAAAACGGAATGATCTAATTTATGCTGAATGTTCTCATTATGTACTATAAAAATATTAACTTCAGATAACAAGGTTTTTCTGCATGTTTGATTCTAGAGTTTGTAGACGGTTCATAGACAACATGGATATGAACACAGGTAGAGTAAGTTAAAAATATTTCGCAAAACTACAATAATTATTGATTCGGACAGGGTTAAAAAAACATTTATTTTAGCAGGTCTCTTTCTTCTTTGGGTGACTCCTTCTCAGAAGCCTTTTATTAGATGTTAAACCCATATGTCTCATGTTTTAGTTATATTATCTGTAGTGGTGTTATTTCAGGAGCTCTGGAGGTTTGTGTGATCGCTAGTCTTTTACAGCAGTAAAGCCATGGGAAACATTCTGAGCATGCTCAGTAGTCCTGAGATATTTCAAGTGTTATTTCTCCATGGACTGTAGTGATGGGTATCAGGGAGAAATTGCATTTTTTCATAAATTGGGTAACTCACAACTACATGGGAATTCATCTCTGTGCAGTTGTTAGCAAATAATTGTGTATCTATGTATGTATATATTCACTTATTAATATAGCACCCACAGTGTACTCAGCACTTTACAAAAAAAACCAATACAGTACAAGGTATTATAATTTTGAAGGAAATGCCTACCCCAGAGAGCTTAAATATAAGTGGTATGTTGGGAGATGTACAGAGACAGCAGGTGAGGGAATGAGATGGCAGTGCTTGGCCACAATGGTTGGTAGGAGTGAATGTGGGTGTGGGACAGTATCCATGAGTCCAGGCTATTGAAATGCTTAATTTAAGAGGTGAGATTTAAGGTTTGTTTTAAAAGTGGGGATAGTTGATGCTTGGCGTATACTGAGTATAAGGGAGTTCCACAGGTAAGGTGCAGTGAAGGAAAAAGGATTAAGGTGAGAAAGAGTAGTATGTATGTCTTTTGTAGCGTTGTAGCGGATCGCACTATAATGGGGTTGAGCTGTATTAGGCAAGATTTTTGGGGAAATATAAGGAGCTCAGTTTTAGAGAAGTCCCGTCCACGAGGGTAAAGCGAGCAAGCAATCCAAGACTTGGGACTGGATTGAAGTGAGGATAGTGGTGGATAGATATATCTGCTTATAAAAGAGTTGATGAGGTTCCCAAGTGATACTGTGTAGAGAGAAAATGAGAGGTCCCCTAACAGAGCCCTTATGTACACCAACAGACAGATCAACAGAAGATGAAAATGTGTGATGGGAGAGGAATGATGAGAACCAGGATAAAGCTTTGTTGAGAGAGAGAGAGTTTAGAATATGAAGGAGAAGAGATTGCTAGACATTATCAAAAGCAGCAGAGAGATCGAATAGGATTAGTAAGGAGAAGTGACCTTGAGATTTTTCTTCATGTAAATCATTGACTATTTTAATAAGAACAGTCTCTGGTGAGTGAGCTAGAGAAAAGCCGGATTGCAAAGGGTCAACGTGGGTTTTGGAATGAAGAAAGTTGATCAAACAGTAAAATACGAGATTTTCTAGAAATTTGGAGCAAACGGCAGGAAGGATACAGAGCAGTAGTTAGTAAGGAAGTAGGATCTAAGTTGTTTTTGAGAATAGGTGTCACCACCACATGCTTGAAGGAGGAGGGGAAAGTGAAGAGTAGTAGTGTTCTTTGGCCTTAGAGAGTTCTTTGGCCTGTTAAAACTGGAGAAGAGAAATGTATAGTGTAGAAAATCAGCCAGAGTGTGAGATTTTCTCCATTGACGTTCAGTGTGAAGGAAGCGTGTTTGTGAATTTAGCCAAAGCTGTAGGTTAGAGCAGTGGTGCGCAAACTTTTTCCCATGCACACCAATGCCTGCTCTCCCTACCTGCTCACGCACCCCTCCCCCTTACCTTGTCTCCGGCGTCAAATGACGCCACATGGTCATATGATGTCACGTGACCGTGCTGCCTCATTTGACGCATCATTTCCATGGCGACGCATTGCCCGATGCTGTCTGAGGCCTTGCGCAGTTCCCTGGCATTTCATTTAAATGCTTTTGGGAAGAGTGTGGAGCCTCTGTAAGTGCCACCCCCCATACCCCCCAGAAAATCATGTGTGCCCCCCAAGTTTGCGCAACCCTAGGTTAGAGGGGCGGTGTGCTGGAGCCAAGAAGGGGCATATAGAGCAAAGGAGGAGTAGATGATAGAGTTGTAAGAGTTGACATGATTTTTAGTTTCAGACGAAGGAGAGAGAGAGAAGAGAAATTAGAGTTTAGGGTAAGTGAAAGTGCAGAGTGGTCAATGGAGTGAAGGTCTCAAGAGTAGCGAGTAGAACAGGTAAGAAGGGGCAAGAAGAATGAGTGGTGGTGAATGATAGGAGGTGATGGTCAGAGAGCGGAAGGGGGAAGAGAGAGAAATTGGAAAGGGAAAAGTATTTAGTAAAGACAGGGCCTAAGTAGTGACCATCCTTGTGGGTGCTGGAATTGGTCCATTGGTGGAATCCAAAGAAAGAGGCTAAAGAGAGAAGGTGCTATGCCCAGGAGACTGATAGATCATCAATATGACAGTTGAAGTCCCCCAATGAAAGAATAAGATAGTTGAAGGTGAAAAAGAAGGAAAGTCAAGATTGAAAGTCAGGGAGAAAAGTTTGAGGAAGAGACTGTAAAGGTAAGCGATCTCTAGATCAATGCCACTTGCAGAGAGAGAGGGGGTATACAGCTAGACAGCATGAACCTTAAAGGAATAGAATTAAACAGATGGAGACATATAGGGCAGAGCGAATATTGTCAGCAGGAGGAAAGGAGAAGACCTTCTCCTCCACTCTGGCCTTTGGAGTGTGGAGTGTGAGAGAAAGAGAAACCACCATAGGAGACAGCAACCTCCACACCAGACTCATGTTGTGAGAATCAGGCTTCTTTAAGTGCAAAGAGGTTAAGAGTGTGAGAGCAGAAGAGGTCATGTACAACTAGAGTCTTTTTATGGAGACAGCAGATATCCCAGAGGGCACATGAGAAGAGATTATAGAAGGAAGGGAGATAAGGAATAGATATCACATTAGTGTTGCAGTTGATTTTGTCGACGTAGGATTTGACCACTGGTAAAATTGGATTATAACAAGGATCTTCAGACCAGCTTCCAACTAAAAGAGAGAACTGTGGGTATTTCTCCATAAATAGAGATGGAAAGATTTTTTTTTCTTTTATTTGTATCCGCCTTGGATCGACCGATTCCAATTGTCCGCAGATCAGTCTCAAAAAAAGGCAAATCTGCAGTTTCAGATTTTTTATTTACTATCAGAGAGCAATCCGAAATCTGTGGTCGGATTGTTACAAATCCAGACATGGATTAATCCAAGGGCGGTATATCTCTCTCTCCGCAGATTAATCTGTTTGTGGATATTTAATAATCCGGCCACGAATTGCAGAATCAGTGGATCGAATTCTTAACCATCTATTTGGATTGTACCGTATGACGGATTTGGATTGATCATCACAAATTTCTTAGTGCCTAGCCCGCAGATGATTTTTGGTGGGGGGAACAGATTTGGTCATTAAAAATCCGGGAAATTCTGGGAAACGGATTTGGACTGGTTCACCAATTTCTATCCATAAATTTGTTTGCCCAGAGGGAAATGGTCTAAACAAAACATAGTATGTTACTGTATTGCATATCCATCCACCAGTACAATAAAAGAGGAATATTAGGTATGGGACAAGGTAGATAATTCACATTCTTCTACATTAATACAACTTGCAGATGAAGTGAACAAAGAACACTTTATATCACAAATTGTAAAATAGTAGAAGCATTGCTTGATTGTGAATGATGTTTATTTGGTAAATCTGGTTGCTTTTGCATTGGAAGATTTTGATAAATAATCCCTTCTCTATACAAAGGGGCCTATTCTATAAGCCTCGATGAGCCACTTATCGAGCACTTATCGGCCAAAATGCCTACTGCTATTCAGTAACATCACTTTAAATGATGATGTCACATCCTTTTGAACTAATATAACCTATAACATGGTACAGCAACCAATGGGATTGTCTTCAATCCCATTGGCTGTAATACCATGTGATATAGCCATGTGGTTTGAAGGATGTGACGTACCTCCCTTCGAGATGACATTACATCCTTAAAAATAAGAACAAAGGTGGACACATGATACAGTGTCCAATCGGATTGGAGCTGTACCATCTGACCCTAAAAGTGACGTCACAGGCCCTATATAATTCCTGTTCCATCTCATTTTACCTCAAGAAGACGACGAGACAACATCCGTTGGGAATTTAACACGGGGCACTTTGGATTGACAGATGAAGAAAGAACATTAAAGAAATAAACAAAATAATTACAGATGAAGATAGAAGAGGGTAATAAAAGATTAAAGAAAAAATATTTTTGTTACCTGTTCTTGATCTTCAAGGTGGATGGAGATGGATTGCTGGGGATGACATCGTGGGTCGAGATCTTCCAGATACGCGGGATTCCGACGGTGAAGACTTCTAAAGATAAGTAAATTATTGAATGTATGTAAATGTCTTTTATCAGGTTTTTTCATTATATTCATTTATTTATTTTTATGTTTGTGATTGCCCATTGACTGATACTGTATTAATCTGTGCCCCTATAGGGCACAGATAAATACAGTTATAGCCAATGCATTTTTTGGCAAATGCTTGTTTTCTATTGATTGTTATTTTTTCGATTTCTGTTTATTGTTTGGATTAAAAGGTTTTGAATTTGGATGGCTTGTTTTTAATACTTTTTAGGATTGTTAGTGTTTTAAATTAATTATTTGTTTTGTTGGCTACTGGTTTTATTTCTTTAATTGATTTGTTGGCTACTGGTTTAAATGAATTAATTAATTTGCTGACTACTGGTTTTATTTATTTCATTGATTGGTCAGATAGATGTTTATTTATTTGTATGCTTATGTTTTGGAATAACATAATTGAAAGTCTTTTGCTGTTTTAGTGATAGATTAATGTAATTGATGTGTAGTTGAGGCTTTTTAGTTCTTTTATTGTTAGGGTGTTTAGGTGCTTGTGTATTTCTTTGATTATTGTGTTTTTTTGGCCTTAATTATTTTTATTAGGTTTACAATTGAGTGATATAGTGGCTTATCATGCCCATATTATATGGGTATGATATACTACTGTGGCAATCAATTGGTAAAGGGTGGGTATAGTGGTCCTGGGGTAGGTTGTTAGGTCTCCCGGGTGGATAGCAGGTGAGGGTGGGATAACCCCTTTATTACTATAGTAGTTATTAACTGCTAAGGTGATTAAGGGGTTAGGGGCCATTAGATTGTATTTTTTCTTGTATTCTTGCTGGCATCGGAGGAATGCTGACGAGGATGCCCTTCATGATGGCCGGGGTAAATAGAAAGGTTTATTTACTTTATTTATGCTGGCTGACTAATGTTTGATTTTATAATGGGCAAATGCACTATTATCCATATGTGGATAATAGTAATTTGCCCATTGCTGTACTGTATGTGTTTTGGTTGTTGTTGGGGGTAGAGGAGGTGGGTAGTAGAGTCGTTATGTTTATTTTTGTTTCTTGGGGCTAGAGGAATTGGGTAAAGGGGGTAGTATCCCCAAGGATGGATGTTTTTGCCTTCAGGGGGGTAACGGGACTGGTTAACCCCTTCATTACCATAGTGGTTACCACCGCTATGGTAGTATAGTGGTTTACTCCTCCCACAATATGCCAGGCAGGCCTATGCACCCACCCTGGGACTACTACCCCTTTTACCCATCCCTTTAGTCCCAAGAAACAGGCTATTGAGGTTTAACCCTTCATTGCCTTAGCGATTGGGTGCTAAGGTAATGAAGCTGTTTTAATATAAATTTTAATACTAGTATAGATGAGCAGGGGGTCCCAGAACCGCATTGATTTGAGGTCGGGGGATCCCCTGCTTCCTGAGATACAGGCCCCGTTATGGGGTGCCGGTATCTCCTTTGCATTTAAATGTCTCGAGTCACGTGACGGTGAGAAAAAAATGCATAGGAGAAACCGGCACCCCATAACGGGGCCTGTATCTCGAGAAGCAGGGGGTCCCCGGAACTGAAATCAATGCAGTTCTGATCCAGAGACCCCCTGCTCATCTACACTCGCATTAAAATTTATTTGAAAAACTTTTGATCGCTGGTGAGACATGCGCAGGGAGAGGCGGCTCTCTCTGTGCAGCTCTCTCTGCCGTCCAAAACAAATCGCCTGGTGAGGCCTTTTGAGAGAGGCGATCATCACGTCGCCGGCTACTCACCTGTTTTGGGAATTTTGCTATCACAGGTAATTGAGGCTTTCTGAATACCGTGATAGCAATGCTCCAAAAACTGGCGGCGAATACGGCCCAGCAATTTTTTTATGAACGCTACTAGTATAGGCCCCAAAGTCTTTTTCAGAGATATTTGAAAGTCTTATGGCTTCAAAAATGATGCAAAACCATTTATCAAAGAAACACAATACCACTGAACTATGGGGTCTTCTCCCTGCATAAATCTGGAACACTGGCAGTTGGAAGACTTTGATAAATAACCAATGGTAAAACTGTGGCGAAGAAACATATGTTGTATTCTCTATTATGAATGGTTAGAGATAAGCGCCTTTAGCGCACTTTAATATTGTGATATACAGTACATAAAGATTCTCTACCCAAGCAATATTGGAAAAATGCTGCAATAATGATAGTTAAAGAAGACTGTTATGAAAAAACGATATACATCCTATGTTTGGTCCACTGTCGGACCTTACTCAGGGTGGTGTGAAGTCATGGACAGACAGATTATATACACTATTGTGACCCGGAAGTTAACATAAAAAAACCCTGTGAAAATCTAGTGTATAGGGTTAGTATAGGGTTTCTCAGCAACCCCCCTTAAACATAAACAACACCAATGCTGGATGTGTGTTCCTCTATCTCACATTGTAATGACTACATTTGTCCACAAGATGTTGTGGAAGAGTAATCAACTACAGACAGGCTGTTTTTTAGATCCTAATGCAATACATGTAATCCGCATAGTCCAAAATCAAAGCAATGCAGGTTGAGTCTTGATTCCGCATAATCACCACTGTGGCAATCCAGTGGCTATTCAAGTCGATGTGCTATCCGGCATTTTCATTATCTATTTGCTGGAGGGGCAGTTGTTCCATACTTCCTGTCTGGTCCCTCTGCAGTAATCCTTTTCCAGATCTCCGCAGCACCTAATACGTTTCAATGCCTCCCAAGAAGCACTTAGTGATTCCTTCGTGTCATTCACCTTTGTCTCGGACAGCTGTCAAAGTGGGGACATGTCTCACTCCCTCCAATCCTCGATCTCAATAGTAATCTTCACAAGGGGTCTCATATCTGAAGCAGTATCATACATCCCTATCATCAGTATTCCACTGCTCCCTCTATCACTGCAGGGCCCGGGTCACATCTCGCTCAGAAGAAGCTTATCTTCTGTTCATTCCAAACAATGTTCACAAAATAGGGAAATCATCTCAGTCTGTAATATAAGATGAATAATCTCCAGTCTGTTATAAAATATGATCCAGCAAAGGATAGAAGAACCCACAGCATCGATCCATCCATGTAATAATTTAATAGACTACATAAAAAAAAATTAAATAGCGCCGCTTAATGCTAGTGCCAATAACTTGTTAGCTTATCCCCTTTATCTTTTACCACCATGACACTATCTGTAAAAAAAAACATTCTGGGGGTCATGCACTAAGCTCCGATAAGTCACTTTTAGAGCGCAAAGTGCTCTTAGAACGCGATTTTTCGCTCAACCCGATGCACTAAGCAACGCAGGCAGGCACTTTGCACTCTAAAAATGATTTTTTTTCCGGAATTTTTTCTAAGTCCAACTTTGCTCATTCGTAACCCGGTTTGCGTTAAATTCTGCCCTTAAGCAGGATACACTAAGCAACGCAACCTTAGCAAACGCGAACGTTGCGTTAATCAGAACACGTCAGGTCAGAGTAGACGCAAAGAAATCTGGACTTAGAAAAAATTATTGCTTTTCATTTTTGCATGCGCAAAACCCATACAACAGGCCGGCGGGTGTCCCCGGCTTACCCCGCGGGGGTCCCCGGCTCACCAAGCAAGGGTCCCCGTGGGGGCACGGTGGTCCCTGCGGGAGTCCGGGGGTCCCCGCGGGCCTGTGTTACCAATGTTGCACCTCCAAAAATAATAAACAATATTTGTAACTAAATACACCCCCCTAACACATACTATATAGTAATGGGCAAAATTACTATTATCCACATATGGATAATAATGCATTTGCCCATTTTAAATACATATAAATTACAATAAATACAGTAAAAACATATTACACTTACCTTTCTCAGGCACCCACGATGAAGGCCATCTTCATCCTCATCTTCATCCTGCCCATGCCCCTCCGGTGCTGCAAAACATGCACAACAATCACAATAGCCAATGTAATGTCCCCTAACCGCTTAATCACCATAGCGGTTATTAACCGCTACAGTCATTAAGGGGTTAACCCACCCTCACCCACCACTCGGAAAGCCTACATACCCTCCCCCACTAACCCCCCACCCCGTGAGGCCTAACCACCCTCACCCACTACCTAGCTGGGAGACCTACCCGCATACCCATGGGGCCAATATCCCTCCCCCCACCCCCAGTACCCACAATAAAAACAATACACAGCCCCACAATAAACATCATTCTATTTATTAAATACATAACCCACCCCCTGTGCCCCCCCCATAAATACATGATTTATTCTTTACATACAGGGTTCATACCCCAGGCCCACGTGAGTCCCCGGTGGGCCTGACGGGTCACCTCTCAGACCTACAGGTTACCAGCAACTTGTTTCATACAGGTTCTGGAGGCCTGTTGATGGGTCCTGCCAGGCACCATGGCCCACCAGGTGGTCTCTGCGGGTCACCGTGAGCCACACTTGGGTCCTCATGGTAGGCCCACGGATGTCTGGGGGCCCCGGGTCAGACCCACAGGTGTCTGAGGGGCCTCGGGTGGTTCCCACGGGGGTCTGGGGACCCACGGGTGGGCACTACGGGTCCGCGGTGCCCCCACAGATGTGGGTCCCCCGTGGACCACGCAGCCTGGTACCCGTGAGATACCCGAGGATACCTCAGGTGATCTCCAGAGGTCTCACGCAGACCAAAGGAACCAACCCTGAATGTAAAATAAATAAACCTGACCTATACATTCAATACATACATCCCCACCCCCCCAACACATACAGTACAATAATGTGCCAAATAACTATTATCCATATATGGATAATATATTATTTGCCCATTATGAAACACATAAAACATGCATAAATCAAAACATGAAATTTTAATCTTAAAATCACCACATTGCATGTTACAATAAATCCAGCATCGATTGTAAATATAAACCAACAAACCAGCAGCTACACAAAGGTATATGAAATGTCACACAATTGCATTGAGTGTGTACATGATGCAATTAATCTGTGCATCATGTAACACTATGCAAAATATATGTAACAATAAAATACACAATGAACAATGTCCCCTAACCACCAATGCCATCATGAAAATCAAATAGAAACTAAGCAACATCAATACAATTAGCATCAATCAATTAATCCATTTCCTCAAACAATTAAATACAATACAAATCAATTATACAATTCCCTATTCAAGTCCTAAAGCCAAACCATTGCCAAAACAATTCTAATTTAAAGTAACCACCATCATTCTAATCTAACTACCATAAAGAAGCCTTTACAATTAACCTGTAACTAAATACAAATTACATTATTCACAACAATGACAAAATAAAGCTGATAAATACATTAGCCATACATGAAAAGAACATAAACATTAGCAAAACAATCAATTATTATCCCTGTATGTCTATCCATATAGATAGATATACATAAAATACATGGGCAATAATAGAGCATAAAATACAATGCATTTACAGTATCGACATTATTTATTCTTACACTTCCCGCACGGCAGGATGCGTGCGGGAAGCGTGGTGACGCGGTTTGTTGCGACGCACTGTGACGTCACTGTCACGTGACGTGCCCGACTTCCCCGGCTTCCCCGACACCCCTGGAGTGTAAATTGAGGTAAGCGGGGGTGCGGGGAAGCAGAGGGGCAGAGCAGGAGCCGGGTTCGGGTTCGGGAAGGGGGGCTAAAATGCACCCGAAGCAGAGGGGTGGTGCGTGTCACCGAAATCCAGGCGACCTGGAAGCACAGGAACCAATCCACATAAAAAAATACACCCTTACAATCATAACGGTGTCTTCTTTCTTCTATTTGTAATCCTTCTTGTCTGTCTTGGGGTCTTCTTTTCTTCTTTGGGGTCTTCTCCGGCTTCTTCCGGCATCTTCCGTCTTCTTACGCCACGCCCTTCTTCTCTTAGGAGGGGAGGTGTTCCCTCCTCGGCGACTAGCTTCAAAATGAGGCGACATAGGCTTTTATAGGCCTATGACGTCACATTTTGGTCAAATGTTTCCCACGGTCCTGATTGGGCCGTGAAAAACATGTGATTTGGCCGAACAAAAAAAAAATGATGACGTCATTTAAAGGCAATGAAAGCAAAGCCAATCAGAATGGCTGTGCTTCAATTGCCTTTAAGATGACGTCATGAAAAGAAACATGGCCGGCCTCACATGGTACTGTAGCCAATCAGAGCGTGAGAAAGACATCCCAACTCTAGTACCATGTGACAGGATTTCAATGACGTCACATCCATTCTCCCCCAAGCCTCTGTCACATGGTCTATTAGACCCAATCAGAGTAGGGATGTAGTTCCCAAGCTCTGATTGGCTCCCGTACCATGTTTTTTTTTTGTTCGGCCAAATCACATGTTTTTCACGGCCCAATCAGGACCGTGGGAAACATTTGACCAAAATGTGACATCATAGGCCTATAAAAGCCTATGTCGCCTCATTTTGAAGCTAGTCGCCGAGGAGGGAACATCTCCCCTCATAAGAAAAGAAGAAAGGCGTGGCGGAAGAAGATGGAAGAAGACGGAAGAAGACCCCAAAGAAGAAAAGAAGACCCCAAGACAGACGGGAAGGATTACAAATAGAAGAAAGAAGACACCGTTATGGATTGTAAGGGTTTATTTTTTAATGGTTTACCTGTGGATTGGTTCCTGTGCTTCCGGGTCGCTTGGATTTCGGTGAGTGGACATCAAATGGTGAGTAAACAAAAGAAAAGTTTATTATTTTTACTTTTACAGGTTTTTTTGATTTTTAATTCATGTCTTTTATTTTTTCAGTTCCATGTAATGCCCGTGAATGTAGCTATGTACCTATGTATATACATACATTCATGGACACTGAATGGGTGTATTCTATGTGATTTTTGTATGTAAATGCATTGTTTTTTATGCTCTATTATTGCCCCTGTATGTTCTGTATATCTATCTATATGGATAGACATACAGGGATAATAATTGATTGTTTTGCTAATGTTTATGTTCTTTTCATGTATGGCTACTGTATTTATCAGCTTTATTTTGTCATTGTTGTGAATAATGTAATTTGTATTTAGTTACAGGTTCATTGTAATGGCTTCTTTATGGTAGTTAGATTAGAATGATGGTGGTTACTTTAAATTAGAATTCTTTTGGCAATGGTTTGGCTTTAGGACTTGAATAGGGAATTGTATAATTGATTTGTATTGTATTGTAATTGTTTGAGGAAATGTATTAATTGATTGATGCTAATTGTATTGATGTTGCTTAGTTTCTTTTTGATTTTTATGATGGCATTGGTGGTTAGGGGACATTGTTCATTGTGTATTTTATTGTTACATATATTTTGCATAGTGTTACATGATGCACAGATTAATTGCATCATGTACACACTCAATGCAATTGTGTGACATTTCATATACATTTGTGTAGCTGCTGGTTTGTTGGTTTATATTTACAATCGATGCTGGATTTATTGTAACATGCAATGTGGTGATTTTAAGATTAAAAATTCATGTTTTAATTTATGCATGTTTTATGTGTTTCATAATGGGCAAATAATATATTATCCATATCTGGATAATAGTTATTTGGCACATTATTGTACTGTATGTGTTGGGGGGGAGGGGGATGTATGTATTGAATGTATAGGTCAAGTTTATTTATTTCACATTCAGGGATGGTTCCTTTGGTCCTTATACAGCCCATGTCGCATCTTGGATGCTCTAAAGATGGCGGCGACACTGGCACCCAATGCCCCATACCGGGCCTGTAACTCGGGAAGCAGGGGGTCTCTGAGGCAGAAATCAATGGGGTTCAGCTCAGGGGACCCCCTGCTCACGCACACTATTATTGAAAATACATTAAAGCAGCTTCATTACCATAGCGGCTATCCGCTACAGTAATTAATTATTGTTTATGTATGTTTTAATACTAGTGTAGATGTGCAGGGGGTCTCCTGAGCTGAACCGCATTGGTTTCTGCCATAGGGACCCCCTACTTCAGGAGATACAGGCCCATTTATGGGGTGCCGGTATCCCCTGCAGAATTTAAATGTCCCGGTCACGTGACGCGGGAGCTTTAATGTGCAGGGGATACCGGCACCCCATAACGGGGCCTGTATCTCCTGAAGTAGGGGGTCCTCGGACCTGAAAATAATGCAGTTCAGGTCCTGAGACCCCCTGCTCATGTACACTATTATTAAAATGTATTTATTTAGTGTACGATCGCCTGTAACAGACTTGCATGGAGTTACAGAATCTCCATGCAAATATAACATGCGGCTTTTTTTTCTATCAGCTAGCGTACGTAAAGGTTAAGAACGCTAGCAGGGGGGAAAAAAGCAACACGTTCGCTGTGGCAGTTCTGAGCTTTTTTGAGCAGGTACGTAAAAAAATGGCCTCAAGACCTTAGTGAATCGCGTCCCCGGCCTCACTTTTTAACGAACCTGTTTTTTGGCCAAATCAGAACGCAAAGCCATTGAGCTTAGTGCATAGCCCCCATAGTGTAGTAAAAGCCACTGATCGTCATTAGGGATAACTGTATTTAGAGAAAAACAACCAATTTAAAGTCTTCATTAAGTCTGTGTAGTGTAGTGAGCTTGAAGATTAATTTTGCTTCCACTTTATTCCACAATTCGTCCCTATCACCAACTCTCATTGGCCATGGGACATGCGCAAGGGGCATGCACATCAGAGTGGCCAAACTGTGTCCTCTGTCTCGGAAGTGTTGGAAACAAGTGTAAATGCAAAGTCCTCGACATTCATATGTGTCGATGATTGTTTAGTGCGTTGCGTAATGCTGATCTGTGCAAATGTATGCGCTCCTCAAATTTTCTAGCAGTCTTGCCAACATAGTAAAGACCACTATGGTCACTTGATGAAATATACCACCTATTTGGTGTCACAGTTGATAAATTCTCCTATTCTGAGTATAGAACCACCATGAGGATGCGGGACGTGATTAAAAACCTGGTAATCTTTACATCCATGGCATCTACTATGTGTACCCCTGCTGGACGTGTTAACCAATGTGTTTGGCCTGCATATTTTTCTACTGGATCAGATTTAACCAGAAGGTCCTTAAAGGGGATCCAAAAAGTGATGACTGATTTTGCTGTTACTTTCCAGTATGTGCTAGTTTCTCAAAATGCAATTCCTGATCAACGGTGAATCAGTTCTAAAAGTGCTGATTAAACAAAGACTATTTTTGTCAGAGGTGTTTTTAGGTTTAGGGAGTATTAGATCCTTTCTATCAACCAGGCAAGACCTATCGATAGCTGTCTGTACTTCACCTTTGTCAGATCTCCTTACTCTCAACCATTCTAGTTAAAGCCGATAGTCTATCACTTGTTGTCCTGACAACTCACAACATTTGTGATTATGGTAACCCTCATTTGAGTGGTTCTGTGTGATGACTCAATGCTAGCAACAACGTGTTCCTACTGTATCTTTTTCTTTGTGGTATAGACTTGTCCACAGACCAGTACCTATTTTATAGATTATCATGTTTAAAAACATATTTGTTGCTCACTGAAAGCCAATGTAAGCCTGATAATGAATGCTATGGTGTTCCATCTATCAATGAAGTTGGTGAGGGTATCACTAGGCCCTTGCCAGATCAGAAAAATATAATCTATATACCGCTCATATGGTTTGATACATTTAGAGTAGTCCACATCAGCAGAGATGTGTACTGTAGCTGCTTTTAGCAGTCCATAAATAGATTCGCATAAGAGGGGGCCAAATTGGCACCCATGGTTTTCCCTCCCAGTTGGACAAAAAAGGACCTCTCAAACTTAAAATAGTTCATTTTTTAGTATGATATCAATCAATTTCATGATGAACTCACATGGAAGATCAGTGTATACTAGATCTGAGCCAATGTGTGCCCTAACCACATCCACACTTGTATGATGTGGGATGTTTTATATAGGATCGCCACCTCTAAGGTGACAAAATGTCGTCATATGTTAAGTACTGATTCTTGTTGCTCTCATTGATAAAGTCTCCTGAGTCTTTCACATAACTTTGCATGTTCACCACTAGGGGCTGCAGAAAGAAATCTACATACTGTGATATCGTATGGCTTAGTGAGCCCCTTGCCGAAATGTTTCGGTCTACCAGATGGATGGGTGAAAGATTTATGCACCTTCGGTATTGTGTTAAAGATAAGAACAATTGGATGCTACAGTGAAAAACAGTCTGGTTTCTTCTGAAATCCAGTTATTATGTAAACCTACTGTAATTGTACTATTGAATCAATATCCTTCTTATATTGCAGAATGGGAACCCCACCTAAACACTTATAACATTTTCCATCATGCAACTGTATGAGGATATCTTCTCTACAGTATATTGTTTATCATCCATGACCACAATACCCCATGTTATAGTCTGACTGTTTGTCCATGATTTCACATATTCCCTGAGGAAGGTCCGACAGTGGACCAAAACATTGGATGTATACTGTATGTTTTTTCCATTACAGAATTTTTTGATTATCATCATTGCAGTACTGGGTCTTGTTTTTCCATTTGGTTTGGGTGAAGTATCTTTGTATTTTACTATTATTATTCATATATATTTTTATCAAAAGGAGTGCTACTGAGCGTGGCCAAATGTATACAACAAAATACAAAAATACCCAATGCTACATCCAATGTGACTAAATACATAGTTAAATACTTAAATGTTTGTATTCTCATGAGTAAGGGTCATTTAGTTAAACCCTTTGGCCAAAACATTATAAGCCTGCTGCCACTTGACGGCATGGCCAGTATGCAGGTCCTAATACTACAGTACCTGTGAAAATTCACATTTATCTCTGCAGGTTGGGTTCTGGGGTTAGAGTTATATATATGTGTGTGTGTGTGTGTGTGTGTGTGTGTGTGTGTGTGTGTGTGTGTGTGTGTGTGTGTGTGTGTGTGTGTGTGTGTGTGTGTGTGTGTGTGTGTGTGTGTGTGTGTGTGTGTGTGTGTGTGTGTGTGTGTGTATATATGTGTATGTGTGTGTATATGTGTTTATATAAGAGCTACAGGAAGCTGGATTGTCTGGAAGAATATGTGGATACAAACCATCCATCATACTGTATACTGTAACACGTCAAAAGTACATTTTATTATAATGTAATGACTGCCAGAATGAATAAAAAGTCAAAAATTCAGGCTTTCTGGCCTTCCTTCAGGGTATATAAAATATTACTGTATCTTGCTCATGGGAAACTGTAGAAGACTTACAGATGCAGCACACTCATAAGTTATCTCTCTTAGTAATTACAGGTGTATCCCTTTTTCTGAACACCTTCCTAAGGGACTACTAGTGCTGTACTTAACCTGCGGCTCCAGGAGATTTGAGCCTCTGCTAGCTGGGAGCCTGGGGTAAGGGTTCTAGCGCAGCGCCTCCACTTACCCAGGATCCCCGTTACGTAAGATCGCCCTGGGCAAGAAACATACCAACAATGCGTGCAACCAAGTTTACTGTGCATAGGTAACCATGTCTTACTCTCTACATAACATCATACATAACTTATATACTTATACTATACGTTGGAGTCCTTATACCACCGCGGCTCAGCCGTATTCCTAGTGAAATTGTCCCGTATAACAGTGGCTCTGCCATGCTCTATAGAGTGTTGTCCTTGTAAGCGGTTAGCTAATGTACTCAGTCCGCTAGCCACTTGCTAGTGTCACTACTAGAGTTATTTCTCAGGCGGGATCAGCGCCTGATGACCGGTGTTGGTGCACTTGATCTACAATTGTACCTTCCGGTCACGGCGGTGACCGGTGCCTCTTCGCAAAGGGTCCGTTGCTTCCGCTCGGATCTTCCGGACGTCGCGATGTCCAGCCGTCTGATCCCAGATGACTGTAACTGTCCACAACTCCGTGCGCTGTCCCTAACTAAGGGGACAATCTCTCCACTATCGGGCGTCCCTGCAGTACAGCAGCCTACGGTGACTCAGGGGAAACCTCCTATGGGCCTGGGGGTAATAGTTGGCCTATGCAGGTGGGTCACGGATCCCCTGCACTCACACTACCTCCTCTCGCTCGGTCCCGAGCTCCTCTCCTAGCGTGGTCTCTGCCCCCACGCTTCCTGTTCCTGTCTCCGTAATCCCCGCCCTCTCATTGGCTCTTAGCATCAGGTGATTGTCCCAGAGCTCGCGGGAGTTGCCGTCTATTATCAGAGCCTTTCCCTTATTGGCATGTCGTTCGCGCGCTCCCCTTACGCAGGCGCGACCTCCCGACCTTGTCAGTGTCCTTTGCAATATTGCGCCACAACATGGCGGCACCCTGTATACGTGCCGTCGCGGAACCTGCCATACACACGCACCTGGTTTTAGCACACCCTTACACAGGTATTTACCTTACTATCTTATTGTACTAAATATCCAGGACTATGCAAGGCGGCTTTACATAAATGATATGAATAATTTGGGTCGCTTTTTACATTTACATTTTATAAGGACATGACCATCGAAAATATATTTAGCCTATTTTTCTGCAACAGAAAAGTACATCTTTGTTTTGCAGGGGACACTTTTCAAATACAAGTACAGTAACTGGTCACATGCTTCAAAACTTGCTGAACATATGATAGACACGCCGTTCCCAGGGATAAGTCAGTTTCAATCTTACATGACTACACATTATGGGAAAAGAAGGATTTAGTTTATTTGCTTCAGTGCAGGCTAGAATAAGCTAAATTACCAACATTGCCATCTAGTACAGGTTTAGCGTTCTAAGGCAACACTGTGACTCATCGTATTGATGGCATCAGTAATCCACAAGGGTCCCATAATACCAATCTGTGCATATAGTGGGAACACAGCGACTCTAAAACTGTGCGCGGACACCCTGCTGTGGGGACTGTGCTGGTGGTAGGAGGTATGTGGCAACACTGATGTTAAGGAACACATTACAGTATCAATGTGTATATGCCCAGGTCTTGAGATAAATATGGAAAATCATTATTGAGAAACATGCATTCATTTAAAATAAATGTCAGGAAAGAAAAACAGGCTTCTATGGGCAGTGGGAAATTGCAGCAAAATATAATTAGCTGTGAATTTCCAGATCCCCGAGGCACAGAGGAAAGCACTCAGGTTATTCCTGACTGTGAAAGCAGTTGGTCTTCATGAGAAGAAGGTATTAGACAGAAACACACAGTAAAAGATAGAATCAGGTACATGTATATTGCTAAAAATAGATTGTTGATGTCAGGGTGTAGTTATTATTATACTGTATGGCAAAAAGTATTGCAGTAAAATAAAAGTATATGAAATATATTAGAGTTATAAATACAGCTAAACCCCGTTATAACGCGCCTCGCTATACCGCGGTTTTCCCGTGGCTCCCGTTTTTTTGCACACTGCACACACTGCACACACTGCACACACTGCACACACTCACTGCACACACTCACTGCACACACACTGCTCATTGCTCACACTGCACACACACTGCACACTGCACACACACTGCACACTGCACACACACTGCTCATTGCACACACTGACACACTGCACACACACTGCACACACACTGCACACTGCTCATTGCTCACACTGCACACACTGACACACTGCACACACACTGCACACTGCACACTGCACACACACTGCACACACACTGCTCACACTGACACACACTGCACACACACTGCTCATTGCTCACACTGCACACACTGACACACTACTCATTGCTCACACTGCACACACACTGCTCACACTGACACACACTGCACACTGCACACACACTGCTCATTGCTCACACTGCACACACTGACACACTGCTCATTGCTCACACTGCACACACACTGCTCATTGCTCACACTGCACACACTGACACACTGCTCATTGCTCACACTGCATACACACTGCTCACACTGACACACACTGCACACTGCACACACTGCTCATTGCTCACACTGCACACACTGACACACTGCTCATTGCTCACACTGCACACACACTGCTCATTGATCACACTGCACACACTGACACACTGCTCATTGCTCACACTGCACACACACTGCTCACACTGACACACACTGCACACTGCACACACACTGCTCATTGCTCACACTGCACACACACTGCTCATTGCTCACACTGCACACACTGACACACTGCTCATTGCTCACACTGCACACACACTGCTCACACTGACACACACTGCACACTGCACACACACTGCTCATTGCTCACACTGCACACACTGACACACTGCTCATTGCTCACACTGCACACACTGACACACTGCTCATTGCTCACACTGCACACACACTGCTCACACTGACACACACTGCACACTGCACACACACTGCTCATTGCTCACACTGCACACACTGACACACTGCTCATTGCTCACACTGCACACACACTGCTCATTGCTCACACTGCACACACTGACACACTGCTCATTGCTCACACTGCACACACACTGCTCACACTGACACACACTGCACACTGCACACACACTGCTCATTGCTCACACTGCACACACTGACACACTGCTCATTGCTCACACTGCACACACTGACACACTGCTCATTGCTCACACTGCACACACTGCACACTGCACACACACTGCTCACACTGACACACACTACACACACACACACACACCCTACACATATACATAAATCAGCCTTACCTTGGGGATGATTGGTGAGGCATGTGGCTGCAGGGGGGGGGCTTGCCGGTGGGGGTGGTGCTGCGGTGAAGGGGGATGATGGCTGCAGGGGCCCCCGATGCTGCGGGGGCTGGTGGGATGGCCCGGTGCAGCGCGGGGGGGCAAGAGGGGGGGGGGGCAGGACGACCCTGCGCTACGGCAGGGCAAGGGGGCCCTGTATTGCGGCGCGAGGGCCCTGTGCTGCGGCGGGGGGGAGACGGACCGGAGGGGAATCCCCCCTCCCATCTCCTGTCCCGCGGTGACAGGGGAAGCTGAAGCCGGAGGGGAATCCCCCCTCCCATCTCCTGTCCCGCGGTGACAGGGGGAAGCCGGGACCGCGGGGTAAATATGCACTGATGCGGCGGCCATTTTTTTTTTTTTAAATTAGCGCGACCCCGTTAGTAACGCGGTGGTCTCGGGGTGGACCCCGAGGACCGCGTTATAATGGGGTTTAGCTTTGTACAATGTATTTGCCTTATGAATTGTTACCTACCATTGAAAAGAGCTCATAGCAGACTCAAATAAATAGCGGCACACAGAGACATGGGGATGAACAGGATACACCGTTCACACTTGCTATTTTAAAAAAAGTACATGGAGGTAAAATATGAGTTACAATAAAAACAGCATTACAATTAATTTCATATCGTTTGGAGAAAAAGAACCCAGTCTTGTAGCACTCGTACACAACAATTGTATAGTGATAAATTTAAAATACTTTATTAATAACTCTGAATAAAAAATAGGGTGTTAAAACGTAATTAAATACTGTGTAGAACAGCACGTGACTGTATCCTTTGGTAACCCACCCTGGTATACAGTAGGTGGGTAGATATAGTGTGATCCCTGATAGGTACTAGAGATCAAATGCTATAAATTATAGCGACCTAAAATGTAGGAGAGGAGCCAAAGAAAGCCCACCGAAAGGACTGTTTCTATTGGAGTGCGTCTAGGCGTAGATTGCGCTCTAGAGGGATACACACATGATAATGTGGCATATACTACGCTAGGTAAGACCTATAAGTATCTCCCCCCCCCCCAGATAGAGATTGCTCTGTTTTGTGTACAAATTCACCTTCATAGTATGAGCTACATCTCTATAAGGGATATGTGTTGCCTATTTTCTAAGGTGCAGGCTATTAGGCAAGCAGTGATTGCTGTTGTAAGGTATAGCTAAACTAGAGCAACTATGAGCTTTCTTTGGCTCCTCTCCTACATTTTAGGTCGCTATAATTTATAGCATTTGATCTCTAGTACCTATCAGAGATCACACTATATCTACCCACCTATACCAGGGTGGGTTACCAAAGGATACAGTCACGTGCTGTTCTACACAGTATTTAATTACGTTTTAACACCCTATTTTTTATTCAGAGTTATTAATAAAGTATTTTAAATTTATCACTATACAATTGTTGTGTACGAGTGCTACAAGACTGGGTTCTTTTTCTCCAATCGATATTATCACATCTCCATCCAGTCAGCACCTCACAGGTTAACAATAGCAGTGCGGGTTTTCTGTACGTGTTACAATTAATTTCTTCAGAGAGCTTCAAAATTGTGTCCCATGCTGTACTGTAATAGAAAAAAATCCCTTAGCACATAAACTTAGATCTATCACCGAGTTTCCCGAGAACAAAGCATATATCCATCTATTTCGTACAATTTACATTTATTAAAATACAAATTAAAACATTTATCACTAAATCACTAATAGCACATTGGTATGCCCTGACCTTAATAAAGCTTATAGGTGAACCTGATAGTTATAGTTGCTGCTGATGTTCTGTTTGGATATTCCGTAGATGTTGTTGGTATACAGTATTCCCAAGTTCCAAATATTGATGATTGATGTATTTATAAATTGTGTATTTATTGAATTTTGATTTTTGTTCCTTATATAGGGAGCAATTTGTTGGGTAAATTGGAGAATTATGTAATTGTTGATTGAAGAAAATTATCTAATTTAGTGCTATATATAACACACTTGGTTGTGTATAATTGAAGGTGATATTACCTTTAAGAGGTTTTCTTCTATAGATGATAACTCATCAGATGTAAGAAGTAAAATAAGTACTGTATATCACCTTCTTAGCTGTCCTCCAGATCTCTGAGGGGTTTCTTTGAAAGCAGTGGTACTGCAATACTCCAAATTGCTACCGTTGCTGATCTTTGATTAGCCGTCTGCTTTGCCTGTGTTCCTTTACAGCACAGGATTACTGCTGGGATCTGCAGCTTGAGACGTGATCTCCTCTGATCTTTCTATTCCTCCGTAAGTATTCTTTCCTCTAACACTCAAAATCGTAGCTTTAATGTGGAAGTCCGCCAGTACACCCGCTGACACGTCCATCCGCTCGGTGCTGTGACGCTTACAATTATCGGCTTCAGCAGATTGAGTGCACAGCTTTCCTCAGAGAGTGCTTCTCAGCTCCTGAATCAGTCACCGGCGTCCTGGCTCTTTCTTCCATAGATATTGCTGCAGCTACCAGGCAGCAAGCAGACCTCCTTCGCAAACACCGGTTGGCGCCAAAATTAGATTGAACCTCAGGTAATTGCAATGGTCGTTCTACAGGTGCTTGCAAGGGTCAGGCTTCTCACCCTACGTGTCTCTCCTTTCTTCTTCCTCAGGGGAATGTATTAGGGTTGTTTTTTTAATGTTTCTTGGGATAGTGGGGATGGGTGAAGGGGGTATTTGACCGCGGTGGGTGTTTATACCTATCGGGTGAGTAGCGGGAAAGGTAAACCCCTTCATTACCTTAGCGGTATTAACTGCTGAGGGAATAAAGGGGTTAACTCCTCCCGCAACCCCCCCCGCAAGAGTTAAACACAAGCCAAATACCACCTCCGCCCACCCCTGCTACCCACAATAAACATAGCACTGGTAGTTAACCCTTCATTGCCTTAGCAGTTAGTCGCTAAAGTAATGAAGCTGACGGTAAATGGATTTTTATTGCATCGAATTGATGCGGGGGGTTCCGGCACTGACATTAATGTGTATCAGCTCCGGAGACCCCTGACATCAATCCGACGCAGGAAAAATGCATTTTTTTAAGTCCCTCTCTCGCAACCTGTCTCACCAGCTTCATGCCAGCTTTTGCTGGCGAGAAGAATCTTTGATCAAATCGCAATTCCAGAGCCTTGATAAGATAATCGAGGCTACTAGATTTGGACGATTTGATCAAAATTGCGTTTTGGGGCTTCTCGCCATCAACCGCATGGCGTGTTTGGCCAGGAGCCAGAAATAGCGCAAAATAATGCTTTCGCCGCACGATTTCACCAACTTATTGAGGCTTTCTGAATAGCTACCTTCTGAGAATAGCTCAAATGCCTCAATAAGTTGGTTATCAAGGCTTATAACATAGGCCCTATAATCTTATTACAAAGGGAGGCATATTGGATTTACACACTGGACACGGTCTTTCCCAAAGGATTGAATGATAATCTGTCCCTAAATTGTTTCTTGGAGAGTAAGTAATTTACCTGATTTAGGTATTCCTTGTGCATTCTATTTATACAGTAGGTATACATGTACTGCTGCTGTTGCGGCTATCTGATCTATCTGGAATTTGTCATAACTTTAGGTCAGTGGTGCTCTGGTCAGGAATAAATCAGTGTTTCCCACTTTTTGTTTCCCATTTCTGACTAAGGCATAATATTGTGAGAGAAAAGAAATAATGGAGAGATGACTATTTTAATTGTTCTTTTGAAATCACAAGTATGCTCACTTACTGGTGAAATGGTGCGCTAAAACAGAGGCTGATGCTCTGCTGACAACATCAATCTTCCTTGTCATATATCAAAAAATTGACGCAGAGGACCTGCATAACGAGAGGAGAGAGGACCGCTGCTTAGCGACATTGCTGAGGACGCATGCACGAATCCATGGAGAAATCTGATGAGAAAGAAGCCTGTTGCCTAGCAACGATGACATCGTGGGACTTGCTGACGGGACTGAACAGGGCAGATGTAAGACACCAGCGGAGGTTGTTGACACCTGGGACCCTGGGTGATGTTCATTATGCCACTTCATTTGAAAAAGGCTGATAGAATGGCCGAAACGTCGTAATAAATAAATAAATGTATTATTCTGAAGAAAATCCACAGTGCCATGATTCGCTTTTTTCATTGTACGTATATTTGCCCATATATATATATTTTTTTAGCAAATTTCTGTTTCTGTTAAAAAAAAAGGCAAACATTATACTGATGCTGCTTTTAATCCCCTTTTACTATACAACAGTGCATATCAATAATGCATTAACCATACTGCAAAACAACTATGCATTCATAAAAGTATTATGGAATCCAAGTTCATAAAAAATGTGTATTGCTGTGTACCAAATGCTAGTATTCACTGGAAAGCAAGTGGCTAATTTCTGTGTTTGAAATAAATAAAAAAAGAGAAATATTTAATGTACCACACACTTGTTTTTCAGTATAACTTATTTTGAGTACACTTCCTAATGTTAGTCCTACTTATCTTGAAATAGTATAGATAATGTTAATAGTAGAGTTTGTAGTAGTTGACCAACTAATGATGTATTTACTATAGTACACTTAACCATTTATATAGTACAATAATAAGGTTGAAGCTATACTGTATCATTAGCGTAAATTAAATGCACACGGGAAGTAATGGAAACATGCAGTAGTATTGTATTGTATTGTATGTCTTTATTTATATAGCGTCATTAATGTACATAGCGCTTCACAGTAGTAATACATGGGGTAATCAAATAAATAACAGATACTATAAATAACAGGACATGGGAATAAGTGCTTCAGACATAAAAGTAACATTAAGGAAGAGGAGTCCCTGCTCCGAGGAGCTTACAATCTAATTGGTAGGTAGGGAGAACATATAGAGACAGTAGGAGGGCATTCTGGTAATTGTGTCTGCAAGGGGCCAAGCTTTATGTATCATGTGTCCAGGCTGATCCACATCATATGCTTCTTTAAGCAAGTATGTCTTAAGGTGGGTCTTAAAGGTGGATAGAGAGGGTGCTAGTCGGGTATTGAGGGGGAGGGCATTCCAGAGGTGCGGGGCAGTCAGCGAAAAAGGTCTAAGGCGGGAAAGGGCTTTAGATACAAAGGGGGTAGAAAGAAGACATCCTTGAGAAGAACGCAAGAGTCGGGATGGTGCATAACGAGAAATTAGGGCTGAGATGTAAGGAGGGGCAGAAGAGTGTAAAGCTTTAAAAGTGAGCAGGAGAATTGAGGGCCTCATGCAGAGAGCATAGAATTTTAAAAATGGCGAATTTCATAAAAAGTAGCTTTTTTGGAGAGTTTTATGCTCCATATGCAGAAAAGTGCGAATTCTGCTATGTTTAACATGGATGCGTGTGGCGAGTTTAAATTGGCGAGATGCGCGCTTCAGAAACGTGTAAAAACAAAATCGCGCCTTTTTTTTCCCCTTTACTATAGGCGGCGAGCGCCATCTTGCCATATTTTCGTGGCGCGGCAAAAATGCGAGAATCGCGCCTTTTTTTGGCGCGAACAGCCGCTACTTGCCGTTCGCACCTCTCTGCATTCGGAGAGTTTTAAAAATGGCGCGATTGAGGTTCTCGCCAGCCGCGAGGCGAGTTTTAAACATAGAAATAAAAAAAAGGCGCGTTTTTCGCAACTCGCCATTTTATGCCGTTTTCTGAGGGAAATTGAACAAAAAATGGCGAGTTTTGCAATAACGATGCTCTCTGCATGAGGCCCTGAGTGTGAGATGCAAGTTTTGATCGGAAGCCAGGAGGGGGATTTCAGGAGGGGAGACGCGGAGACAGTTTTTAGGATAGAGCAGAGCGATTCTGGCATCAACATTAAGGATAGATTGTAAGGGAGACAGGTGAGAGGCAGGAAGTAATCCGACATATAGGTAGCCAAAAAGAGCTAAATAATGTGCAAAGAATTATACATTAGCGTAGCCGTTGTCTCTGATATGCTTAATCAGCACATGAAAGTGCAGGGATACTGTGTATCTATTTTTGCACAGGTAACGCTAGTGCTATCCCCACATTTCCATTAATCTCAGTGGAGATGCAAGTACCGAGGTTAGCTCTTTTTTTCCCTGGGCAAAACTGTAAAAAACTAAAAGGTTAATAAAAGTTCTTAACGTTTTTCAAAAAAAATTACTTTTAGATATATAATATAGCAAAAAAGCACCAAAAAGATGAATGTAAATTAAAATACATGCATTTTTTTTTTACATTTAATTTATATAAATAAAACTCCCAATTTCATGTTTTTCTTTGTCAGAACTTTCCATCAATTGTTCACAAATTTGGCTAAACATATCCGGACCTGTAAATTCATCATCACGATTTTTATATAAAAATGTATGTTAAAATGATGTTAAACAGGGGTTTAACATAAAACTGTTAGTTGACCTGTGATTGCACAGTCACGACATAACCTTATCCAGTCATGTACCTATATCCATAAAAATCAAAACGGAACGTTTTGCCCTATGGTACATGTAGAAAATATATTTTTTTTGAACGCCAATTTACTATTTCAGAGAAAATAAACACAGATAATCCAATAGACTATACATTTCACTTATCATAAAGAAAATTAAAATTGTAACATAGTACTTAAACATTACAAAGCTTTCTGTACTTGTCCAAAACATCATAGCCAACTGTGTTGAATTAAGCAGGTGTATCATGTATGTCAGACTCTTGCTAAACAAACATTTGAAGTTCTTGGAATCCATTCATGTTTCCTATTTCTGTGGTGAACATGTTCCAGGGATAAAGAGGCTAAACACACATTGGTTTTTACTGTGTTGACAAAATCTGGGGACATGTTCCAATTTTTTTTTTCTTCACATCTTTCAACATGTATTTTAAAATACAGGGGAAAAAGCAAGTGCTAGTTAAAAAAAAAAAAAGAGCAGATAAACTCCTAATACTTTAATGAATTACCATTAACAATCTAATAATTCTGAAACTTAAAAAGTAGCTGCTAAATTTATTACATTTTTACAAATATGCTTGCTGGACCAACTCACTTTTTTTTTAACTCTGTAGGTCCTTTGCAAGACAGTGGAAGTCATACTGTCCACTAATTTGAATGAGCATTACTGCATTTTGAGTGCTCCCCTAATGAAAAATATCCCACCGCTGCTGAGACTCGTCAGCTTGGGCATGTCTCATGCAAAATTAATGTTCAATGTTTATTCAATGTTTATTACAAAGCTTAAGAACAGTGGGTACCATGTTGTCGTATAACAGACACAGGTGCATTACTGTAGATGTACCATGCTAGTGTAGCCATGCTGTAAAATGGTCTGCAGTTTTCTCTCCTGCTGGCAGTAAGCCTGGTAAGTTACAGCGATGCCAGCAGTAATCATGGAGGTTTGCCCTCACACCCTGGTGAGGTGCCCTATGTGTGGATGGGAGTGGCTACATACTCTGAGTCCACCATTAGTGACATCAGAGATGTGCCTGCCTCCTGAGAGATATAAGGCACAGCACTGACCAAAGTTAGAGTTTTGGAGAAGGAGTAAGTCTGCGTTGAGACTTGGGAGTGGGTGGCCCACTAGTGCTGTAACTAGTGGCCCCATTCTATGTTAAAGTGACATTTAGCTGTACCAGCCATACTGTGTCCAGGGACCTGGCACAGGGGTTATCTCCCTGAGGAGAGAGGGGATCCACTCCATTGGGAGGGTGTACCTTTGAAAGGATAACACAGCAAGATGTGTGGCTAGACAACTCACTGTATGAGGCAGTTGGCCCGCACCATAAGCCACAATAAAGCAACCTTGAGGAAAGACATCTCCATGTATGAGTCTGAACTTATTCTACACATGATGGCACCATGGAGGAGTTCCTCATCAGAATCATCCCCACGCAGACGCAGGGATCCTGATGAGGTGGAGGCGCTGTGCTGGATATAGGTAGGATTCGTGCACACTACCTCAGCTGCCTGTCTGGGTTGGCAATCCCCATACAAAATCATGCGGGAGACTCAGGAATCCTGTTGCCAACAGGTGCACCACCAGACACTACCATGTAATGGGGACTGGTTAGACCACAGGGGCCAATGTGAGATTGGGTGGGTCAGGCTAGGCCAGAAAATCCGTGACTTTCACAAAGGCCCCCGTGATTGAAACGCGTCAGAGGATGCGCCAGAGCTCCACTATGCTGTAATAAAGTCTTTTCACAGTCACATCTCTCAGCCTCTGCACGAGTTATTCCGGTGTTTCTGTGATTGCCTGATGTATATCGTGGAATTAACAATTTTTCATTTTGAGTGTGCTGCGGATTCTATCTTTTTGTATATATATATTTATAGATATATATATGTATATATATATCTATATATATATATATATATAGATATATATATATATATATATAGATATATATATAAAACGATAATGAGGATAGTGATGCTACTGGTTACAGCTACCCACCAGCTTCACACGGCCGTAACCACCCACCAACATCCCCCACTCTTGTCCACAGCCCCTACAGTACCTTATGAGGCCCTCGGCACTCAACCGCCCTAGTGTCCCCAAGGATATAGCCCCACCGTCTATATGTGGTCAGTGCTGCCACTGTACTGTGTGTGTTGGTGCACTTGAGGTGAAATTACCTGCCGGGTGCTCCAGCACCTGGGCGCGCCGATTGGAAGGCAGAGGGGATCCGCCGATCCAGCGATGTCATCCGCGGCTAGTCCGCCTCCGCGTGGGGTGGTATCCCGCTGGAGTGTCCCACACGAAGATAGTCTCTAATCTTTGCAGTGTGATCTGGTCCCAGACCACTGTTCTCCAGTGCTGCTCAACGTTACAGCTGAGTCACAGGTCTTAAGCAGCTAAGGGGCAGTGTCCCTACCTAAGGGTCTGTCCTGTAGCAGCAACATTCTTCGCAAAGGAGTCGGGGCCTAGCTGGGGCCTATCAGGGGGTTTCAGGCCTAGTGCAGGGGCCACCGACACCATGCACATACAACCTCCCTTAACTGTCTCCCAGCTCCGACTGATGCGCTGTCCTCGCGCGCCAAAGGAATCTATCCCTGCAGCAGGGAATCCTCGAGCCCTATTGGCTGCTGTGGGTCAGGTGGTGCCTTGCCCCTATGCACCCTGCAGTTTGTAATCCCCGCAGAGCCTATCCCTCTCAGCCCCCCCCCCCCGTGCACCTAGCATACTGAACATGCGCGAACTGTCATGGCCAACATCCCCCATGGCAGCAGAGGTAAGGGGGAAACACGTAGGACTGGGGAGCCATAGGGGACCTGGCTACATACATTAAAAATGTCATTCAGAATTTTTTTTCCACAAAAAGTAGACCACCACTGCTTTACTATACAGTACTTCTTTCTATTTTGTATTACAAATTCTAGCTGATCTAATGTTATGCTAATTTTAGTGCATCTGCTGTTTTGATGATCACAATATATGTCCTATATATTGGTGAACCCAATGGTGAACCGAATCCTCTCAAAACAATCCACTAGGGTTATCCTCCAAATCCTCATGTCTAATAGACAGACATCCACTAAAAATGCAGTAATCGCCTGGTTCACTTTCCTCCTTGATCTGTCCATTGTCTTAAGATTCCTGGCCCTACTCCACACTACCTGTGGTGCCATCTCAGACCACATAACAAATGGGTCTTTAAGGTGCAGCAACAACTGCAATAAATGCCTACACATAATGCTCATGAATTCAAGTGCATGAGCCAGAGCCAAGTCACCCCCTTGACATGTGTAGCTACAGTATGTTTGGAGGGCCTACAACCTTTTCCCGATGGAGCAGCTACGATACTAATTGATTCATCTAACACTCATTATGCCAACCTACAACACTTTCTCTATCCTCTGGATATTTTTTTGGCTGACACAGCAGCCTTTATGAAGATGTGTCAGCAGTGATAGTCAATATATACATGCTAATACGAGTAATTTAAATATATTTTGCATTGCATATTAGCACATATCCCATTATGTGTTCCTTTTTGTGTACAGGTGTCTGTACGAAGGTGGGTTTGAGGGGATATACAGTATAGGACTTGGGACTGTAGTAAAATAGGTCTCTCCATGGCTGTAAAGAAACACCACATTCGCAGTGAAATTGAATCTCAGTGAAAAATCTGCCCATCCCTAGTGCTTTATTAAAAAGCTGTTTGTTATAGCCTTTAACCAAGAAATGTGCCCTTAGATCACTTAGTCCAGATTACAGTTTCACAGATCTACTGATATTGATTGAATCAAAGTGTGAGGGTGATGATTGTCTGCGTGGAGTATGGAGTAGCGATCAGTGGGTTTATGGTACACTGTATATCTGTTTGTTACTCCATAATAGGATGTCATCTATGAAAACTCTTGTGAATGTGTGGTGAACCTTGGATCTTGCAGAGACCTGTGGGGTCCCTATGGTTTTTGGGGCCAAGGGAGGCCCTGGGGGTCCCCACGGCTCTCCAGGGGTCTCCCCCAGCCTCCAGTATCAATCTTGTGAAATAAAAACAATTGCAGCCAGTTTCATTACCTTAGCGGGTAACTGCTAAGGTAATGAAAGAGTTAAACAGCAGGCACTGCATAGTTGTTGGTACAGGGGGGTAGGTGAAGCTTGTAGTTGCCCCAGGGTGGGAGTTTAGGCCTTGAAGGAGGGTGGCAGTAGAAGTTAACACCTTCATTACCTTAACAGTTACAACCACTAAGGTAATGAAGGGGTTAACCCTGCGTGCTACCCTCCTGCAAGGCCTAAACACGACCCTGGGGCAACTACCACCTTCACCCAACACCTGTACTAACAACAGGAAGGGGTAAAAGTGCTATTAACTAAAGATGGCTAATAGCGCTTTTCCCCATTCAAATATTTTTTTACAGTGCAATACATAAATACAACCACCTCCCCCCACCCCCTCAACACATACAGTTCAGTAATGGGCAAAACTACTATTATCCAGATATGGATAATAGTGCATTTGCCATTTAAAATAAAACAAGTCAACATAAAGTAAATCAAAGTTGCACTTACCCTAGCCAGGATGAAGGCCATCCTTGTCTTCCTCCCCGTCCTTGTCCTCCTTTGGCAGGAACATTACAATTAAAAAAAAAACGAATGGCCTCTAAGCCATTAATCACCTTAGCGGTTAGTAACTGCTATAGTAATTAAGGGGTTTACCCCCTTCCCCGCTACCCACCCAAGAGATCTAACTACCTTCCCTGGGGCAACTACCCCCACCCTCTACACCCACTAACCATTGATTGGCACAGTGTTAAACCATGCTAATATAATATGGGCATGCTTTGCCACTATAGCAATAAATGGGCAAGCTATAAAAAAAAACAAGCACCAAAAATACACAACAATTAAATCAAGCCAAGCACCAAAAATGCAAAATTACATCAAACCAAGCACCAAAAACACATAATAAAATCAAAACAAGCAACAAAGATAAGCAACAATAAAAAAAATCACCAAAAATAAACAAGAATTAAACAAATCAATCAACAAAAATACATAAGTTTCAATAAAACAATCAACAAATAAACACTAGAATTAAACAAACCTATGAAAAAAAAATACCAATGAAAGAAAAACAAGCATTTGCCAAAAATTGCATTGCTTGCCACTGTATTTATCTATAGCCCTAAAGGGTCATAGATAAAAATATTGGCAGTCAATGTGCAACCAAAAAATATGTATTAAAAAATATAATAAATGTACCAGGAAAACAAAAATTACATACAGTACAATCAATGTTTTTCTTATCTTTGATGTTTTCACCCTCCAATTCGAAATGCATCAGGAAGCTCTCGATCAGTGACACAATGCTCTTCAACTTCAGGTAATTTCTTCTTATCTTCATTCTTCTTTCTTGAGTCTTCTCTTCTATCTTTGTAATCCAATCCATTGAGCGAATGTGGTCCCGTCGGGTTCTTGAGGTCAAATGTGACGGGACAGTCCTTATATGAGGCCTGTGACATCACATTTGAGTGTACACTGGCGACACACTTTATTCGAGCTTGGCTAGTCCCACGAATTCGGGTATACCCGGGTATATTGAGGTTTGTGACTGTTTTCTGCCCGAGTGCATTGAGGTATTTTCCAAGCAGGGATTGAAGCATTTTATTCCCGCTGGCTGCAATAATGCACAGTATATATATATATATACTGCATTACAATTCATGAATTTATGCCATCTAGTAGACACGCGAAGCATTGCAGCCTATTAAATCCTAATCATTATCATTTAACAGATCAGCCGCCCATCAGCCAGGCATGAACCCAGGCTGGGAAGGCAAATGCAACGGGGCTTGTCAGAGGTGAGGAGTGGCGCATTCCAGGTATCTGCCAGGTACATAACGGGTATTTGCTCGAATAAAGTGTGTCGGTGCAGTAAAATGATACACCCCCAATCCGATTGGATGTACTTACAGAACTCTACTCAAGTATTCGCTCACCTTCCATTGATCCCGGCGTCTCAATACTAGATCCAAAAGTATAATTGTCAAAGCAGTATTGAAGGAAGTACGCAGGAATCAATAATGTAAAAAGTCAAATCCATTTGCAGAGCTTCCTTCAAAACTGCTTCAGTAATTATGAAATGTAGTTGTTTTCCATACGTTTTTACATATCGAAAATCATGGAGTTCTGGCAAATACCAAAACATGAAAAAAAAATTTAGAACCAAAATAAAAAAATCAGCGTAAGTGCCCTCCCTTAATTTTAATTTTGAATTGAGTCTTTGTTGAATTAAATAGCTGTTTTATGCTTAAACAATTTATACTGTATTCACTTTGTCAGATTGGTATGTACAGTAAAGCTTCACAGGTCAAGCATAACCTGCCACTGCAAAAACATCTTCTGACTCTAAAAGCAGTAGATTAGGTGAGGAGGTGAAGCATCAAAATTGGAAAAATAAATTCCAATTCTCAAAAGTATAATATACTAATAAGATCTATTTTGTCAACTTTTTCAGATGTTCAATCAATATCAACATGCATGACATAAAAAAACTCTGAATTACTTTGTCTATCTGAAAGCATTGCTTAGTCTAGAGGTCAGTGTGCATCAGAATGACCATTAAGGCCTCGTTCCCACTGCTCGCGTCTGCGTGCGCTATGGCGTGCGCGGCATGAACAAGATATGGCCCCCTATGGAGCCGGCCCCAGTCGCTACCTGCGAGCGCCTGCTGAAAGCGTGATGCCCGACCGCATTTTGAGAAGACAAGAATTTTGTCTTTTCATGCGGCGATGGCATCACGTGGTTTCCTGTTATCCAATGAGAGCGAAGATGTTTTAAAGTCAATCAGAGTGAAGTAACTTTCAACCAATGAGAGAGGATGTGAAGACATGGCCGTGCCCCCTCATCGAGTGTCCCATCACAGAAGTGAGTGAGTAGGTGAGGCCACTGATCGCAGCTTTTACATGTACACGGGCTGCCAAGTGCTCCGACGTGCGCGTGCTCACACTCACTGAGGCCGTAGCCTAAGGCCTCGTCCAGGGTGATGCGGAGCGGGCGCTCGCACTCAGCACGATCAAACACATTACTGCAATGTGTTTGTCCAGCGTGAGCACACGCGTGCACTTGCCCATGAGAGCACGGCACTCAGCAGCTTTGCGAGACAAATCAATTTGATTTGCCGTTCGCTGCCGCATCACGTGAGCTGTTCGCCCAATGAGGGTGGACCAGCTCTGTGATGTCATGGCCATGCCCCCGACACACACCTCTATACACGCAACTAGCAGGACTCAAATCCCCCAAGCAAAATGAGCGCGCTCTCATTCACCCTGGCCGCAGCCTGACAGCCGCTCATTGCTTGACGACAAAGATACTAAGAATTGCATAAAAAAGTAGAGAGAACTCCTTATTCCCCACCAGAACAATGCATTTGAGAATATCTCCTATTCCTCGACATTGCCAGACAATGAATTCTTAGATATATATCTATACAAATACAGATTGTGAGAGACGAAGAGAAACCTCGCTCAAACTTGTTTGGATATAGGTGTGTGCTACCTTTGAAATAAGGTATGGAGGAAAGAGTACACGAGCGTACCCAGAGAAAGAAGTCCCTTTATGTTGCACAACTCCCTTAGTAATATTGTAATCTTAAAAATCAAACTTTAATTGACATTTTAAAATAGAGATGAAACATGCTCTTGAGAAAGGTCCTAGTGGGGACCGTGTGTGTGTGTGTGTGTGTGTGTGTGTGTGTGTGTGTGTGTGTGTGTGTGTGTGTGTGTGTGTGTGTGTGTGTGTGTGTCTGTGCGCGTGCGTATAAATAAAAGAAAGCACACGGCCCATAGCATGAAAACTTTAACATTTAATGGAAAGGGAAAGGGGAAGCGGAGGAAATAGGCTCACTCACAAGAGAAGCACAATACAGGCAGTTGTGAACACAAATAGTCACCCCCACATGTGTCCGCTGTGATAAGACCTGCAGTGGATGCTCAATAAAGGATCTTATTTTATATACCCCTGCCTGAGTCTACAGTCTATTGGGTAGGGTTATGTCAGAAGACTGTCACAGTGGGGACTGTCTCAGGTTCACCTGGAGCCTGCTGTGACTGGAGGCGTTGCACCTGATCAGAACTACAGCCAGATGACACCAAAAGCCTGTCCTGTTTCCCCACATCACGGAAGCTCAGCATCTCCTTGAACCAACAGGTATTAAGCACCACACAACCTGTAGCTAGGGCAAATCTCCCAGGGGGGGAGGGAGGCGGAAGCAGCGCTACATGTACATACAGGTTCCACGTGAAATCATTGATTGTTTAGAACCATATAAGAGGTAAAGCTCTTCTTGATGCTTTTCTTGGGCCCCAGATGGAAAACCTCTATGCAGAATGGTTAAATGAACACATGGTTTGTATGAACATATACATGCATGAGGAGTGGGAGCTATCTGTATATAGGGGGTCATGCACTAAGCAGTGATAAGTGGGTTTTCTGGGTGCTATGCACAAAGTAGTGATAAGTGCTTTTAAGTGAGATACATGCCTTTATAGCGTGATACTGCCTGTTGTGAGATTCACAAAGCAGTGATAACACTGCAGTATAGTGCTATAATGGCATTTTTTCCCACTTAAAAGCATTTATCACTGCTTTGTGAATTTCATAGCACACAGTATCACGCTATAAAGGCATTTATCTCACTTAAAAGCACTTATCACTGCTTTGTGAATCTCACAGCAGGCAATATCACGCTATAATGGCTTTTTATCTCACTTAAAAGCACTTATCACAGCTTAGTGCATGACCCCCATAGTAATTATTGCTGAGTGCTTTAAATGCTTCCCCTCGTTCCGTTTATCATAGCTGTCTTATTGTAACATGTATAGTCCGCCTTCTGTATGTTAGAGAGGAAATGTTCCCCGGCGGCACTATTTTGATTCTGCTATGTTTCGTGAGTGGGGAATGCATTACCATGAGTCCCTGTAATAAGTCCGGATCAGTACCGGCTACTTTTTAAATCACCTAGCCTTAATACCTTAACTTTGCGGTACAACCATGTAATGCTTCTGGGTGCGCCCGGTAGGTTCGGGATACGGATCACGGTTATTCTCGGAGGAGCACACGGACCTTAAGGACATTCAAACAAGATAGGGTAAAAGAGAGCCCAGAGTCCCTAATGTAATCTGGATCAGTACCGGCTACAAAAATGGGGAAAACCTGCCAATACTGAATTGCAATAAGTAATAAGAGAGGGATCAGGAGGGATTGAGGATTAGTGCACCGCCGGTGAGATGAAGCAGCGGACCGTAAGAGACATATCTTGCTGGATGTAACACTAACTACATCTTTCTAACAACTTCCGCTCCCTCAGCCTCAGCGGCGTCTGTCCAAGTCTAAATACCATGGTCTAATCATCTTGACCCTCCTTCTTCCTTTCTCCAGTTCCCCCCTCTCTCCACTTCGAGCAGTCTCCTCCAGTTCACTCTCTCTTCCTCCCTCTCTCTCTGCTCTCGCTCAGCACTGCAACAGATGCCTCCACTCAGAAATGGCTGCCACAGGACTCCCTCATATACGCTACCCAGCAAATTTGACACATTTTGTTCTTAAAAGAGATGTGCAAATGTTTTCAAATTTGTTTCGCAATAAAAGTTCTGTGTTTTTTTTTTTTAATATGGCACTTTTTACAAAAATTCGCAATGCTCAGAACTTTGCTTATTTTGTGCATTTTACCAGAATTCTGACAGCCTACATTTTTGCGAGTATTTTACCAGAAATGTAGTAAAGATGGCATTAACTGCATATAAATGGCTATGTTTCATTGCACATTGACTTTTATTGCTTTGCAAATTCTGTTTGCAAACGTTGCCTATTTGTTGGAAAATGTCATTTTAAAAAAGCAAATTTTACCCAGTTCACAAACATCTCTAGATCTAATGTAATTAACATCACATTATCTCCGTGTTTACCAAAGAGCAGCATATTGAATAACAGATTAATAGGATTTATGCTTTAATTGGCTCATTTGCATCCACATTTTACATGCAAGCTGTAAATCATAACGCCAACCTTTTTCACTAGAGGAAAACATGGAGAAAGTGATGTTATTTTCTTTTGTTAATATGGTATTAGTTCATGCTTAAGTTACAGTAACTAATTCCTGCCTTAGAATTCGTCTAACAGCGGTTTTTTAAGGCTCTCTATACATTACAAACAGTGCATACTGTATGTAGATCATTTTTACCCCAAAGATTTATTTTGACATATAAAGCAGAACTATTTTTCTTTTTAGGTATAATAGTAGATTAAAATGAACTAATGGAGCCCCCGATGCAAATTAAAAACGTTTTTGTTTTTTTTTTAAATGTCAACAATTATTTAAACAATCATGAAAAAAAATCAACACAAATGTGCAATATTTTAGATATAAATTTGTATCTCGGAGTGTATTGAATAATGTGAATACTTACAGTAATTTTGGCAGATTTGCAAATTGCACTGAATTGTACAATGAGAGATCTGTTTTTTGAGCAATACCGCCATTTACAACTTGAAAGGGGCATTCTTGCAGTTTAATGCCAGGGTCCTATTTTGCCTAAATCCCAGTGTTATCTGCTTTTGACCTTGAACAGGTCACTTTATCTCAAGCACAAAAAAGTACACTCTACAGAAAGGGAGGGAATTCCCTAAAAGTTAAGCACATTGCTACATACTCTGACATGCTACATTAGCAACAATATTATATTATTAATCTGATGGTGAGGGGGTAACCAGGCTCTTAATAATGGTCAAGCCCTGTTTTTTTTACCTCTGATCCAAGTCTTGGGGTTCATGAGTGTCATCTCTTGAGCCCAGTACTGTTTAATGCATAACCTGTCATTTGCGTTAATAAAGAATTTCTGTGTTTTTGCCTTTCCAGTGATGTCAGCGAGCAGGGATTGCTGGGGTATGAGTTTCAAAGTGGGTTTTGCGGAGAAAGTGTTGTCAGAATGTGCCTAGGTAGTTGGAGTCCGGAGCGTTACGCTGGTGCTGCCCGCAGACCAGACCCGTCCCCTGTGCTGAAGGGGGAAGTAGGAATACATGCACCCGCAGCAAAGGGAGCATGTCCAGAGTGTGGTGTTAAGTGTTGCCAGGCCAGATGTATGTAAGATAGACAATACTTGCCGGTACCGGGTGTAGGAGTAGAATGGTGATTGCCTTGCCGAGGTCAGGGAGCGGAGAGATGAGGAGGGTCGAAGTCCAAGCTGTGATCGTGGGATGCCAGAGAATACATAGTACGAGGAGAGCCGAGGTCGGGAGCCAAATGGGGTAGTCGTACGAGTCGTGTCAGAACCTGTAGAATCACCAAGAGAACACAAGGTAACTTCCATACAGAAACTATGTCGAGCGATGAGTGAGGGCTCAGAGAGGACTGAAAAGGCTGGGTTGACCAATCAGGGATGGAGGCGGATCAGGAGGACTGCAGGGAGCCTTACAGGAATGATGCAGCTGATACAACTCAGGTGAGCACTGGTGTGAACCTCTGACCCTGAGTGAACCTGAGCGGTGTATGGGGGCGGAGCCTTACTGCAGGGGGGGAAGCTGAAGAACGGGTGCTGGGCACGTGCTCTGTAAGTTGTGAGTGTACACGACCAACATTGGAGGAGGACGCACGTGTGCGTGAAGGACGGAGAGACTGCGCCTTCCACTGAGAAGGAGGAGGAACGGAGCAGCCGCTGGGGGGAACGAGCCTGCGGTGAAGGAGGGGCTGGCGGCCCGTGGATGTGGAGGCAGGTAGGCGGGAGTTGCGCTGCACACCCGAGTCTTCATGAGGGCAGCCTGCGTGCCGCACGGACGGCGCTGGAAACCGGATTCCTAACACGGAGTTGTCGGTTCCCCTAAAACTGTACCCAGGAATCAGGTCTGATTCCTGGATACATGTAGGCGCTTTGTCCTGGCAATATCTTCGCTTGAAAACGCTTGCGCGACTCACCGCTAGGGTTCCCTGCTTCAGCACAGCGCAGAAAGGTCAATGGGGCAAAGGGATGTAAAGTGTCCCTGTAACTATAAGGGGTCCCTAGGTTAAGGTGTATATCCAGGTAATGCCCAGGTAGCCCAGAACCTGTATTGGGGTTCATGGGCACTCCAACCATAAGTATAAGGTTGTGAGGGGACTTTTAGAGTCCAGTCTAAGTCTCTGAGATAGTGTGTGGTAAATAAAGGCTAGCAGAAAATAAAGTGCAGCTTTCTATTCTATTACCCATACCCAGATACTTAGGATGTTTTAAAAGTGTAGTTTATTAACATTGTGTTGAATATAGTATACAGTTTACTGTTGTGCACTGTATATGAGCTGGGACTTTCAGAACCAATGTGACTGCCAGGGCTACCAAGTTGGTGCCAGTAAGTCTGTAGGACATCGGAGTTGAAAGCCACCAGAGGATGCCTTAGGTGTGAAAGCCATTTGGGATGAATGGAAGTCACTTGGGCTTCCATTTGTCTCAGCAGACCTGGAGGAGCCTGACCCAGTGGGTGGCATCTGAATAGTAAGGACTAAGGTGGCAAACTTGCTCATGTCCCTTGCAGATTCAGATTCCCTGCTTACCTGGCTTTCCATACCGGCTTCGCTCTGATTTGCTAGCAGGAAAGTTCCTACGCTCTGATTGTCTGTAGTATTTTGTGAATGAGTTCCAAAATACTATAAGAGACACATGAGCCAATCAGTTTTGAGATTTTCAGCACCAGAAGACAGACGGGCTTTTTAAAAGTGCTCTTGCGCGAATAGCTTCAGTAAATTTTGCCCGGAAAATAGTCCAGCTTTTTGCGGCTAAGTTCTGAGAAACGAAAGTAGTGGTCAAAGTCGGGATTTCAAGCCGATTTTAGTACCAGAATGTTTGGTGCTAAGTCATGGTCAAAGAAAAACTCTATTTAGAGTACCCAGCAGCTAGGAAAGTCTAGTTTTTGACCCCAGTTACCAAGTAAGTGTGCTTTTTGACTGTATTTTGTGTTCCCTTGTGTGTTTGCCTATTTATTCGAATACATTTACAATTTATTTCACGTACATGTCTTGCTCAAAGAATGATCCTGGTAAAAAGGTGTAAATGCCTGGTCTCCCGCGACAGTTAAGTATATATTGGTAATGTTGTGTTTAGAATTATCCATCCTGCCTTGAGTAAATTAGTTACAAAACGTGCCGAAGCGTACGGTCAGGATTATGACTAAATGTATGTTTCTAAAGAATAAATGTAAAAGCGATTTGTAATTCATTTATTTCATGTAATAGATGTAATTCATCTATTTGGATGAAATAGGCTGTATCATTTAGTTTATTATTACTAGTTTTAAAACATTAATCTAGGATAAATCAAATCCCTGCTTTACGAAACCTCACAGATTCCATGGTTACACAGCTCATTCTCATGTGAAGCTCAACTACAACTTACAATAACTCAACTGTCTACAGTTAAACTAATTGAATCCATCTATGGTGTGGTGGTAATGCTGTAATGGTCATCCTTTATCTTCGTCACCTCTTTGATTGTCTGTAATGCCTCTAAAGCTTTAGAGAAAATAGCTGGCCAGTGACTTTTCATCTACTTTCCATTAAAGCAGATTAGAAATGCTACCACACCCCATTCAAGTTTCCCATAGGCTTGCAATGTGTCATTTATGTAAAACACATGTGAAATTGGTACGCACACTGTAGATATATCATTTTCGAAGGTTTTAATGTTAAGGTAATTTATCAAACTTAAAACCTTTCTACTTGAGACATTATTGAATACGTTTTTATTTTGGACCCAGCTGCTGAAATAATCCTTCTCAATTAAGCACTGCATGATGGCCAGACATCAACATGGCAAAGCAGACACAAAAATGAGCTACAGTAGAGAATTTCTTGTTGGATGTCCATTCATAAATGTAATTCACAAAAATAGCTAGTTATCTTTGGATAGTGTACTGCACTTGAAAGATTCATACTCATCAGCACAATTATTGATTATAATAATAATAAGGTAAATCGAGCCAATATAAAGTAAGCAGAACTCAGCACTAATATTAATGGAAAAGGAGAATGTCCCACTGGTAAATGTAGAAGACATGATTTGAGGCCCAATGACATATATCACATCAAACCAGTCTATTTTTAATATGGTGAAATGTCAAGTAATACATAGCTAACAATGCTTCAAATTTGCTAAAACCTCTCAGGAAATAAAATGAGAATTGTGGACTCTTCAAATGTTCTGATGGATCCATGACATCTGTAAAGTATCCTGTGTAATGATGAGCAGTCAGTGTGGATTGTTGTCATACAGGAAGATTTCTGGGAGTGCTGTAGAAGATTTAATTTGACTGCAAGATATTTTCAGTCTATTTTTTTTTATAGTACAAGGTTAAATTTAAGCAAGATGATGATTTAGATGCAGTACAGAGTAAGGATATATAATGGGATTAGTGGATGGGTTATTTAAATGCTTCCTTAAAGCTGTATTTAAGTGATATTTAAAAATGGGACTGTAGCTTCCAGGTATAAAGCAATCCAAAGTGACTTCCTGAGATAAATCTCCAGTCGTCGAAGCGTGATGCGTTTCATGCTCATCCTTATCACTGCTACCTACCATTAATGTCAATGGCGATATCACCAATTTGGGCGCTACACGGCGGATCACGCTCTAATGGCAAAGTGCTATAAAGCAGTAATGTACTTTACTCACCATAAATGTTCTCTTTCTTTTTACCTTTATAAAATCCACTGGGAACTGTTTTAGCATTCGCCCCTTTTTTGTATTTTGTATTTGAATTCTAGAGATTTACTGTAAGTAGCTTAAAATTTGCCTCCCTGGGAGGTTAAAGTGGCCACTGCCTGTTACACTTATTAGGGCAGCAGAGGTTGCTATAGTAACAGCCGAGGGGAGTGAAACAATAACTAGGTGAGAATTCAGAAGAAAAAAAAGATTTAGAAAAAAGGAAAAGCTTGAAGTAGATTAGCACAACATGGACTGTCTGGTTATACAGTGTTACAACCTCATTTAAAAACATGGGGGGGTTGCTTTTGTCTCAACATTTTTCAGAGTTAAGTATGAGCTTACTTAGAAAGGCAATGTCTTGAAAATAGCAGCTTCAGATGAAAGCATTGACAGGAGAAGATCATTTAAGACTGCAGTCTCTGATAGGTCTAAAATTGACCTATTTAATTAGAAAAATCTTATTTTACAAAAAATCAGACACCTACAGTATTAAACCAAATCAGCCTAATGATTGGTTTACGTTCGACTACATTTGTTTGAAGAAGACAATAACCTTTACATAGAAAAATATCAACTAACAGGGATTGCACATTAAAGCACATGTGAGAATTAGCAGGGAACTAAGAGAAATATTGAAGTAGGTACAGTAGTGGAGTTGAGGTACTTGGGACTTAGAAACAGAGGTACTGTATTTGTAGCTGTAGTGCTGATGTCCTCTTGGTAGTGGGTTAAGAGAAAGGATACATAATGGCTTGGGCCAAGCAAAGTGTTTGTTACCTAGAGTCTGCGGATGTGCTACTCCTTGCTTGACCTTCTGACCTTGGATTGCCCTGGACTTCCCCTTGCCTTCTCCCTGCCCTGACCTACTGCCTGGATTCTGTCGCCTGCCCTGAACTTGGACCGTGACCAGGACTACACTGTCTGCACCCTTTACCAACCTTGGAGTGTGACCAGGAAGGTCCCTTCTATCAGGACTCAGTCGCAAGATAACGTACAGCCCCGATGACGCGACACGAGTGACGTCACACCAGGAAGTGTGCCCGTGGGAGATTCGGGGCAGGGATAGCTACGGAGCTACAGATGGCTGACAGATAGTTTGATCAGTGACTGAGCAAAACCAAAGACATCGGGGAATACACTACAACACGCAAGCTGTCGGTTTACATTCAATATCTGTGCAGTCTGGCTAGATGCGGATTCGTGCTGGTAACATGTGCCAAAATTCATGTATTGCCTGATTACATTGATTTCTTGTACGTGCATATTTTACCACTTTCACTTAATTAGCTTATACAGTAATATATTGATTTCACTATGAGTTGTGCGCTGTTTTTTTCTTTTTCTCTTGTTTTTTTCTTTTTTACTAGCTCCCAGGGATGTTGAGCCATCCAATCGTATACAGCAGCAGACTCTTTTTTTGGTTAAAGGTTTTTATATACATTTATTCACCTTTTATTACAGATTGCTAAATAGCAATCACATTCACAGTGTGATGGGTTATAAGCTATAACTAACACATATATTTATATATTTATCACTTAACAATTAGTAGCGCAATTATTTTCTTCTTTTTTTCGCTTTACAGGAGTGACTGTGGGACAGTTGCCATGAGTCCAGGCTATTGGGATGCTTGATTTAAGAGGGGGATTTTCAGGCGTGTCATGAAAGTGGGAGGTGCTTAGCTTATACTGAATGTGACGGAGTTCCAAAGAGAGGGTGCAGTGCGAGAAAAGGGTTTAAGGTGGGAGATCTTTTGAGATGAAAGTGGTGGAAAGGAGACACTTATGGGTAGAGCACAGGAGACAATCAGGGGCACAGCGAGAGATCAAAGCTGATATGTAGGAAGGAGCAGATGAGTGGAAAGTCTTAAAAGGTAAGGGGGAGAACTTTGCAGGTGATGCGACATTTGATGGGAAGCCGGGAGAGGGATTTAAGGAAGAGATGAGTGAATACATTTTGGGGAGAAAGTGAAATTATTCTAGTAGCCGAATTTTGAATTTATTGCTAGGGAGAAAGTTGTGAGGCAGGGAGGCCTGTTAGCAGTATGTTATAATAATCCAGACGGGAGAAGATAAGGGCATGCATTAGAGTTTTAGCAGTAGATTGACAGGAAAGAGCAGATATTGGCAATATTGGCAATATTGGCAATGTTATGAAGAAAGAAGCAACACACTTTGACCATTTCGTTAACTGAAAAATATTTGATTATAATCTATTTCAGGGTCAGAATTCAATTGATTAAACAATGTTAACAAAACATTGTTTATATATTTTTTTGCCATGGATGATCTGCTTTCAGTTGGAATATTTACAAAATTGATGTATTAGTAACAATAGTTTAACCCTCTCTGTTTGAATTTTTCAATAGGTAAGGATATGTATAAGTGTTTTAGAAATTCTATTTTGCATCACTTTTTTTCCCCAGTGAGACTCAAAGTGCTTCACAATAGGAGTGAACACCGGCACTTGAAAAGGGTCTCCCTACAGCAAAATCAGTGTCAATGTTTTCAACACAAGCTGTAAATTGAAATAGGTAGAAGACTTGGGGGCCTATTCTCATAGCTCAGAAGTAGTCATTGCCAAACCACGCGGAATGTAGCAGAATGAAATGTGAGAAAAAAAACTATTTTTATTGCAAATCTCATCTTCTAAACTGTCTATAAAAGTGACAAACCGCCCGGTTGAAAAGCCAAAACGTCCAGATCGTACATGCTTTATAAGCGGAATGACCTGAGGTGGTGCTAACTTTATCCCCAGTCTGACAAATGTGTTTTGCTTCCTCAAGATGAGAAGAAGGCCTACAAAACTCACCTTAATCCCATAGAAGATTGCATGTTCAATAGCGAGGATGTGCTGTGGGACATGGCGTTGGCGGAGACCCCTAAAGAAGAGCCATTCGTTTGGGCACTGCTAGGGGCCCCCGTGTTGCCGATATCTGACAAAGCTAAGCCGAGCTGGCAGGATGGTACGGGACAGAGTTCGGGACACTTGGGGTTATGAGCATCCTAATGTACCTGTGGGGTTTATGGACATGTTCCGAGGTCAGTGGATTGAGTCTGCATTGAAAGCGTATATCACCCATCATGGCCATGCCACCATTGTCACAGGGAAAGGTGGTTGCTGTATCTACAAACACCGGGTTGAATATATGCACAATGCAGTGTGTAAGAGGGTCCATTTTGTGGAACTCCTTGACAGAAGGAGGGTGATGGGTAAGAAACGTGATCCTGCTGCTAGAGGAGCCTCTCTGATATACTTTAGGGATCAGTGTCATGTCACCTGCCCACTGCCCTAGCGTAGAATTGTATACTATTGATCCCCCTTGGCCCAGTATTGTTCCCCACAGCCCGTCACCATGTCCCTTGCCTTTGTTATGCCCCTGTGATTGTATTTGTTTTATATCTGAAAACGGTTTCATGTGAAATGTGTTATTAGTGTTATGTCATGCCTAATATTATGTTTAGCAAAAGCAAAGAACTGTATATGGGTTAAGTATTTCCACAGTGTACAGTAGAGGCAACGCTTATTCTAACATTTGCTGTAAACTAGCCGGGTTACATTCTGGGTATGTGCTGGGTATGTGCTGGGTATGTTCTGGGCTAGTTTGAGGCACGTTTAAGGCATTTCTGCATTGACTAACGACCCATAGGATTAACAAAGCAGGGATCCCTGGCAGTCCAATTCAGTTTGAATGGGACTGCCAGGGACCCCCGCTGTTAATCTGATAGGCCATTAATCAATGCAGAAATGCTGGGGCTAATTTAAGGAAAGTTTAAGGCATGTATTCAGAATGTACCTGGGTGTACCTGGGTCTTTTGGGGAATTGCCATTAGTTTTTGTTAGAATAATCGCTGCCTCTACTGTATTTGTTGCATATGTGAAACAAAAGTTTTTGCCCTACTGTATCTTTGCCTCTCCTTTCATTCCTATATATGGGAAGTTTGATGTATCCTGCCACATCTGAATGATGCCACTGATCAAGAGTTTAATCAAGAGAATCATCTCTATATGCATGTGTAGAAAGGCCTGGTTTATGGCTACCAGTCTGCCCTTCTCCTGGCAGTAAGCCCTAGTAAGAGCAGGCCTGCAAGGACTAATCATGGGTTTTCCCCAACCACTGCAGCTTCAGTGAGTCACAGGGGAGGCGGTGCAACTAGGCCTTGTGTCCAATCAGGGACTCGGACCTGCTTCCTGCTTTTCCTGTACTTAAGGGGCTGCATTACCAAAGTTATTCAGTGTTGCCTCTACCCTTGAGAGAGGCTGGTCTACCCGAATAACTGTGCAGGGCTCTGCTAGTTTGTACTCCCTCCCTTAGGGGAGTGGAGTGGGAGATTGTTCCTCTTACTGCACCAGTGAGTTAGAGAAGAGCTAGGACAGCTTCAGGTGCCCTAGGCCTGGAGTGAATGTCCAGGGATACATTCTGAGGGTGAAGGCCGAAAGAAGTTCCTCCTGTTGTGTACTGTATGCTGTGCCATCTGCAGTGTGCAATAAAGTGTTCCTGTTTTAATATACCTTCCTGCCTAAGACTGCAATCTATCAGGGGAAGGCTAAAGAAACTCTCCTTCAAGGGATTGCTCCCCACATCCCTGGAGCCTGTAAGTGATGGAGGCGCTGTCACTGTGAGTACGAATCATTTTATACCCCAGAAGCCTGTTCTGACATCCCCTACCACCATGCGGAAGACTGAGATCTACTGTGAGCCAGCATGTATGCACCACCACACTCCATGTAGCAGCAGAATCTCCCAGGGGGGGGGGGAAGATATTTGTTACACATGAGATGAACTTGCAACATGTGAGTGGAAAACCTTTTTATATATAGATATACATATATATATGATTGTGGTTTTTAATTTTTCATATCCTCAGGTTGCCTGCGCTTTATCTATTCTACATCAAGTCCTGTTTGATGCCTGAAAACATCATTCTCATTCAAAGCTGCATTCCTACCAGAGGCTACAAATATTTTTTATAGTTTATATTTCTCACTTAGCACATTCACTGCAAATATATACAGTATGAGCACACAGTAATATTTCCATTTTCTATATGCTTTACGGTGGAGGGTTTTTTGTCACTTTTTTTACCCACCATTACTTAAATAAAGTGTGGTGGATGCCTGTCCAAAGCTTCAAATTGCAAAGCCAGTATAACCAGCCTCACACACTGATGAGACCCAAAAGGTCTAAACAGCTGTCTGTGGTTTACTGGCTATGCATCTTAACCCAGGCTGTGCTGAAAATTTGTGCAATGCAGCAAGCATAAGCTTATAGGGATCCATGTCCAAATGGATTTGAAGCAAAAGGTGGCACTGTGTGCTCATTTGCATGTCATTTCCCAGAATCCCTTGCTGCAGTGGAAGCACTGTATGCTGGGGGATAATGGTGAAAGGCAGGGTTGCAGTCCTGTCTAAGACATGCAAATGTGTGTCTGTGTGTGTGTGTGTGTGTGTGTGTATATCAGTAAGCACTACAAAAAATAATGACCAAATATATATAAAAACACTCTAATAAACGTAACATGTGATATATAATCAATGAAAGGACGTGCTAACCAGTGACTATACCTTTGTTAAGTAAATGCAGCCAATTAGGTCCTCGACCCCACACGAGCCAAGAGGAAATGTAGAGTGAAGATGACCTAGGCGCAAATAAAAAGAAAAAAGGAAGGGGGGAGAGAGAACATAGATTAGTATGTCTGGACTTGGCCTCTATTGGAGGGTAATAAGTGCACTTACCATTAAGCAGAGAAGAAACGCTTTTCTCCAGAAACACTGGATCTGGAACAATGATGATATCAGCGTGGGACGGAACCAAGGATTCATTATCCAAGATGTCGTCTTGTTGCAGGATCCCTACTATTTTAGGGGTACTCGGTAGTTAGTCTCCATGACGCATCACAGGGAGAAAAAAACATGGAGAGCAAACATACGGAAATACTGTTTAATAAAATGCATAAAAACCGAATAGCATATAGGTTATCAACTCACACTTTGATAAAAGAATGCAGGCAGTGAGAGAATTGGGGCAGACAGAGTCTCTCAAACTCAGATGTGGTAATGTGCCAGAACTACAGTAGGTCTGTTTAATACGTTACAGATCGCTGTCCTGAGTGTCCCAGGAGCTCGGTCCTCTCCTCTGTAGTTCCCAGCTCTGTGTCCCACAGCTGTGCCTGGTAGCTAGCAGCGCCGATCTGCGTCCGCGTCTCGATCTCCTACCGGTTTCTCCCTCTCTACATACTGTATCTGTATGTTCCTCCTACCAATTAGATTGTAAGCTCTTCAGAGCAGGGACTCCTTTTCCTAAATGTTACTTTTATGTCTGAAGCGCTTATTCGCATGATCTGTTATTTGTATTATTTGGTATTTATATGATTGTCACATATATTACTACTATGAAGCGCTATGTGCATTGATGGCGCTATATAAATAAAGACATACAGTACATACATATTGAAAATAAAAAATAATAAATCCGGCAGCTTGAACTGAAGCTTTAAGTTTACTCATCTTTACTTTCCTTTTGCTTCTTTAGTTTCTACATTAATTATCATTTTAAATGTTAAAATATAAAATTGGTGCTGGACTCATTTACATTTTTCTAATATCTATACTTAATACTATTTAATGATCATTTTCTCACACTACTTAATACTTTGTAGTCTATGAGCTACTGAAGACTGTCATCAACGTGTCAACTGACACCCCTGGCATAGAGTATCTGTGTATTGCTATTCATTAAGGTATTGTCTTTGACACGTCTGATATAGCCTCTTTCCACCCAAACAGGGAATTGATAGGTGTGTTATCTCTGAAGCTTTACAACCAAATCCAAGCTTAACTAACATCCTTCCTTTTCATGAAGTTCAACCCTTCAATGAGAGAGACAGCGGTAACATAAGGCAAGATAGCAGATTCAACACTATTGTAATTCATTTGGGTGGTGCTGACAGGAAGGGTAATGGTAATTAGCTAAGACAGACATCAGAATCTTAATAATATAGTACAGTGTCAGACCCACAAAAGGCACATATGATATTTTCCGTGGTGATCCATAAGGGAGTAACTGCAATATTGAAATCTATTTGTTTTTATTCCTGCAAGATAGCATTTGAAGGTCAAATGTAACACAGGATGAATGTTTTATTTAGTCCAATTCTGTGCTCTGCGGTTATTATTTTTTTATTTGCTAGATTTGAAATGTGTTGCTGGTTAATTGAGATGATAAACTTAGCTTTTTATAATCTCAACTAAAATGATAAACAAAAAGAACGATTCCTGCGCCCCTACCAATTAGGCTAAAATAAAATAATAATCTCATGAAACAGGGTTATTTGGTTAAACCCTTTGGCCAAAGCATTTGTAAGCCTGCGTGCCACGACAAGGCATAACCGTATGCAGGTACCTACACTGAATTTAAGTAATAATTGTCCCACGGACCTGAGAAAAAATGTGTGAAAGCCCTGAAAGGGTTAAATAAAACATAAGCTTATGTGAGTAGTGCAATTAAAATCTGCCCAAAGCCAGTATCATAGTTACCTTACTGTAGAGGTAAACTGTGGGTGCACAAATCCCTGGTGTGAATATAATAAAACTTACACATAATTCTTTCTGTCAGCCTTATACATTCACCTACTCTGCAATAGAGGGTGATGTCCAGACTGACACTGGGGTGTATTATACCTGCACTAATTGGAAAATTGGTAGGAGCTCTGTAACTGCTGTGTAAAGCAGATGAGCCAATAAACCTACCCCTATGACATTTCAGATATAAAATGCACTTAGGGAGTATGCAGCAAGGCAAAGGATTGCCTAATATTTGTGAGAAACTGTCCACTGTCAGGAAGCAGGGCTCACGCAACACCTCCTTACCTGCCTCAGAGGTCGTTGCTGCCGCCCCTCGCTCCCCGCTGACGTGTCCTCGGCGAGGGACTCGGCGATCTCGCCCGACGCCGGTTCTTGCGTCCACCATCTTGTCGGGGCGCGCAGGAGGATCTTACACAGCGCGCGCCTCCGGCAGTAATTTATTCACTCCTCCGGCCCTCTAGCCACGCCCCCCGTGTACAGCTGCAGCCCCGCTCCTGCTCTCACACTCCAAAGCTGATCACAGGCAAGGATCACAGCCTGCACCAGTCACAAGGCGCTCCACGGCACCCCCCCGCTCTGCCTCTTTCCCTGATTGGTCCCTCCACGTATATTACCCCAGTTCTCCCTAGGAATCATTGCTCTGCATAGCTTCTGCTAGTTGGGCTAGTATTCGTGTGTGCTCTTGTTCTTCGTATTCTTCAGGTTTGACCCAGCTTGGCCTTCTACTCCTCCTCTGGCTCTGGACCCCGACTTACTCCTCACGACGCAGTCTCTCTCTCCGCCCTTCGATCTCGGCTTGCTCCTCTACCTCCCGGACCTCTGGCACCCTCAACTCCCGGCTACGGCAATCACCACGATTCTTCTACCTCCGGACACGGCAAGTACCTTTGGTTCCCTTACTAAATACTCATGGCCTGGCAACTACTACCACACTCCGGACACGCCCCTCTGCTGGGGGTGCGTGGTATTATACTTTCCACCTCAGTCTTGGGACGGGTCTGGTCTGCGGGCAGCACTACCGTGACAACCTCTACAGTAAGGTAACTATGTTACTGGCTTTGGCCAGATTTTAATTGCACTACTCACATAAGCTTTATTTAACCCTTCAGCAATTTCACACATTTTTTCACCAGTCCATGGAAAAGTTATTAGGGGTCTAGTCAGGGAGAATGACCATGCAAGATGTAAGGGAAGTGTTCCATGTATGCAGTATGTAAAGTACCTCTCTTGCAAGAGAAGGAAGGATCAGGTCTGGCCTGCCAATAAATGGTGAACTGTTCCTTGCCTGCGTGTGAATTACTGGATGGGGTTCCTGTAGGGACTACTCCCTGCCTCTGGCAGGCCCTGCAGGATGGAGGCACTGTACCAATGAATCCAAAAGCCTGTCCTGTTGCTGCTCCCACTACCATCTGCGGAGACTCAGGCCTCCTGGAAGACCACAGGTGAGCTACCCAGCACTACCCCCATATCATGTAGCTACAGATCTCCCTTAGGGGAGGGGGGGGGCATTACAGGTATTATAGGGTTAAGTATGGTAAGTCCTACATAGAGCCATTATCTGCAGTGTTTCTATGTCAATCTATAAACTACAGTATATTGCGGAACCAGAGAAGGAAGTCATAAAAAAAAGTATGGCGTTATAGACAGCACTTAAGATGTAAAGAGAAAATGGAAAATAAAGTACAGTATGTAAGGTGCAAGGGAACAAAGGGAGGGACCCTGAGCCTTCCCAGTACTAAAACAGGAAAGGTAGGTGTTTCCAGAACTCAATATTGAGTGCTGGGAACACTTACCTTTTCCAGAGGAGGAAGTGGGTGGTGGAAGGTGAGGGCGGTGGAAGGTAGGGCAGTGTCACGGGAGACTCCTGTGGCAGGTAGGATCTCGGTGGCCGGAACAGCACGAGCATAGTACGGGTCACAAGCAGGGGTCCGAGGCAGGCGGCAGGTAGCGAAGTCAGGTAACAAGCAGGGGTCCGAGGCAGGCGGCAGGTAGTGAAGTCAGGTAACAAGCAGGGGTCTGAGGCAGGCGGCAGGTAGCGAAGTCAGGTAACAAGCAGGGGTCCGAGGCAAGCGGCAGGTAGCGAAGTCAGGTAACAAGCAGAGGTCGGCAACGAGGAGACTGGAACAGGACAGGCGGGACGGGACAGGGACTGAGAACCGGGAGCAGGGACTGAGACCGGGGAGCAGGAACAGACAGGGACAAGCCAGATTACTAGCAAGGACCTTTACTGTGAACAGACTATAATACAGGTACAGGTACATAAACAGATCAGGATCAAAGACAGGCATGTGCATGGGAGTCTGACTTGAAGCAAGGCCAAACCAACAGACAGGAAGCAAGCTATAAGGACAGAGACAGGAGCAACAAGAAGACAGACAGACAGAGGAACCCAGAGCCAACAGAAGGCAGCAGCACACCCAGTGGACAAGGAAGCTATGGCTAGGCAGGAGGTCTAGGCGATCCTGACAGGCAGTGGAAGAAGAGCAGAGAAGAAAGTGGGTGGTGGAGGGTGAAGGCAGTGGATGGTAGTGTGACGGTGAAGGGGATAACCGGGCTCATTAATAAAGGTCAATTCCACTTGGTTAACCCTGGCCTGTGTGTTAGGGTCTTAGAGTGTCACCTCTGGGACCCAGGTGTCGAAAATGTATTACTGCAACTGTATACTTAATTTGTGACAATAAAGAATTATGTGATTTTTGCCTTTACTGGATCCCTGCTGCAGCATTCTCCAGACAAGGTAAATGGGTATGAAGTGGTTAAACTATATCTGCAGCTATTCACAGAATCCCTAGTGTAACAGGGGTTCCCCAATATAGCAGAGATACCCAGATACATGCCCAGGTACACTGAACATAGTGTAGGGTTTCAGGAGCTGTTCCTGTTAGGTTATAAAGCTGAGCAGGTTTTACAGTGTCTAAAATTTTTAAAAGTATTTTCTCATGCGTGCCAAGAATGAGGCTAGTGAATGTAGGGAATATATACTCACTCCATCCCTGACACCAGAAAAGAAACTCATAACTTTTAGCACACAGAAACAGGACACAAAATATTTTATTAAATGGTTATAGTTTAATGTGAATATGTGTTGATAACCTGTATATGAACTGAGGAATTTTCTAAGTCATGGATTCCGGCCAGCCCAGATGGCGACCAAGCTTGGTGCCTCTGTCTGTGCGGAGTCCATACTTGAAAGCCTCAGGGATGCCAAGGTGTTAGAACAGGCGAGGTACCGTCATCCTGGGCTAACACAAGGCAGTCCGGGAAACATTTGCCCAAACCCAGACTCTACAGAGCATGGACAGTGAGTGGGCTCAGTATGCAAAGAGGCAGAGGTGCCAGGTTGGCGCATGCCCCTTTTGCAGACTGAGAAAATGTGCCCTCCCAGCTTTACAACCCGGCAAATTGGTGATTGGCTGGCAGGAGTAATCCCACGCTCTGATAGGCTGTTCAGGTTAGTGAATGAAAGCCTGAAAGCCTTAAGAGAGGCAATTAACATTTATTTTACCATCTTGTTTTGCTCAATCATTGATCCCGGTAATAAAAAGGTGTTAAGAAACCTGGTCTCCCGTGACAGGTAAGGCAGCAGAGAAGGAAGCGTATGGCTTGCCAGCTGTGGCAGAGGATGGTGAGGGCTGATCCCACCCCAGTGGTCAGACCCAGAAGTATGTGACAACTTCCAATGTGTGCCGCAAGGGAGGATCGCCTCCGTTCCACTCCACAGGTAGATAAGGAATTTTAACTGGGGGGATGGGTGAGAGAAAGGATGAGGAGGATGTGAGAGAGAAGAGAAGGAGTGGGATGACAGAGAGTATGAAGAGGTGGGAGTGAGAGAATGAGGAGGGGAGTAAGTGGTTGAGGAGGGGGTGGGAAAATCATAAGGGGTGAGAGGATGAAGTGAGGGGTGCTAGGATGAGGGGGTGAAAGGATTAGGTGGGCATGAGAGGATATGGACGGTTAGAGATAGGATGAGTGGTAAGAGAGAGGGCAAGAGAGAGAATTTTGGGGGAGGGAGGCAGAATGGGGAGGGAAAGGAAAGAGAATGGAGGAGGGGTGGATGGGAGAGAGAATGTGGGAGGGTGATGGGCAGAGAGAGAGGGGTGGGAGAGTGAAAATGGGGGAGAGAGAGAACGGGGAAGTTGAAAGTGAAAGAGAGAATGGGGGCAGGGGGTATCACATTAAAAAAAATATCAGAATATTAATTGCGGCGATGGGGAGCGAGCGCAAGGATAACATTTTGCCGAGAGAGTAGAATACCCTTGCAACGGCCGTACAGAAAAGCAAACTCTATATTAAGCAATTGGTTTTTAAATCCAACTTTTTTTTAAATGCCTCATTCTGCTCTTCAGAAAATTCAAAGAAATCATCCAAACATCAAGGGCACGAGCCTATTGATTTCATTCACAAATGTATTTGCACCTATTAACTGTTTGGTATGCCATTACATCAGTAACACATTATACAGTAAATTGAAACAAGATATCTGGTTTATTGATTTTTTTTTTAATACAGTAAGTGCATACAGTATTTAGAATATAGCTTGCATTTGTAGGGAAAAGGTGCTCAATTTTAAGCAATGAAAAATAATAATAACAAATAATGTGACAGAAAATATTTGACTCATCTCAGATAGTATTCACTCTGGTCACAATCTGAAACATTTCATAACCACTATATCGAGTTTCTTATTGATCCCTAAAAAAAAGGTCCTGGAACGCCATACCCCTGTCACACTAGTGACTGACTACATTGGTCCTGTTGAAGTGATAACTGTCACAGTGCACCCAAGCTAGTAATGATAATGTTAAACTCCTGCATTATAATAATAATGGGCCATCACGCCATAAAGGAATTATATTAATCTGAAAAGTATTAGATATGCTAACCACAGTCAGCCTAAATTGAACATATTTCCAAGAAAGAGGGAATCTTTGTTGGTGAAAAGCCCAGTGAGGACTTAGGAAGCTATGGAAAGATATGTCTCCGGTCTGCTCCCTTTTCGTTCCATAGCATTCCACGGCTATTGTGTATGAGACTGCTTGGCCTAATGTAAATGGTGTGATTCATTGGCCTTGAATTTTTACCACATTAAAATCAGATCAAGCAGACCTACAGAATGGTTTTAAAAACCATTAAATCTCTGGGTAATAGGTTCTTGCATTCCTATTGCACCATCAAAAATGTTAGACAGAAATCACAATGGGAGAATACAGCTAATCAAAAGTAAAATAAATAGACATTAAAATGGCATTGCACATGAAGGTCTTTCATGGGTCAAAATAGCAGATCGTGCCTTTCTATAGGCTGAAAATATATAAAATGTAAAAACAACTATTACTGCTGTTACCTCTTAACAAGGAGGAACACTGCTATTTATTTATTAAGCTGTAATAACCTAAGTATATCTGCTTGGTTGTGTTTGTTTTTTTAAAGGTGGGGAAATGGTCTGTGTTCTACGAATTATGGCTTCAAGTGGGCACGTTCTCCATAGAAATCTATAACCAATTCCTATTTACGAAGACAAACGCAGCGAGTGGGAATTTCCCACAGTGACATGGTGTAAATCTAGGAACATGACTCTGTGTGTAGGCATTACTAGGCTAGATGTGTGTTATATTATTTCTAAGACTGCTGAATATTTTAGTGCCTTAATTTCCTTTGGTTTTCTAAAAACATTATTTTGGAAGGTTTCACTTTCAACCAGCAATCTATTTTCCGAATTTTTTTTTAAACTTTGTTTTTCACTTACAGTCGTTGAAGACATTAGTTTGCCATCCCAGATAATACCCCGTGGATTTCACTAGGGCACACTACAGGTTAAAAGGTAAATAGTTGTTCACGTGGAAAAAAAAATCATGATTAATATTAAGGCAATAATGATATATTTTTAAAATGCTTACTCCGTGACGAATTTCACAGGGTAATAGATATCATGGATCAGGCATTCTCAAACTTTTCAACACTGTATTTTCAACACTGTAGGTCACTTCAGTGTTAAGAATAATTTGGAGGACCTCTATATTGTACTTATAGTTATCTCTTTCATTCCAACTACACTCAATTAAGAATTCTAATGTCGGTCTCCTATACGGTGGCACAGCCTACAATAAATCTAAATGTCCCCAGGACCAATATAGCTACCAGAACTTTGAACTAGATGCACATACTGTATAACTTACATCTAACAATAAGCATTTAGTAGAGATAGAAAAGACACAGACAACAGGTGAAAGCTTCCTCAAGTGAATTTTGAAAAGGTCCAGGAATCACCACTAAAGTCTTCTAATACCACTGGTGGTCAACGGATCACAGTTTGATGACCCCTCGATAGAACAAATCACGAATATACTGGTTGTATATGCTTCTACCTTTTTTTTAAAGTAAAATGGGATTTAATAGATCTGAATACAATATATGCATATTCAATGGAAATATTTTAAATAATTCTGTAACCAAAACCCATACAATACATCTTCCCTGAAAAACCATGCAATACATGCCTTTTCCTGTGCTAAACAAGAATTTTTATCAATGTGGCCTCTTCTCTGCCAATGTTCTGCTGTATCCTGTAGCCTTTAAGTAGTTCTTAAACTGTCATGACACGAATATAAACGTTTACTAACCACGCACAAGCGTATATCTGAACTATTCACATTGTAGGTGGTAATAATTCCTGTAGGAATCAGTAACTTGCATTTGATTAAATATGAATATAGCACATAATCTGAGCCAGTTTATTGTCTTTTTGGGATTATACAGTGATATAATGTCTGGTTCATATAACTGCTTTCATATGTAAGAGACTAATCACATTGGGTAGAATTGCCAGAAAGTATTTCGTTTGCAATAACGACAGTATGAGGAGGACCTGGGTTCATCAGGGTTAAGGGAAGTTCCTGGAGATAAAAAAAATCATGATCAGTATTAAAAATAGATATTTAGTGTAGGGCTTGTTGGTCAGAAAACGAATATCGTACTATGAAAGTCTTGTACATTTTATATACCTAATTTTATTTTCATTTAAATTTAATTTTTGCACTGACCCTTAATCTATTAATGTGATTGTCATTTTAACAATATCATGTGTTATTTTTTTTATTTGATGCAAAGCTACTTTTAATGACTTATATAATATAATAATTTGTATTTACTCTGTGCCATATGTACCGTATGAAGCCTTCATACAATCCGTACAACACATATTTTCTAAGAAGGTTTTGGACTCGTTTATAGCACTAAAATTTGGCGGCACAATAAAAGTTCAGATATGATCTTGGTGCATAGTAGATATGTGTGAAAGTTTTGCATGAGGTCACGGAACATGCAAAATTAGCTGTTTTGTAATCATGAAATAAAGCCGTGGTTGAGTCAGAGTTTGCAAGCGATTAGATTTGCTTAAAGAGACTATAATAAAGGCCCAATCACCTTGTTTCACTCACTGTATGGCAATATTTTGCTAAAAACTTGCAAAATTGTGACTTTATTAGCCCATGAGACTTGGTGAAATCATTCGCCTTTGGGAGGAAAAGACCCTTAAAAGTTTCCAAATGCATTTTGAACAGTTTCACACATATCTTGTGAGGCTCTGGGAGCCACGTCGTCATCGGCGTGCTCCCCACTTACCTTCACCGCCGCGGGCTCCTACGCTCCCGCCTCCTCCCACTCTGCCCGACCGTCGCCGCACTAAGGCGCGCATGCATGCACCATCTAAATTGTGCCGGTCTAAGGCACGCACGGCGCGCTCTCAGCCACACACACGCATGCGCGGCCACTCGCACGGGAGCGCGCTCCAGCCCAGAAGCCCTGCCTCCTCGCTCTCACAGGTGCTCCTTACACTTGCGCTCTGCCTATCACAACCCCTGCTGGCCACACACCTCCACGCTGCAGTTCTCCTATTGGACGCTCTCTCCTACTTATGCTCAGCTGTGCCACTGGCACGTTGGCTGAGCATAGAACCAGTTCCTGTTCTGTTAACTCTCTGCCTCCCTAGTCCTGTCATATTTTGCAGTGTTCCTCCTGTGTACCGACCCGGCTTCCTCCTCAACTACTCCCAACTCTTGGCTTCAGGCCCCGGCTACGGCAAACGACCACTCTGCTCTCTCCGCACCTGACCTCGGCTACGGCATTACGACCACTCTGCTTTCTCCGCACCCAGACCAACCTACACTCAAGACGCGCCCTCATGGCTGTGGGTGGCGCTATATCCATTCCCAACTCAGCACCGTGGTCCCGCCTAGTTTGTGGTGAGCACAGCGGGACATATCTCTAGTAGATCGGCTCCATAGTCGTTTGAACATCCATGCAGACTTTGATTATCTGGAACTTCGTAAGTAACAACATACCCTGTAGATTGGGTCATATTTACTTAACAGTCTTCTGCCACCAGACACTTTCTGGTGCTGAAAGACTCCTTACAGCCCATTCACGTCAATGGGATATTAGGTGTTTTCCAACACGAGTAGGTTCCTTATAGCAGAAGACTGCTTAGAAAACATGGGCCATTATATTTACTGCATGTCAGCAGATATTCGTGTCATGTGTATTGTACCATATCCCTGAATAAAAGAGTACTTATTTTGTTCCTGGAGATGTACATCCATAATTCGTTATTGGCCAGGCCAGCTTTATTGAATGAAAGTTTAACGTTCTTTCCTAAAAACAGGAAATTAATCATTATCTTCTACACCCATTACAGAATGTTAACAGATTTCATGGCGATTTACATGTCTATTTTGATTTAAATCTGCAAGAGATAGTTGGTAGCATTGCTACATCGTTTATAGACTTTGGAAGAAAGCTGACAAGTTGAATGGCTAAAGTCGAGACTGGCATGTGCAGTGAAAAGCAATTCTCTTTTAAACTCTTTGCTGTGAGACATACTATGAAATGAAGAACAATCTGAGTACAGAGTTGCATATGGTGTTCTTACTCAGCAGACTCTGAATGTTGGCATTTAGGTTTATGCCTATTTTTATTTACTTGTCATTTCAGTCCCATTTGGCTAACATATGCTTCAACTTCTATGAGTATTTTTCATATTGTACAGTATGTTGCAGATCAGTTCGGTATACAGATTTATGCCACACAAGAACTTAAGGATGTTTGGTGGAGAGATGTTGTGTAATACGACAGGCATCATTTTATAGGGGTCCATGTTAAATAGATAAGAAGTCAAAAGTGACACACTGTGCTCAGTGAGCCAGGGATTTTGGGAAATTACATGCAAATCGTCATATTAAAATTGATAAGAAGCGATAGGTGACACTGTGTGCTCATTTGCATGACATTTCCCAGAATCCCTGGCTGCAGTGGAAGCATGGTATACTAAGAAATAATGGGGAAAAGCAGGGTTACATACCGGCCTGAAATGTGAATGTGCTTCCAAGCGTTATTTTGATTGGCTGAGCACTGTACGGTGGAGGTTTCTTTTCACCTTTTGACTCACCATAAGTTATTTAACGTGTGCTTGAAAGCTATCCCAGCTTCTCGTTGCAAAGCCAATATAACCAGCGTCACACTGATGAAACATGTACCATTTAAATGGCTGTCTGTGACTATGCATGCTGAAAAGCTGGGAGGCAGAAGCTTAGGCTAAGGCCCCGCTCCCAGAGTCAGCGCACCCACACTGCTGACAGGCGGTGCGCTGAGATACACAGACGATATGCGGTCTGTAGGGAGCGGGAGCCGGAGCGGGAGGTGGGAGGTTTGACAGGGAGGGGGGGCGTGGCTTGAGCGGAGGGACCCGCTACTCTCCCCCCCCCCCTCCACGGACTGCAGGAGGGAGCTGCTACTCTCCCCCCACTCCCTCCACGGGCTGCAGGAGGGACCCGCTACTCTCCCCCCTCCCCGGACTGCAGGAGGGAGCTGCTACTCTCCCCCCCCTCCCTCCACGGGCTGCAGGAGGGACCCGCTACTCTTCCCCCCCCCCTCCCTCCACGGACTCGGGCTGGAGCACTCATACATACACACACACACACACACACACAGACAGGCACGCACGCACTCAAGACACACACACAGACAGGCACGCACCTGCTTTCACTCCACACTCCTCCCCGCTCCCGAAAGCCTCTCCTCCTCCCGAAGCCTCCCCTCCCCATTGGCTCACAGCCACACCACGTGACGCGTCAACGCTAGGAAACACCATTCTCTTGTGTCTCCTAGCGGCTGACGTGCCACAGCGTGTAGTCAGCTGTGCCGCCAGGGGGGACCGGGACCGGCTCGCGAGGATTCCCCTGCTGGTGGGGAACTCGCTACATTGCCGCCCGCGCCAACGAGCGCAGTGGGACCGAGGCCTTATAGAGGTTGCCCATATTAAAATGGATTAAGCAGCAAAAGATTACATTGTGTGTTCCTTTGCATGTCATCTCCCACAATCCCTAGCTGCCGTAGAAGCACTGTATGCTAAGCAATAATGGGGGAAAGCATGATTGCAGATCTGTATGAGATGTAAATGTGCTCACAAGTGATCTTTTTATTTGTAAAGAGGTGTAAAACTTTTGCGTGAGGTCACGATCTACTGCATCATTTTCCCTTTTTGAGTAAAAAGAAAAATCAGCGTCTGAGTCTGAGTTTGCAAGTGATTTGCGGAGCAACAGTGCACTGTATTGCAATTTCATTTAAGATGCTCATTTTCAAAATTCTCTTAAAATTGGTAGATTAGCTTGTGAAATTCTCTAAAACAGCCAGATTAGCTTAATGACACCTTGTTTCGCTTGCTTTCTGGCAGCATTTCACCGAAAGCTTACTCATTTGGCAACATTATTAGTCCTTTGAGGCTTGGCAAAAGGTTTCACAGGGAATCACATTTTGAAACAAAAATGCTTAATAGTTCTCTAATATATTTTGGACATTTTTGCAAATCTCTAATGTTATGAACCCATGGAAAAAGAAAAACAGAAATGCATAAATGAAAACAACAGAGCACTTTGTGACTTCCCATATTGCACTAAATGATGACTACATTTGGGTACATATAGTACATACAGCACGGTATGATACTGTGGGGCTTATGCTGAGAGGTACCTCCCAGAAAGGCTGAAATTCGCCGCAGGATTGGCAATAAATTTGGTCCTATGCAGAGTACTCCGTTAGCGCGGTGTGCTTTAAATTGCTATTTAGGCCATGTAGTGGCGCGCTGTATTTGCCAACAATACAGCCAACTTTTGTTGGCGGGCAAAATTTCCCCTGAACGCGCCATTTAGTAGCTCCGATTGGCGCATACATGCGCATCGGAGCTACTGGAATCCTGCGTGTTTCAGCATTGGCGAAATCACGCTTCTCGCCACACGTCTGGCGAATTTGAATTGCCCGCCATGGTCTCGCCAGGACAAGCTTCTCGCCTGCGTATTTTCGCCAAAAGATGGCGCTATTTCCTTTCTCTATCCTCTCTGCATAAGCCTGTGTGTCTGTCAAAGTCAGGGGAGCATAGGACAGCACCATAGAAAAAAGATAGTACTGTAAGTCAGCAGCTAGCAGAGTGACTACTCACATTTTCAAAATCACAATCAGGCATATAAAATCAGGCTTCCTTCATGATAGCACATCCCAATGGACAGACGTAATCTGAGAGAAGATTAAAAATAAAGGGCATAATAGCGTAGAGGTACACAATTCTTTTGTTAATCCCAATATAAAAACCATTAAGATTGTGTGCTTACAAAATACACATTCTTTAAACACACCGGAGTACAATCTCTTTCACGAACAGACTTTTGCAAGCCTCACATCACCTCCGCAAGCATCAGCGTCGCACACTCTGGTTCCTTGTATCACTTCTGGTATCCACTGATCGGGAACACGAAACTCACATTTTATGGTCATTTCTCTCTCTATCTCTGCATTCCAGGACTCTGCGTGTTTCGCTGGCGACCAACTTCCTCAGGAGTCATTTCTGTAAGCTCACAATTTTAAGGGATTTTATATTAGGATTAATAAAAGAATTGTGTACCTCTTCAATACTGTGCTCTTTATTTTTCATCCTCTCTGAGATTACTGCTGTCCATTGGGATGTGCTATCATGAAGGAATACTGATTTTGTTTTATGCCTGCTTGTGATTTTGAAAATGTGAGTAGTCACTCTGCTTGCTGCTGATTTACTTCACCAACAAGTCCATACACTTTTGCACTTTTTTTCGTATATTCTTTTTTCTATCGTGCTGTCCTACACTCCCCTGACTTTGAGGCAACTTTATGCATCTAGAGACTTGGGAAACAGACCCTAAATTAAGGGTTTGAGTGGAGGTCTCTTTCTTTATTTACTTTTTCATTTACTTTGTCACTTGCACTTGATATAACATTATACCTATTTTCTATCACTTGTTTAATTATTGATTGTTTGGTATTCACACCTTTTATATACTGTTTATATATGTGCATTTTTATGTCATTTAGAACCTTATTCACTTTATACTGTATTTGAATAGCTTTTGAATCCTCACTTATATTATATTGCATTTGCACTATTTACGGTTAACACTAGGAGTGCCGGACCAAACACTTTTTGTGCTCATGATAAGCGCTTTGTACATTAATGGCGCTATATAAATAAAGATATACATACATACTGTATCTGCCAACTAACGGCAGGTCAGCAGTGTAATATTGATCAAGTCCCAGTTCTGTGGACCCAATTGTTGGTCTGTTAGCAACTTTGCTATAAAATAATAAGATCTGAAGAAAAATCCCTATGGATCACATTGATTACAGTTTTTCTAGTTTTCCAAAAGAAACAAGATTTTTAAGAAATGCAAGAGTTGGTTAATTTCAATAGGGAATTCACTTGTTTAAACGTGACATTCATAGCATTTGAAAAAATATAAATGTGAGCATGTTATAATGTACAAGTACAACGGCAGAGGCAAAAAGTGCTAATGTCAGAAGTTTATAGTTATTAATAAAATAATATTACACGGAGAAAATCCGCTAAACAAAAGGGCCTGTGTCATTAATGAGAAAAAGAAGACTGGCCAATTTTAGATTGTTGATGCTTGTGAAAGATTGGAGAAAGTGTCAGCCCTAGCCTGGAGTGTCTTTGTGTGCACAGCAGTATTTCAATATGTCTCACCACATGTGTAATAGGTTAACAAATGTCTGTGATATACAAGGAGATAAGGATAGTTGTATATTTTTTTCTCTCTTCTATAACCCACAAATGCAAGGTTTTTTTGTTTTTAGTATATGTAGCCGTGACCCCTTATTCACCCTGAAAGAGCGGGAGGTTGCGCCTGCACAGAGGGAGTTGCAAAGCCCGCAAAGGAGGAGAGTGCTAATTGGTGGGAGGTAGCACACCCTTGTCCCAGCAGCCCCGCGGGGAGGGTCAGGTGAGAGAGTTGAGCCAATGGGCTGCGGAGGTGGAGTAGATATAGGGAGGTGGTTGCACGCACGTGTGGAGAGAGCTGGTTGGAGAGGAGAGGAGACGGAGTGTCTGTGTAGGGAAGGTTGATCCGCCCCGGCACAGGCCATGTGCCCCAGGCCTTAGTTAGCCCTGAGTCACGGTAGAGACAAGCTGAGCTTGGGATCGCCCTAGTGAGGTTCCTGTTCCCATAGTATCTTTATACCTTTATCGGGACTATACTATCGAGTGGGAGGTCTGGGCTCAGACCCCGCTTGTTGTTGCCGGAGTCCGGGTGGGAGCGACCAGGACCCTCGAGAGATAGAGAGAGAGGGGGAGAGAACGGCATCGACTTACAGAGACTCTTTGTGAAGACCGTAGCAGTCCCGAGCACTGGAGTGCTCGGCAGGTATTTCAACAAGTGCACCAACGGTACCATTCATTCACTCGAGACACAGTGGCTGCGCAGTCACCCATACACATATATAGTGGCCTACAGTGAGCGGGAGGACTAATCCGTTAAGGATCGGACACGGGGTGGGATCACCCGGTGGAGGGTGTGGGAAGGAGTGTTGGCGCCCGCCGTGGCGCATGATTGTGGGGCGTCCGCCGTGGCGCAAGATAGTGTTGGTGTCCGCCGTGGCGTGTTATAAAGCGTATCTGTTGGGATGTTATTGTATGTAACTAAATGTGAGTTTTGTCTGCAAATAAAGGAGGTTGGTTATAGAACTTGGCTGTGTGAGTGTAATTCTTGCATATACGTCCTGCGAAGACCCACTCACCCGTTGGCGGGAGCTGTTGCAGGTGGAGGCGCTGCACCCGTTATAGATATTGCGCGCACCCCAGGCTCTCCGTGGCCCCTCGAACCTAAATTGTTATCACCATGGCCCTGCCTAACCGTCACGAGATACGAGACTAGGCCCGCCAAGTACGCACGCCTACCCGTCGCGCCGTAGTGCTGGCCCGAGTGCCCATGGCCTTACCCTTAGAGACTTTACAGACGGCCTTGCGACAACTCCCGGGTTTTGCCAAAGCTCGCCTGGTAGATGTACTTGTAGATCACGACTCTAAGTGGAATACCTTGCTTGTGGACTGTCGGCGCAACCTGGTAGCGCTCAAACCTGCCGTTCCTCAATCTCTGGGCCTGCCCGATGCACCGCCAGGCGGTAGTCTTTTTGTCTACCCCCTCCGAGAACCCCTCATACGTCCGCTGGATGAGGACGACCCCACCCTCCCTTTTGCTCACTATGCCGCGAGCGACGTCGGTAGTTGCCGGTCCGTGTCTAGTGATCCAGTGTCAAGCGCCTCTGATGAGGCTGGAGTGAGTAGTAATATGCTGCAGAAACTCAATGACAAGATAGACCAGTTATCTGGCCCCCCCAGTTTGCCGCTGCTAGTCGAAGCGCTTACATTAGCCACCCACGCCCAGAACTACCGGAAGCTAAAAGCCTTCTCGGGGACCCTCCCTGTGCCTACCGGGGAAGATGGGGTAGAAACTTGGAAAGAACACACGTGGGGAGTAATGGAAGAGTGGTCGTGCACCGATGTGGTAAAAAGACAGAGACTCATGGAGTGCCTGCGGCCCCCAGCGGCCACCCTGATCAGTATACACCACGAGCAATACCCCGATCTAACCTCCCGCTTGATGATCGAGTTCCTGGCAGAAGTCTATAGCGCGAAAGAGGATGATGGTGCGTTGTGGGCCAAGTACTATGCCATAAATCAAAGGGAGGGGGAAGAGCTGTCCGCCTATATACACCGCGTGCAAATATCTCTCAGGCCGTTGCAGCATTATAAATATGTGCTGCCCTCACAGATGGATGAATATCTCCGTAAGCAGTACCTCCGCGGATCCAGTCCTACTCACCCAATAGACAGAGGATGAGACACGCACTCAATATCAATGGTAATAGAGGTGGTGCCAGCTGCCGGTGCGCTGGTCCTGGGGAGCTCCTGTAGTCCCAAATGTTCCAGTACAAAGAAGAAGCAGGCACACGGTCTTACTCAAAAGGAGGTTTAATATGCCATAGAGTTCAACATTTCGGCAGTCAAAGAAGTTCCCTTCCCAGGCTATGGTCTGCGGGGTGTATGTGACAGATACCGACCAGGCCGGGACCCCTTCCGGAGGGGCAGAGCTGGCAGAAGATGGAAGCCGGGTGGGACCTGTAGCGTTGATCCGGGTCCTAGTGGATGGAATCTACTCCTCTGCATTACTAGACACCGGATCCCAAGTCACCATCATATACAGAGGGTTCTATGATCTTCAAAAGCGTCCACTGCGACCGGATGACCACATCAAGGTACGCGGGCTAAGCAATGACGACTACCCCATCGATGGGTTAGTGACCGTGGATCTGGAAATACAACAGCTCAACACGGGAAAATCTCACCCCATGAAGGTGGACGCCTTGGTGTGTCCGGAACCCCGAGACACCCCCAAGTACCCTATTATACTCGGTACCAATGCTGATATTGTACAAGCGGTCATCCTGGCCTATCTACATGAGATTAAAGAGCTCCCCATGTCCAGCCTACAGCTGCAATGGGTTCAAGCAGACCCAGATCCGCCCCCCTCTCCTTCGGATGACTACGGGCTGTTGTTCTGCGTACGGAGGGGTTTGACACGGCTTTTCCCCAGAGAAACGCAAATAATTCCCGCTTGGCGTGCTTATGCGGAGTGCCTAGCTGAAGACCAGCAATTCTCGCTAGAGAGTACCCCAGGGGAGGATGTACGGCGAGGGTATCGGCTCATACCCGAATTCCGGCATTGGCACGCCGCCATTCCTGGACGGATTGACGTGATGGTACAGAATCTATCGCCCTTCCCCCTGGCCATCGAGGTGGGGCAGCGGATAGGAAGGATCTATCCTGTCAGTTCAGTGGAAGAAGCCGTGCAAGTAAACACGACCCAAGTGGAAGAAACAGGGATGGCCCTAGACTTCGATTTTGGCTAGTCTGAGTTGCCAGGAGCCTGGAAGGAACGGTTACGGGTGCAACTGGAACAGAGACAATCCGTATTCTCTACCGGGGAGATGGTTGTGGGGTGTAGTCGCAACGCCCAGCACACCATTCGGATGACGGATGAGAAGCCCTTCAGAGAGCGCTCTCGACGACTCGCTCCCAGGGATGTGGAGGATGTGAGGGCGGCTATCAATGACATGGAGGCCGCCGGGATTGTCAAAGAATCCCGAAGTCCCTACGCCTCTCCTATAGTAGTCGTGAGCAAGAAAAATGGAACCATGAGACTGTGTGTAGATTATCGGACGCTGAACAATCGGACGGTGCCGGACCAGTATAACCTCCCCCGCATAGAGGAGATCCTCGATACCTTACACGGGAGCCAGTGGTTCAGCGTACTGGACCTACGGTCCGGGTACTATCAAGTCCCTATGAGCCCCGAGGATCAAGAAAAGACAGCCTTCGTCTGCCCTCTGGGGTTTTACCAGTTTATCCGCATGCCCCAAGGCATATGCGGGGCACCAGCCACCTTCCAGCGGTTAATGGAGAAGACGCTGGGGGACCTCAACCCCCGAGAATGCCTAGTGTACCTGGATGACATAATAGTCTTCGGGAAAACCCTGGAAGAACACGAGGTCCATCTCTTGAAGGTACTGGATAGACTGTCCCAAGAAGGCCTCAAACTCTCTCTGGACAAATGCTGGTTCTGCCGGACCTCAGTGACGTATGTAGGACACATAGTGTCCGGCGAAGGAATTGCCACTGATCCCGCCAAAATAGAAGCTGTTGTCAACTGGCCTCGCTCGGAGAATGTGGGGGAGTTGCGCTCGTTCCTGGGATTTTGCGGCTACTATCGCCGATTTGTGGAGGGGTACTCACGTAGGGCCAAAGCCCTCAACAGCCTGCTCAGAATATAACCGTCGGAGGCGGGTCAGAAGACCAACTCTGCAAGACAGCCCTTCGGGGATAAATGGACCCCCACGTGCGACCAAGCCTTCCACGACTTGAAGCAGAGCCTGACGGCTGCTCCGGTTTTGGCCTACGCCAACCCCGACCAACCCTACATCCTACACGTGGACGCCAGTCTTAGTGGTCAAGGGGCCGTGTTGCATCAAAAATACCTTGAGGGGTTGCGACCCGTAGCGTATATCAGCCGTAGTCTCACGGCCAGTGAGCAGAATTATCCGGTACACAAGCTCGAGTTCTTGGCCATTAAGTGGGCCATAGTGGACAAACTTCGGGACTACCTGTACGGGGTGTCGTTCGAGGTACGCACCGACAACAATCCTCTCACCTACATCATGACCTCCGCCAAATTTGATGCGGCTGGACATCGCTGGTTGGCCGCGCTCTTCAATTATAATTTCACCTTGAAATACAAACCTGGGCCCTTGAACATTGGAGAAGACGCCTTGTCAAGGCGACCGGGGTTGACCCCTACACCCGACGGAGATCAGTGGGAAGAGATTCCTGGGCCAGGGATAAGAGCGCTCTGTTGCACGGCAGCCATCATAGATGAGCAAGTAGCCTTTTCGGAATTGCGGGTAGCCGACTCTCTAGGGTGCACCTCTACCACTATACCCGAAGCCTATCGTGACCCGAGTGGAATGCATGTTACCCCCGATCAAATTATCGCCTGGGAGGATATGGTACGTTACCAAGAACAAGATCCGGTCGCCGGGACTATCCGTGATGCCATTCGACAAAATCGACGTGGCCTACTTCGCCAGACTCCGGGGGATGTCGGAGGTATATTGATGCGGGAGGCGGACAAATTTGAAATTCAAGATAGGCTGTTGTTCCGAGTGGTGAAATATCATGACCACCCGGGTCGCCGACAACTAGTGTTACCAAAAAGACTACAGTACTTAGTGGTGAAAGCTCTCCATGATGAACACGGACATCTGGGGATAGATAAGACTTTTGGACTAGTGAGAGATAGATTTTTTTGGCCAAAATGAGAAAATCTGTGGAGCATCACTGTCGTAGGTGTGTGCGGTGTATCGAACGCAAGACTCTTCCCACTAGAGCTGCCCCCATGGGCCACCTAAAAAGTACGGGACCTATGGATTTAGTCTGTATGGACTTCTTGTGCATCGAGCCCGACACCCATGGCATAGGGAACGTGCTGGTCATCACTGATCATTACACCCGCTATGCCCAGGCCTTTCCGACAAAGATCAAAAAGCCATTACGGTGGCTAAGGTACTCTGGGAGAAGTAATTCATGCATTATGGGCTTCCTCAACGTCTGCACTCTGACCAAGGACGGGACTTTGAAAGTAAGCTAATAAAAGAATTGCTGAACCTCCTACACATCAAAAAGTCCCGTACTACCCCTTACCACCCAGAAGGGGATGCTTTACCCGAACGTTTCAATCGCACTCTGCTAGACATGCTGGGCACGCTAACCGGTGTAGAGAAGACTAAGTGGAGCCGCCATGTGGAGACTCTTGTCCATGCTTATAATTGCACCTGCCACGAATCTACCGGGTTCTCGCCCTACTTCCTCATGTTCGGCCGTGAGGCCCGTTTACCAGTGGATATACAGTTGAGAGTCTCCACCGATGGGGTACACAATACTACCCCATTATGAGGCTCAGCAGTGGGCTCGCAATCGCGTTCAATCCGTTATTATCATGTTCAGTGAAATGTACAAGTTGATTTAGAGACCTATGTATTAGCGGTTTTTCATTATATAATTGATTGTATTGTTATCGTTGTCCAAGCGGGGCCGTTGGAATCCACAGGGGGGAGGATGTAGCCGTGACCCCTTATTCACCCTGAAAGAGCGGGAGGTTGCGCCTGCACAGAGGGAGTTGCAAAGCCCGCGAACGAGGAGAGTGCTAATTAGTGGGAGGTAGCAGACCCTTGTCCGAGCAGCCCCGCGGGAAGGGTCAGGTGAGAGAGTTGAGCCAATGGGCTGCGGAGGTGGAGTAGATATAGGGAGGTGGTTGCACGCACGTGTGGAGAGAGCTGGTTGGAGAGGAGAGGAGACGGAGTGTCTGTGTAGGGGAGGTTGATCCGCCCCGGCGCAGGCCATGTGCCCCAGGACTTAGTTAGCCCTGAGTCACGGTAGAGACAAACTGAGCTAGGGATCGCCCTAGTGAGGTTCCTGTTCCCATAGTATCTTTATACCTTGATCGGGACTATACTATCGAGTGGGAGGTCTGGGCTCAGACCTTGCTTGTTGTTGCCGGAGTCCGGGTGGGAGCGCCCCGGACCCTCGAGAGAGAGAGAGAGAGGGAGAGAACGGCGTCGACTTACAGAGACTCTTTGTGAAGACCGTAGCAGTCCCGAGCACTGGAGTGCTCGGCAGGTATTTCAACAAGTGCACCAACGGTGCCATTCATTCACTCGAGACACAGTGGCTGCGCAGTCACCCATACACATATATAGTGGCCTAGAGTGAGCGGGAGGACTAATCCGTTAAGGATCGGACACGGGGTGGGATCACCCGGTGGAGGGTGTGGGAAGGAGTGTTGGCGCCCGCTGTGGCGCATGATTGTGGGGCGTCCGCCGTGGCGCAAGATAGTGTTGGCGTCCGCCGTTGCGTGTTATAAAGCGTCTCTGTTGGGATGTTATGGTATGTAACTAAATGTGAGCTTTGTCTGCAAGTAAAGGAGGTTGGTTATAGAACTTGGCTGTGTGAGTGTAATTCTTGCATATACGTCCTGCGAAGACCCACTCCCCCGTTGGCGGGAGCTGTCGCAGGTGGAGGCGCTGCACCCGTTATAGATATTGCGCGCACCCCAGGCTCTCCGTGGCAGAGACTTAGGCCCAGCGAGCCTACAGGTAACACAGCACAGAGTAGCGGCTTGCTAGCGATAGGATGCAGGGCTACATTTGGAGGCGCTGCTGAGATCTTAGACCTGGGGTGCCCCTCGAACCTAAATTGTTATCACCATGGCCCTGCCTACCCGTCACGAGATACGAGACTAGGCCCGCCAAGTACGCACGCCTACCCGTCGCGCCGTAGTGCTGGCCCGAGTGCCCATGGCCTTACCCTTAGAGACTTTACAGACGGCCTTGCGACAACTTCCGGGTTTTGCCAAAGCTTGCCTGGTAGATGTACTTGTCGATCACGACTCTAAGTGGAATACCTTGCTTGTGGACTGTCGGCGCAACCTGGTAGCGCTCAAACCTGCCGTTCCTCAATCTCTGGGCCTGCCCGATGCACCGCCAGGCAGTAGTCTTTTTGTCTACCCCCTCCGAGAACCCCTCATACGTCCGCTGGATGAGGACGACCCCACCCTCCCTTTTGCTCACTATGCCGCGAGCGACGTCGGTAGTTGCCGGTCCGTGTCTAGTGATCCAGTGTCAAGCGCCTCCGATGAGGCTGGAGTGAGTAGTAATATGCTGCAGAAACTCAATGACAAGATAGACCAGTTATCTGGCCCCCCCAGTTTGCCGCTGCTAGTCGAAGCGCTTACATTAGCCACCCACGCCCAGAACTACCGGAAGCTAAAAGCCTTCTCGGGGACCCTCCCTGTGCCTACCGGGGAAGATGGGGTAGAAACTTGGAAAGAACACACGTGGGGAGTAATGGAAGAGTGGTCGTGCACCGATGTGGTAAAAAGACAGAGACTCATGGAGTGCCTGCGGCCCCCAGCGGCCACCCTGATCAGTATACACCACGAGCAATACCCCGATCTAACCTCCCGCTTGATGATCGAGTTCCTGGCAGAAGTCTATAGCGCGAAAGAGGATGATGGTGCGTTGTGGGCCAAGTACTATGCCATAAATCAAAGGGAGGGGGAAGAGCTGTCCGCCTATATACACCGCGTGCAAATATCTCTCAGGCCGTTGCAGCATTATAAATATGTGCTGCCCTCACAGATGGATGAATATCTCCGTAAGCAGTACCTCCGCGGATCCAGTCCTACTCACCCAATAGACAGAGGATGAGACACGCACTCAATATCAATGGTAATAGAGGTGGTGCCAGCTGCCGGTGCGCTGGTCCTGGGGAGCTCCTGTAGTCCCAAATGTTCCAGTACAAAGAAGAAGCAGGCACACGGTCTTACTCAAAAGGAGGTTTAATATGCCATAGAGTTCAACATTTCGGCAGTCAAATACTGCCTTTCTCAAGGTGAAGGCTCTCACCGAATAGGTAGCATGATTCGTGATCACCTCACACGGGGGCCCCACCTTCGTTCATCCAACTACTGCAACAGGTGAAAGAGCACGAGACGCATCTAATGCTGCACTCCCCTCAGAAGCCGAAAACTAGCGGTAGCACTAAACCCAAAGGAAGTGCTGAAAAGAAGGAGGAGCCACCGGACAAGCCTGGCTCAGAGAAACCGCATTACGCGGGACGGTCATCACCTCCGCCTGATCGCCGGGCTACCCCCAGAGATATTTCATGCTACAAATGTGGGAATAGGGGGCATCTATCCTACGACTGTCGCCTGGGCACTTCTCGACGCCGGAGTCCATCCCCCAAGAAGTTCCCTTCCCAGGCTATGGTCTGCGGGGTGTATGTGACAGATACCGACCAGGCCGGGACCCCTTCCGGAGGGGCAGAGCCGGCAGAAGATGGAAGCCGGGTGGGACCTGTAGCGTTGATCCGGGTCCTAGTGGATGGAATCTACTCCTCTGCATTACTAGACACCGGATCCCAAGTCACCATCATATACAGAGGGTTCTATGATCTTCAAAAGCGTCCACTGCGACCGGATGACCACATCAAGGTACGCGGGCTAAGCAATGACGACTACCCCATCGATGGGTTAGTGACCGTGGATCTGGAAATACAACAGCTCAACACGGGAAAATCAAACCCCATGAAGGTGGATGCCTTGGTGTGTCCAGAACCCCGAGACACCCCCAAGTACCCTATTATACTCGGTACCAATGCTGATATTGTACAAGCGGTCATCCGGGCCTATCTACATGAGACTAAAGAGCTCCCCATGTCCAGCCTACAGCTGCAATTGGTTCAAGCAGACCCAGATCCGCCCCCCTCTCCTTCGGATGACTACGGGCTGTTGTTCTGCGTACGGAGGGGTTTGACACGGCTTTTCCCCAGAGAAACGCAAATAATTCCCGCTTGGTGTGCTTATGCGGAGTGCCTAGCTGAAGACCAGCAATTCTCGCTAGAGAGTACCCCAGGGGAGGATGTACGGCGAGGGTATCGGCTCATCCCCGAATTCCGGCATTGGCACGCCGCCATTCCTCGACGGATTGACGTGATGGTACAGAATCTATCGCCCTTCCCCCTGGCCATCGATGTGGGGCAGCGGATAGGAAGGATCTATCCTGTCAGTTCAGTGGAAGAAGCCGTGCAAGTAAACACGACCCGAGTGGAAGAAACAGGGATGGCCCCAGACTTCGATTTTGGCTAGTCCGAGTTGCCAGGAGCCTGGAAGGAATGGTTACGGGTGCAACTGGAACAGAGACGATCCGTATTCTCTACCGGGGAGATGGTTGTGGGGTGTAGTCGCAACGCCCAGCACACCATTCGGATGACGGATGAGAAGCCCTTCAGAGAGCGCTCTCGACGACTCGCTCCCAGGGATGTGGAGGATGTGAGGGCGGCTATCAATGACATGGAGGCCGCCGGGATTGTCAAAGAATCCCGAAGTCCCTACGCCTCTCCTATAGTAGTCGTGAGAAAGAAAAATGGAACCATGAGACTGTGTGTAGATTATCGGATGCTGAACCATTGGACGGTGCTGGACCAGTATAACCTCCCCCGTATAGAGGAGATCCTCGATACCTTACACGGGAGCCAGTGGTTCAGCGTACTGGACCTACGGTCCGGGTACTATCAAGTCCCTATGAGCCCCGAGGATCAAGAAAAGACAGCCTTCGTCTGCCCTCTGGGGTTTTACCAGTTCACCCGCATGCCCCAAGGCATATGCGGGGCACCAGCCACCTTCCAGCGGTTAATGGAGAAGACGCTGGGGGACCTCAACCCCCGAGAATGCCTAGTGTACCTGGATGACATAATAGTCTTCGGGAAAACCCTGGAAGAACACGAGGTCCATCTCTTGAAGGTACTGGATAGACTGTCCCAAGAAGGCCTCAAACTCTCTCTGGACAAATGCCGGTTCTGCCGGACCTCAGTGACGTATGTAGGACACATAGTGTCCGGCGAAGGAATTGCCACTGATCCCGCCAAAATAGAAGCTGTTGTCAACTGGCCTCGCCCGGAGAATGTGGGGGAGTTGCGCTCGTTCCTGGGATTTTGCGGCTACTATCGCCGATTTGTGGAGGGGTACTCACGTAGGGCCAAAGCCCTCAACAGCCTGCTCAGAATATACCCGTCGGAGGCGGGTCAGAAGACCAACTCTGCTAGACAGCCCTTCGGGGATAAATGGACCCCCGCGTGCGACCAAGCCTTCCACGACTTGAAGCAGAGCCTGACAGCTGCTCCGGTCTTGGCCTACGCCAACCCCGACCAACCCTACATCTTACACGTGGACGCCAGTCTTAGTGGTCAAGGGGCCGTGTTGCATCAAAAATACCTTGAGGGGTTGCGACCCGTAGCGTATATCAGCCGTAGTCTCACGGCCAGTGAGCAGAATTATCCGGTACACAAGCTCGAGTTCTTGGCCCTTAAGTGGGCCATAGTGGACAAACTTCGGGACTCCCTGTACGGGGTGTCGTTCGAGGTACGCACCGACAACAATCCTCTCACCTACATCATGACCTCCGCCAAATTTGATGCGGCTGGACATCGCTGGTTGGCCGCGCTCTTCAATTATAATTTCACCTTGAAATACAAACCTGGGCCCTTGAACATTGGAGAAGACGCCTTGTCAAGGCGACCGGGGTTGACCCCTACACCCGACGGAGATCAGTGGGAAGAGATTCCTGGGCCAGGGATAAGAGCGCTCTGTTGCACGGCCGCCATCATAGATGAGCAAGTAGCCTTTTCGAAATTGCGGGTAGCCGACTCTCTAGGGTGCACCTCTACCACTATACCCGAAGCCTATCGTGACCCGAGTGGAATGCATGTTACCCCCGATCAAATTATCGCCTGGGAGGATATGGTACGTTACCAAGAACAAGATCCGGTCGCCGGGACTATCCGTGATGCCATTCGACAAAATCGATGTGGCCTACTTCGCCAGACTCCGGGGGATGTCGGAGGTATATTGATGCGGGAGGCGGACAAATTTGAAATTCAAGATAGGCTGTTGTACCGAGTGGTGAAATATCATGACCACCCGGGTCGACGACAACTAGTGTTACCAAAAAGACTACAGTACTTAGTGTTGAAAGCTCTCCATGATGAACACGGACATCTGGGGATAGATAAGACTTTTGGACTAGTGAGAGATAGATTTTTTTGGCCAAAATGAGAGAATCTGTGGAGCATCACTGTCGTAGGTGTGTGCGGTGTATCCAACGCAAGACTCTTCCCACTAGAGCTGCCCCCATGGGCCACCTAAAAAGTACGGGACCTATGGATTTAGTCTGTATGGACTTCTTGTGCATCGAGCCCGACACCCATGGCATAGGGAACGTGCTGGTCATCACTGATCATTACACCCGCTACGCCCAGGCCTTTCCGACCAAAGATCAAAAAGCCATTACGGTGGCTAAGGAACTCTGGGAGAAGTATTTCATGCATTATGGGCTTCCTCAACGTCTGCACTCTGACCAAGGACGGGACTTTGAAAGTAAGCTAATAAAAGAATTGCTGAACCTGCTACACATCAAAAAGTCCCGTACTACCCCTTACCACCCAGAAGGGGATGCTTTACCCGAACGTTTCAATCGCACTCTGCTAGACATGCTGGGCACGCTAACCGGTGTAGAGAAGACTAAGTGGAGCCGCCATGTGGAGACTCTTGTCCATGCTTATAATTGCACCCGCCACGAATCTACCGGGTTCTCGCCCTACTTCCTCATGTTCGGCCGTGAGGCCTGTTTACCAGTGGATATACAGTTGAGAGTCTCCACCGATGTGGTACACAATACTACCCCATTATGAGGCTCAGCAGTGGGCTCGCAATCGCGTTCAATCCGTTATTATCATGTTCAGTGAAATGTACAAGTTGATTTAGAGACCTATGTATTAGCGGTTTTTCATTATATAATTGGTTGTATTGTTATCGATGTCCAAGCGGGGCGTTGGAATCCACAGGGGGGAGGATGTAGCCGTGACCCCTTATTCACCCTGAAAGAGCGGGAGGTTGCGCCTGCACAGAGGGAGTTGCAAAGCCCGCGAAGGAGGAGAGTGCTAATTGGTGGGAGGTAGCAGACCCTTGTCCCAGCAGCCCCGCGGGGAGGGTCAGGTGAGAGAGTTGAGCCAATGGGCTGCGGAGGTGGAGTAGATATAGGGAGGTGGTTGCACGCACGTGTGGAGAGAGCTGGTTGGAGAGGAGAGGAGACGGAGTGTCTGTGTAGGGGAGGTTGATCCGCCCCGGCGCAGGCCATGTGCCCCAGGCCTTAGTTAGCTCTGAGTCACGGTAGAGACAAACTAGGGATCGCCCTAGTGAGGTTCCTGTTCCCATAGTATCTTTATACCTTGATCGGGACTATACTATTGAGTGGGAGGTCTGGGCTCAGACCCCGCTTGTTGTTGCCGGAGTCCGGGTGGGAGCGCCCCGGACCCTCGAGAGAGAGAGAGGGAGAGAACGGCGTCGACTTACAGAGACTCTTTGTGAAGACCGTAGCAGTCCCGAGCACTGGAGTGCTCGGCAGGTATTTCAACAAGTGCACCAACGGTACCATTCATTCACTCGAGACACAGTGGCTGCGCAGTCACCCATACACATATATAGTGGCCTACAGTGAGCGGGAGGACTAATCCGTTAAGGATCGGACACGGGGTGGGATCACCCGGTGGAGGGTGTGGGAAGGAGTGTTGGCGCCCGCCGTGGTGCATGATTTTGGGGCGTCCGCCGTGGCGCAAGATAGTGTTGGCGTCCGCCGTGGCGTGTTATAAAGCGTCTCTGTTGGGATGTTATGGTATGTAACTAAATGTAACTAAATGTGAGCTTTGTCTGCAAGTAAAGGAGGTTGGTTATAGAACTTGGCTGTGTGAGTGTAATTCTTGCATATACGTCCTGCGAAGACCCACTCACCCGTTATAGATATTGCGCGCACCCCAGGCTCTCCGTGGCAGAGACTTAGGCCCTGCGAGCCTACAGGTAACACAGCACAGAGTAGCGGCTTGCTAGCGATAGGAAGCAGGGCTACATATATATTGAATTTATACATGTTGTTAAAATGTAGAACAGTGGGCTACCACACTATGGGGGCTATGCACAAAGCAGCGGTTTTTTGCGCACGATTGGAAAAGTTTTGCTCGGCCGATAAAAAAGTGAAGCCAAACGCGGGATTCACTAACAAGTTCAGGGCATTTTTTTTGGCCGAGCAAAAACCTGCCTGATCGTGCAATCTGCTTTCTCCCCATCTCCCCCCTGCTATCGTGCTTAAACTTGTTAAGCCTGTAAGAACTGCATGGAGACACTGCGTCTCCATGCACGGCTCTTACAGGCGATCGTGAAGCATACATATACATTATAATAATAGTCTAGATGTGTAGGGAGTGTCCTGAGCTGAACCGCATTGGTTTCATCCTCGGGGACCCCCACTTCATGAGATACAGGCCCCTATTATGGGGTGCTGGTATCCCCTGCGCTTTTAAAGCTCCCGCGTCACGTGACCGGGGGATTTAAATACCGGCACCCCATAACAAGGCCTATATCTCATGAAGTAGGGGGTCTCCGAGGCTAACACGGGTGGGTTAACCCCTTAATTACTCTACCGGTTAGTAACCGCTACGGTGATTAAGGGGTTAAGGGACATTAGATTGTCACTTTTTATTCTCCTGCATTGTTTGCAGCAACTCATGGACGGGATGAGGATGAGAGGATGGCCTTCATCGTGGCAGCCTGGCAAGGGTGAGTACAAGATTTGTTTATTTTATTTATGCTGATTAATGTATTTTAAATGGGCAAATGCACTATTATACATATGTGGATAATAGTAATTTTGCCCATTACTGTACTGTATGTGTTAGGGAGCGGGGGGACAAGGGGGGTGGATTTATTTAAAAGTATTGTTTATTTTTTGGGGGTACACCATTGGTACAGCAGCCCAGCGGGGACCCCCGGAAACATGCGGCGATCACCCGAGGGTCCCGGACTCCCGTGGAGATCACCCGGGATCACCCGCCGGCCTGTTGTATGGATGGTGTGCCTGAAAAAAGGTAAACATATAATTTTTTCTAAGTCCAGCTTCTTTTGCGCCTGCCTTTAGCTGGCGCGTTTTCCTGGCGTGCTTTTAAAGCACGATTCAGTTTGCACCGCTTAGAGAATCCTGCGGACTGGCAAAAAACGGCGCCTTTGCCTTTTTTTTACCTGATCGGACGTGTTTTGCTCGCAGGCCAGAAAAAAAATGCCTTTTAAGTGCTGTTATCTCTGCTTAATGTATAGCACAGCCGGCTGTATCGGCCATAAAAGGCACTTTGCGTTCTTAAAACGACTTATCACTGCTTAGTGCATAGCCCCCTATGTCTTTTGTGTAGTCCACGGGTACCAACTCCAGTCCTCCAGGGCCACCAGCAGGCAAGGTGTTAAGGATATCCCTGCTTTGACACCTTTGGCTCAATCAGTGCCTCAGTCAGAATGACTGAGCCACTTGTGCTGAAGCAGGGGATATCCCTAATACGTGGCCTGTTGGTGGTGATTGAGGGCTGGCGTTGGCCACCCGTGGTGTAGTCATTAATGGCACAGGAAGTTCCAAGCACCATAGACATCAATGTGATTTCATTTAACTTTCAGCTCTCCATGGAGACCTAAAAATACAATGCTACTGACTAAGCATACATACCTTCTAACACTGGGAATACATTACTGCCAAAGAAATTCAGTAAAATTGCAGTTGCATAATAAAATCACAATTTATTTTTAATATTCCATTGCTGCTGTAATCAAATGGTCCCCGTCACAGGCACAAATGGCAGCACAGAAAGTGGAAATGATTCAAATGAGCATATTTGCCAGGCGTGCTCCTTGTTGTGCACAGGTGTCTCCCCCTGTGTTATACAAGAGGTTTGTATATAGCACTTGAGACTCCAAAGGTCTTAAAAAAAAAAAAAAAATATTTAAATGGACACTCCCTTTCCAGAAATCTCATATTTCAGGGTCAGGAGGAACGGTGTAGAAAAGGTCATCAAAGCAAACTCTACTGGCAGAAAGAGGAATTGCATGTGGTCACACAAAATGTTAGAACGAGCTTTCCTGGGTTTGTGAAGAAATAGAAAACGTTTTTGGGAAAAGGTGTGGGCTGAACTTTGACACTTTCTCTCATCTCGGGTTCATTCCATGTATTCAATAATTATAGGCCGAATATCTCACATACACTGTCAACATGTACTTGCTTTCGCTCTCAATAGTCAATTCACTTAAACTTCTTTATTCAACATTATTAAAACATACCATACAAAGATGGTTCCAGAGCTATTGTACACTTTTAATATCCATAGAAATAAGGTTGACTCCTTCCTTAGGTCAACTAGAGACCACCCTTCATCTGCTGCCATTTTTTGTTAATCAACTATGGGGATTGAATACTACAAAGAGAGCCAGTAAGCAAATGTTGAAACTGCAAGTGAGTTCTTCTGATTCTGATATGGTTGAATACATTTAACCCTTTGAGGGCCCCATAATGTACAGTACCGTGTACATAATAAGGACAATCTAGGTGCCCTATGACATACTAGGTATGTCACTTTAGAAATGCTCATTTATTTTTAGTGGGAGATCATGTTCACTGTTCCAATGGAGTGGTGAATGCGATTGGAATGAAAATGAAGTATCCTCCATTTTCGGTCACATCCTGGTTGGCTTGCTGATGATGACTACCTAGTTGTCACACCAAACGATCATGTTGTTGAGTGCAGGAAGATGGATGGAACTCAGTTGCCATCTGTCTTCTGGCACTCAAAGGGTTAAGGAACTAGTAAGCACATGGAGACAGGAAAAGTGAGTGTTATTGAATATATTCTGAGACATGCTGGGGCATGCTGACATATCTGGGTGAGCAAAGTCCCTCTTCATCTGTAACATGATGTAAAGGAAAATCTCAAAATGAACAAATCCATTACTCCTTAAGGAGCAGACTGTGAAAAGTATCATGCTGCAATAATAACATTGAGAACAGACCACAAACCATATTAATAGGTTGATATAAAACACAGGTATACTTAAACCACATGTCAGAGTTTCAGGACTTCTGATGAAGGACAATTTCACCCCAATGTTAGTATGCTATTCAAATAAATCTTGCCATTAGTAAACTTACCGATGAGCATTGAACTTTTAATTACACTTACAAATATTACAAAGGAATTAAACATGGCGCATAAAGATAGAAATCTCTGCTACTCTCTGAGCTCCCTTTAATGCAATGTACATTATTCAAACAACTCTTCTGTCAGTTGCTATGTTGCAGGAAAACTAAAATAATTTTGTATCATTTTAGAAGGGGCAGTGCTGTTCTGATTTTGGTGGGATCGGCTGTTTTACTCATCTCTCTTGCTTACAATGCATCAAAGGAAAATGTCATTGTCCATTTCACATTTCTGAGTGTCTGCAATTTGATTGAAGATAATAGGTGTTTTAAAACATGACCCATTTGTTAAAAGTGAAAAACTCCTAATAATCACCTATTGCATCATGTTCTCCTTTTCTAAAGAGGTATGATCTGTATAATTAAATGTGCCAATGGAATAGATTAGTTGTAAGAACACGGTTTATGAAGTTGATGGTGGGGCATTGTATCACCTCTCCATGTGATCTTCGTTACATTGTCCTTTAATTTCCCTGTGCCTGAGACACAAAAATTAGATTCTAGGATACACAATGCCTACACCATTCCGTGCTTAGTGTTGTATACATTGTCAGTGCTATATAAGAAAGGATATTATTATTAACAATATGAGGAGATACAATAAATGCAGAGAGATGAATACCAGTTGGATGAATTGCCTGATTGCAACACAACTCAACTATCTCCACTTCATAGCTCTCATCACATGTATACTGTTAACATTCAGTTGAAATGGGAGGATATCACTGTATTTTTGGTCTGGTAACATTCCATTTATAGCCGGATTGCTGTGTTCTAGATCCTAAAAAAAACACGAATGTCAGGATTAGAAAACAGACCTAATAAACTATTAAAAAAAAAGGATCAACGAGGTTATGCTGATGGAAAAGTTGACAGCTTCCCAAAAGCAATCAACCTCAGGATTCTATGAAACATGGGATTTGTGGTTGAGACATTGACCTCGACCCGGAAACTATTTTTCTGGTGTGACCGGCTGGATCCGGTAGCTGTAACCACTGTTATATTAGTTTCAACTCCTGGCGGTCGGAGAGTGTCCCCCTCCCCTCCTACCACCCTCTTCCCCCCTTCTTTTTTCTCTTTTTCCAGCCTCTCTTTCGACTTTTCTTGTCAGTCGAGGCCTAATGTGTTGCCATGAGGCCTAGCCGTATACGGCGATGTTCTATTCTGTCTTTCTTTATGTTTGAAAACCCAAGTGTATTAGGCTATGCATAACCTATGACTGGTTGTATATATACTTTTGCCTAAAAAACGTTTGAAAAAAAAAAAAAAAGACCTAATTATAGTATACTGACTACACACGTGATTTTTAATATTTGCTAATTTAATTATTTTTACAATTGTACCATGCATTCTCCATGGTAGTATGCACTCCAAGAAGTATCTAGACACAAGGCAGTGTTCTTTCATAGAGGGAGACATGTAGAAAGTTGGAGATTTTCTTCATATTGCTCTATACAAACACCAAGAGGGATGTAGATTTGAATAGAGATAAAACGGAAACTAACATTTGGGAAGCCGGCATTATGGTCCCATTGACAAGTTTATTCAGATACATATTAAAATTTCAGGACATCTGGAAAGCTTGCTTTCATTTTTATAGAAATTAAATCTATACCTAATATTATTCTGAATTGGCAGACTTGTTTACCCACTCTTTTTTCTCTTTAAACTAAAGAGTAGTTAATAATAATAGCTTTTTTTCATATAGTGCTTTTCTCCCAATGAAACTCAAAACGTTTCACAATTACAGTATAGTCCAGTCCCTGCCCCGTAGAGCTTACAATCAATGTTTTTGGTGCCTGGGTCACAGGGAGATAAAGTTACTTGCCTAAGGTCATAAGGAGCTGACACTGGGATTTTAACCAGGCTCCCCTGCTGGGAACTGAGCTCTCCCTTCTCCCTTTTTTCCCTTGTCCTTTTTTCACTTCTCCCTTTTATTCCTTTTCCCTTCTCCCTTTTTCTCCTTCTCCTTTCTTCCTTCTCCCATTTTTCCCTTCTCCCTTTTTTCTCTTGTCCTTTTTCCCTTCTCCCTTTTATCCCCTTTCCCTTCTCCTTTTTTTCCCTTCTCCCTTTTTTCCCTTCTCCCCTTTTTCCTTTCTGACTTATTTTTCCCTTCTCCTTTTTTCCCTTCTCCCCTCTCATTTTTATCCTTCTCCCTGTTTTCCCTTATCCCTTCTTCCTTTTTTTCCTTCTCCCATTTTTCCGTGCTCCCTTTTTACCTTTCTCCCTTCTCCTTTTTTCCATTCTCCCTTTTCCCCTTCTCCCTTTTATCCTTCCTGCCTTCTTTTTTCCCTTCTCCCTTTTTTCCTTTCTGCCTTCTTTTTTCCCTTCTCCCTTTTTTCCTTCCTGCCTTCTTCTTTTTCCCTTCTCCCTTTTTTCCTTCCTGTCTTCTTCTTTTTTCCCTTCTCCCTTTTTTCCTTCCTGCCTTCTTCTTTTTTCCCTTCTCCCTTTTTTCCTTCCTGCCTTCTTCTTTTTTCCCTTCTCCATTTTTTCCTTCCTGCCTTCTTCTTTTTCCCTTCTCCCTTTTTTCCTTCCTGCCTTCTTTTTTCCCTTCTCCCTTTTTTTCCTTCCTGCCTTCTTCTTTTTTCCCTTCTCCCTTTTTTTCCCTTTCTGTCTTCTTCTTTTTTCCCTTATCCCTTTTTTCCCTTCTCCCTTCTCCTTTTTTCTCCTTCTCCCTTCTCCTTTTTTTCCCTTCTCCTTTTTTTCCCTTCTCACCCTTCTCTCCCTTCTCTCCTGTCTGTTGCTTTATATGTATGCCTTTTCATTATCTCCTTCCCATGTCGGACAATATATTATTTGCAAAAATCTAAACCAAAAAAAAAAGTGAAGAATGTCACATACAGTACATTGACACACATGTTGAAAACATCTTTGCATCTATTGCAAAAATGTAACTCTTTACCCTTGAAACATACTCTAGCTATCTGCACTTTATGCAGTATTTTATTTTTAAATATATATTATGTACACAAATCTGATGTTTGCGATTATAAACCTCCTTATTTTTCCATTTGGGTATTTTTGCACTATTCCAGCAAGAATACAGAGATTACTTTTTACAGTGATTATAACATTTATTATTTTAGCCTTTAATGCCACAAAGTATATAGTGGGATCTCTCCAATTTGTATACAACATAATATCTTCAAGGAAGCAGTTGATTGTATGACACACCCTATCCTGTTTCTATGTAGAGTTGACTGAAAAACTCCATGCCACAGGATCAAGTGTGGTCTGTATTTAATCCTTATCAAGAAAAACTAAATTATTAAATGAACATGGTAAAATAGCGATCCAATTTCATAACTTAAAATGCTTTTTTGTTTGCTTTTGCTTTATTTGGACAAAGTTGGCTGGATTTTAAAATAAGCTAGCATGAGAAACAGTCTAACATATAAATAAAGCGCAGCCTTCTTAAATGGTTGAACTGAAAAACAGAAGCAGAGAAAGAATAAACAAAGTATAACTGAAACCATATTTCCATACAGGTTTTCTGTATAAATAGAAAACGAGACGCTCAGGACACCTAATTGAGTAGTGAATATATTTTACTGTCAATGGACTAACAAACAATCACTTATCACGAGCAGTGAGGGACTTTTCAATTCCCCCAGTCCTAAAATCCAAAGGACACAGCGGTATGTAGTCACAAGTTTTCTCAGCGCTCTCTGATGATGTCACAAAATGACAACACACAAATCATCTCCTGATTAACATGATTTTGAGAGCTTGGTAGAGCAGACCACCCAAATGGTGCAAGAATGGTGGGGATCAGAGCAGGATAAGAAAGATTGGATAGCCAAGATCCTTAAAGAGCCTATTTGGGTATCATATGAGCAGTTAGGGAGGGGGGTAAGCTGTCACCCCTCTGAAGTACCTGCAGTCACTAGAAAGTACATTCGGGGCCACAGAGAGTGGGGAAGATCTCTACTTTTAGTCTATGGGAATGTACTGCATCAAGAAGATGGAGAGAAATTGTTGGAATTCCAAGGATGGATAGAAATGGTCCTCTAGAGCAGGGGTCTCCAAACTCAGTCCTCAAGGGCCGCCACCAGGCCGGCTTCTATGGATATCCCTTTATCAGCACAGGAGGCTCAATTAGTGGCTCAGGCTCTGATTGAGCCCCCTGTGCTGAAACAGGGATATCCATAAAAGCCGGCCTGGTGGTGGCCCTTGAGGACTGAGTTTGGAAACCCCTGCTCTAGAGGGTAGTACAAAAAAATGGGGTCCCTGTAGACAAAGTTGATTGCACCCAAACAGAACAGTTGATACAAGGTGTCTTTACTGTGAATGTGATGACTTTGTATCTTTGACTGAGGGAAAGAAAAGGGAAGCCCGCTACATTTTTGGAACTACTGAGATAAATCAGAGATGCAGAAGAACAGATAGCCCTGCGGCTACCAGTTGTAAGGTCGAACAAGACGGTATCAGCTAGCAGTTGATGGGGATCAGGAGACAGCTCCATCAAGCCTGTCCGGTAAAAGAAGACCCACCCCGAACATGAATGCTCAAAAGGGGGAGTTCGGCATGGCTCCAGTCTAACAAAATGGGAGAGCCCCTTGAATAGATGCATGAACTCATGGCCTTCATGCGGATGAAGGAAATATAGGAAGAAAACGCTCAGACTGATCAGTGGGAAAGACCCCCGTGGACTACCAGATGAGATATGCCCAAAAGGAGGAGAATTAACTCAAGGGGATCTCCTGCTTTACTGGATTTAACCCAGACTTCTGCTAAAGATCTGGAGAGGAAGGGCATTGCACCAAGCACTTTATAAGGTGAGAGAATCTACAACATGTGGTCAAGGGATTCAATTGATCCAAGGTCAATCAAGGAAATGACAAAGGTTTTCAGTGAAGGAGAAAACTGGGCCTCACATAGAGAAAAACTCCACAAAGGCAATCCCTGCCAAGAGACTTGACTGGTAACACCTGCCCAATGGCCTTCTGGGTCCTTCCCCTAGGGTAGAAGCTTGTATTGAAGAAAAAAGATACAATGTCCTCCAAGATAGTGGGTCACAATTGTCCATTATCTTCAAGCCATAGTATGATAAACATCTGAAATGTCTGCCATTGCTGCAATTAAATTAACTTGTCGTCTGAGGCCTCAGTGATGCCAATTACCCTTATATAGGGTATTTGGTAGTGCAATTGGAATTTGAGTTCCAGAGGAAGGTCACAGTAGGGTCGGGATCATTGACTGCGGTGGCATTGATATGTCCAGAGGTTTGAAGTAAGGATGAGACAGGGGCTATAATTGAAAAGAATGCAAATATCTTTGGCCAACTAGAAATATGGTGTCAGATGGTTGATGGGGATAGTTATTGCGTGATGTCTATTCAACCTTTGTGCTTTAAAGCCTACTGGCAAGGGGAAAATAGAGCAAGTACCCTGGCCGTAGATCCTATAGGAGAGATCTGATTGACTGGACCTCATCCTGTGAGAGTACCCCCAAACAGTATCCATCAAATAGAAGGTAAGATGACCCTCCATGGAGAAGTAGATGGCCCCACTATGGTGATAGATGGTCCCCCTTATGGAGGATTCCCTGGTGGATTGTTTGTGAAGAGTGGGGTTATGTCAGTATTCGCCAAAGAGCTAGAATGCATAACAGTCGAAGTAAAGAACAAAGCAACACACAATATGATGGTGAGAAGAGGTACAGTGAAGGATAACTTGTATAATAATGAAGAAGTGGATCAAGCCGAGCAGAGGAAGACTGACCAGAGGAGAGTAACTTCAGAAATGCTCGACTTTGGGGCCAATTCTGCACCAGTGTACCTAGATGACCTCATAGTTTTCGGGAGGACCTTAGAGAAACATGAGGCCGGTTGTTGAAAGTGCTGGACCAGCTCAGTGAGTGTGGATTGAAATTGTCTCTTGAGAAATGCCAGTTTTGCAGGAATTCAGTAGCTTATGGGGGAAATACAGTCTTAAAGAAAGGGTTGCCATCAGCCTTGAAAGCTGGAAGTCTTGCCTCTTGGCCCAGGCCAAAGCAGTTACCCGAGTTGAGGTCTTCCCTGGAGTTTTGTGGGTACTAACAAAGATTTGTAGATAACTTCCCCGCCATAGTACAGCCTTTGACACAGCTAACAAAGCACTTTCCCCCATTTTGTGGATGTAGTTTGACCCCAAGCACCAGTGGTCAGTACTATTTCAAAACTACAGAGTCTTTTGGACCCTAGTGGACTACGAAATAAGAGGAAGCAATCCAAAAAATCAAGAGCCCCCTCCCCAATGCTCCAGTACTCACTTCAGTTTCTGGCATTAAAACAGGCAGTTGTCGACAAGATAAACAATTACCTCTATGGGGCATCATTTGGTGCTAACACCAACAACAACCAACTTAACCATATATTTTCCTCTGATAACCAATGGTGTCCAGTGGCATCCAGTTTATCTGCACTGACTATGTATAATTTTATGAAAGAAAAGAGAAACCTCGCTCTAACCCCAAGACTGGGGAAGGGTGCTGTGTGATGCCAGGGAAGTGGCAGAAGCTATAGGAGAAATTATGGATTGTGTCAAAGAGACATAATCCATTTAAAGTATCCCTCTTATCGGCGCACTACAGTACATAATTATTATATATATCATTCTGTGTGGTCAGTGTGAAACTTAACTGAAATGAACAGTTTAAAAGAAACTTTAATAACAAATAACAAAAGGCTATAACAATACCAATTAAAATCGTGAAGTTTGCGCAAGAATCTGTATGTGAGCTCCTAGTACAAGGGCCCCACGTGAAAACTACTGTGGATGTTAATGTTTATGGTTTAACACAGGAAGCTGTAGTGACTGTTAGTCCGCTAGGACATTATAGCGGACTAACAGTCACTACAGCTTCCTGTGTTAAACCATAAACATTAACATCCACGGTGGTTTTCACGTGGGGCCCTTGTACCCCATACCACTATACCCATCAAATATAATAATCCAGCAGACCTAATTATGACAGGGCTACCATGGTTAAACAGGCAAGATCGTAGTAACACACAGCAGCTTGAACCTGGGATTGAAGAAGTATGGTCAGCATTGAGAAAGAATATATCTGTTTCTTTCATCAGGAAAGTGCACCCCAATGTCTCACAGCTATTGAGGCAATGATATAATCTGATGTTTAAGAGTGGGGTAATTTTATGGGTTGTTAAGAATTCCCAACACTTACAGCTGCAGCCGCCGTTATTCGAACACTTCACGCGGTGTATACATCGGAATACCCACTTCATGGCGTGTGATCTCTTCCAATCCTCCCGCCTCAAGACGCGAGTGCGGCGAGTGCAGAAAATGGCATTTTAGTGTTCTGGTTTTTAAACACCTTAAATTGACACTGTAGCATAGTAGCACAGTACTGTACACATTGCAATTCATTCATTTCAACCAAAGAAACAGAATCCATGAAATTAAAACAAAGCGTCCGCGATAAGCGCGGGTGCCTGGGGCGATTGGCCGCGTTCATGCCGCGTGGAGTACACCAGCGCACACAAAAACGGCGCCGTGATTTGTTTGAATAACAGCTGCTGCAGCTGTAATCACAAAGTGCTACCACTCAAATACCATCAAGTAGTACTGAAGTCTCTTCATGATGACCATGGGAACCTTGAAGTTGATAAGACGCTATGGTAGATTTGGTAAAAGACCACTTCTATTGGCCTTGGAGGAGTTTTGCAAAAATTTTGATAGCTGTGTGCAAAGGAAGACGCTTCCCAAGAAAGCAGCCCCCCTAATGAATATAACCAACAATGGGTCAATAGATCTGATGTGTTTGAATTTACTGTCTTTGGAGCCCTATAGTCAGAACACTAGTAATATTCTGCTGGTAACTGACCATTTTATTTGGTATGTCCAAGCCTTCCTAACCCAGGATCAGTTCGCGACAACACCAGCCAAAGTACTGTGTGAAAATGTCGTGCACTATGGGTTACCAGCCAGACTTCATTCCGACAAGGGGAAAGACTATGAAAGTCGCCTTATAAAATAACTAATAAATGTGTGTGGTATTAGGAAGTCTTGGATGACGCTCTACCACCCACAAGGGGACCCCAAACCTGAGAGATTCAACAGGCCATTACTAAAAATGGCGGGAACCCTACATACCAGAGATAAATGGAGTCAGCATGTGCACCGACTAGTACATGCCTATAATTCTACCTGGAATGAAGTCACAGGTTATTCCCTGTATTACCTTAAGTATGTTGAGGCGTGAAACCAGATTGACTATAGATCTGTGCTTCGGTGTAAGGAGCAGCTATACAAAGCTTACAGTATAGACCCGCTCTTGAAGCATCTGACTGCCAACAGAGGGAAAAAAGGCTGCTATGATAAACAAGTGCATGGCCAAGAACTGCGTGTGGGAAACATCGTAATCATTCACAATGTTGGAATACCCGGAAAGCATAAAATAGCTAAATGATGGAAACCACAACAATATGTTAATGAAGAATCTGGGTGAATTACCAGTGTATAAACTAAAGCCTGAAAAGGGTCAAGGATCCTTCAAGACTTTCCACTGCAAGGCCGCCGACAGGGGAGACAGCTGGGACAGGTGTCCCAGACCCGTGTTTTGCGGGGGGCCCGGCTGGCAAGTGCTGAAAGTTGGGCCTGACTTATGGCAAGGCCCGGCTGCCGGTCCTTTTGCGGCCGGGCCCCGACTCTCTCCAAGCTGCAGGCCTCCTCACTCTGTCCCACGCCAGGCCTCCCTCTCATGCCAGCTGAGGCCTAACTTACGGACGTCAGAGAAACCAGTCGGAAGCTCGACGTGGGACAGAGTGAGGAAGAGGCCTGCAGCTGAGGGAGAGCTGGGGACTGGCCGTGAGAGGATCGGCCGCCAGGCTCCCCACAGACATCGGGCCCTGCCTGACCATCCACAAGGTAGTCTGATTTTTATATGCATTGAGGGTGTGTGTGTATTGGGGCTTTTTTGGATGTATTGGGGCTTTTTTATATATGTATTGTTTTTTTTTTTATATGCATTGGGTTTATTTTATATGCATTGGGGCTTCATTATATTCATTGGGGCTTTTTTAATATGCATTGTTTTTGTTTTATATGCATTGTTTTTTTTTATATGTAATGTTTTTTTGATGGAGGGGGGAGAGTGAGAGTTATATTTATCCAAAATCTCTATGTCTCTCTCTCTCTCTCTCTCTCTCTCTCTCTCTCTCTCTCTCTCTCTCTCTCTCTCTCTCTCTCTCTCTCTCTCTCTCTCTCTCTCTCATATCTTTTTTTGATTTTGTATAATTAGAAACATGAAACCATAGTGAAAAAATCAATACTGTGGGTTATACTATACAGAGATAATATAATGCCACCATCATCATCATATAAATATTCAGCAGGAGTGAGTACCGTTATAGCACATGACATTGTGCCCCCAATTAACATAAAATATTGTGTTATACTACAGTATTGCATTGTCTTTGCATAGCATCGAATGGCAGTGTTGAAGCAGCATATTTTCATTACAATGCATCAAAAGGGGCATCAAAAGGGACCATAGAGACGGCTACGTCTGTACTTCTAGTAGAAAGTCCTTCCCCTCCCCCTGCCTGAAAAAAATATATTAAAGATGTGTTTCTGCAATTGTTTGTTTGTACAAGTGTGTGTTCTTAGATCATCTAACAAGGACTTATCCCTGTTTTAGAGAAAAGCTGCCTCCGAGCTCTGAACCTAGCATTGATCTGGAGTCACTGCAGCCACTCAATTAGCCAGCCCCCACCTGGACTAATCTGAGCTCTGTGAAAGAGCGTCATGTGAGACACAAGGGTGCTGACATGAGGAAAGAGGTCTTGAGTGCACCGGAGGACTGTGTATTGAAAACAAGACAGAAGGGGACCAGACCTCTCTTCATAGGACACAGAGAACCCAGGAACCTGCCAGAGGCTGGACCCTCAAATACTCCTGGACCCTCAAACACTCCTCACAGACACCTGGGCACCACTGACTTGAAGCGCCACACACCTGGACACCACTGACTTGAAGGGCCACACACCTGGACACCACTGACTTGAAGGGCCACACACCTAGACACCACTGACTTGAAGGGCCACACACCTGGACACCACTGACTTGAAGGGCCACCTGCTTTAAGGTACCGCTAAGACTTTGGGGGTGGTATGATGGTAAGGGGTTTTCCCCCCAGTCTTACAGATAGGGACTGGGGAGTTAGTTAGCCCTTACACAGGGATAGGTGTTTGTTGTTTTATGTATATTTTTGTTTGTTGTGTTGTTTAAAGGAACAGGCAATAAAGCCTTATGTTAATTTCACCCTAAATGGCCCCCATTAGCATAACTCTGCACACATCTCTTACAGATCAACATATACATAAGATCAAATGGTACTGTAATGTGTACTGTAGTGTGTAGTGGAGTAATAAACACCCTTTATGCAGGACGATCCTAACTCATCGATGCAGAGACTTTGGCTTCACCCTAAGGGGTGAAACGCATAAGAGGTTACTTGTAGGGTTATTCCCCCACTTTTTATCTACCTTTGCCTAGGGAACAATAAACATTTTTCGTGTTAGAGCACAGTCCAGCCTCTATTTTTGCTTTTGCGGTGCCCAGCTGATTTTCTCTCCTCAGGGAGAGGTTGTTACCTGTATCCAATGGCGGTTTTTGATCCGCACGGATTGAAACTGGAACAATCCGCAGACGGATTTTATACTGCAAAACGGTTTGTGACAGTTTTGCTTATCTCTATTAAAGGATGTTAAATTACGTTAAGCACCACATTTTATAGGCTAACATAGCTTAGTGAATATGGGACGTAGTTGCAGTAATCTAAAGAGAAGATAAGGATATCCTCAGAGACTCACTTAAAGACACATTTTACTTTTTTGTTACCTTCTCTCATAACATCTTAGGAAATTCGTTAAAGATCCAAATTCTGGTGGATTGTACCAGGTTCTTAATTAGTTTAGTTCTTAAAATGCTTAACATAGGTATTCATTAAAAACGTATTGATATTTGCATTTTTATTATTGACTTCTTGGTTATTGATTAGATTGACATTTTTGCCACAGCATGAGCTGGACTCGCTAGAAAAGTGTAAATGGTTGACAAATAAACAAAAGAGGGAGGCTACAATGTAACATTGTCGTCATGTAATTTAGTAACACTTCTTAGAGCTCACGACAGAAGATTTTTTAGTACATACATAATGCGGTGGTTAAAACTATCATATTATAACTTAAAGCCACTGGAAAAGATGTGCAAATTTAAGTGTTTCCTGGATAAATGAAAACACAGTGAGTTCTCATACAGGAGTGAAGCAGCTCCAATAACCTGGATTTTAAATATATGTTATGGTTCCCATGACCTTCAGATAACCCAGCGGGAGACGTCAACACTTCACAACCTGCACAGATACCAAATCAGCGTGTTTAGTAAAAATACACTGCGGTGTGAGTCACTGAGAATCCTTTGGGAATGCTGCCTCAGTGTTGTTGCTAATACAAGTTTAGAGGTGGGGAGGCACATGACTGTATTACGAGAAGCCTTGAGAAATACTGACAGGTTGACTATTTATGAACGTAATGTATGATGGGAAATGGATAGCTTTACAGCACTGTATGCAAGTGTACCCACAATATGCATATTCATAATGTCTGCAGAAAGACCAGTGTTGAGTTAAAGAGTTCAGTCTAATACCCACTGAATCTTATTGCCTACTGATGAAAGCTTTGATTAGTTTTGTTAAAACACAGACTATTTCCTTGGCTCTAAATTGCATGCACCTGCAATTTGCTTTCAAAAGTTTCCTTTTTCCTGCCCCATTACCACTTGATTAAAAATAATATCAGCATGGATTGTTGCAGTTTATTTTACATTTCTATAATAGAGCAACAACGTATATTTCCTTTATTATAAATTGTATCTGCTATGAATTATATGGTTCCTCATCAACACTATCGCCAATTGATGGCTCTATGTCTTTTATATGACTATTTTGTTAATAGCATGGGAAGTAATTTGTTTTCTCGCCAAATAATAATTCAATGGGGCCAAAGCATTGTGCATAGAACACTAATTAGTTTAATTAACTATGGCTGGTATCACATTTTAACATTTAGTGAAAAGACAACATTTACAAGCTTATATTTTACCTTCTCTTTAACACAATATAATTAACCCCACATAATAATTTCATAGAATAACTTGTTATCTACCACCATTAATCCAACACATCAAAATAGACCAATAAGCTAATACAGTATACACATATTGAGCTACACATGTACATTATGTAGTATGGTATTTCAGATTTAGTAAACTCAGTTTAAACTTTGCAAGATGTTTGAGATACTACACTTCTTTATCCTCTCCCTGCGGCACCTACTGTTAGTCAGGCCATCCTTTGTACATAACCAACCAATCATTCATTGACATAGAATTTAAGAGTGCTTGGTAATTGCCATGTATGCCATACCTGTAAGCACGTGACTTGTGTATGTGAAAAGGGTTAATACGTCTAGCTATCTGTATGAGTCATATTCCTCTCAGCTGGGCCTTCAAAATGAGCAACATCTTCACCTTCACACTACACCTCAATTATGCTGCTGCCGCCACCAAGAATAATTTAAGGTCTTACCTCTGGGGTCCTTGGACCTTCATTGATTAGGAAAAACATGAAATTAACACACAAAAAACACTCGCAAAACGTGTCCGAAAATGTGGTTAATTTCTTCCAGAAGGTTCTAGGTTCAATCACAGCCCAAAGACAGTACTTATTACATTTTAAATTTAATATACAAAAAGTGGTACAGAATATTTTTTTTACAAAAACATAAAAATATATATTCCTCCTCCTGTGGGGGTAGATCTTCTGCCAAATATCTGATATTTTATTAATCACTAAGAAAATAGAGAATGTCCTTTTGGCCACACCCTCTCGCACTATCCAGAGCGTTCCGGCATTCCCCCAATGATATGGATGGTCAGCTCAAACTCAGTTAATTTTGCAGTAACGAAAAAAACAAGAATGCACATTTATACCACAATATTATGGCCTAAGTCAGGGGGGCGCAAACTTTTTTCCCTGCGCCCCCCTGCCGGCTGTCCCCTCACTCCCGCGCCCCCCCCCAACCCCAACTTACCCGCGCTCCGGCGTAATGACCTCGCAGCGTCATTTTGACGCCGCGTTGCCATGGCGACGCAGGGAGGAAGCCGCCGGAGCCACGGTAAGTTAGGTTTACAGAGGCCCTGCAGCTCCCCCGGCACTTAATTTAAGTGCCTTCGGGAAGCGCGCGGGGCCTCTGTAAACCCCGCGCCCCCCGTCGGCAGTGTCGCGCCCCCCCTGGGGGTCGCGCCCCACAGTTTGCGCACCGCTGGCCTAAGTCATCAACATTGGGGTAAATATTTACTCGGTGCAATATTAAAATAGCAGTACAGAAGTTATTAAGTAATTAAATTAACCCTACCGATAAATAGAAATCAATTACCACTAGCAATGCAATGGGAAAGGGGAATCCTATATACTTCTAATGTAGGGTTTTGTAATAAGACTTATCACAAACCCTATGGTAGAAAATACATTAATCCTTTTGATACCTGAAGCTACCAATGCATAGCAGAGGCACAAAAGAGGTCAATACCCTCCTCACAACCTGAGAGATGTTCTACAAATACTCGCAGCAAAAGATTCTTTAGGCTGAGTCCCCGCTGGCGCTGAGCGCGCTCATGCATGGAGAGCGGTCCAAGCATGAGCGCCGGGTGTCCTGTCAATTACGCACGAGCGCGCGGGGGCGGGGGGGGCATTGAGCGCGCTGGAAAGTTAGATTTTTTTTTGTTTACTTAAGCTCCGAGCGCCGGTGAGAGTGTGTGTCCGCACACTGCGTGAGCGGGGACTTACATACAGGCATACCCCGCATTAACATACACAATGGGACCGGAGCATGTATGTAAAGCGAAAATGTACTTAAAGTGAAGCACTACCTTTTTTCCACTTATCGATGCATGTACTGTGCTGCAATCGTCATATACGTGCATAACTGATGTAAATAACGCATGTGTAACAGGCTCTATAGTCTCCCCGCTTGCGCACAGCTTCGGTACAGGTAGGGAGCCGGTATTGCTGTTCAGGACGTGCTGACAGGCGCATGCGCCAGCTGCCGTTTGCCTATTGGGCGACATGTACTTACTCGCGAGTGTACTTAAAGTGAGTGTCCTTAAAGCGGGGTATGCCTGTATATCTATATATAGTACACAAAAACACAAAAGGCGCAAATCAGAGACACAAGTGCATAGATATACAACACCTGAAGGATAAATACGTGAACAAGTCCGATATTCGAATTCCACGAGATGTACCTATAGATGAAAAAGATACCAATATGGTTAAGTACGTTTATGAATAAAATTATTGCGCAAGCAACAGAGGCTACCTACAATGTAGCAGAAATAACAGGCTTATCAGTAAAATGCTTTCAGATCACTGCATCAAAGGGGCTGATAATCTCACTCCCCTAAACGGGGATATCGCTGGCTCTGTTCACTCAGTGAGATTAAAACACACAAAATCCACGTGGAGCATGGGGAGGAAACAAAAATAAATTTAAGTGCAGCAAAAATGACAATGTGAAAAAAGCCTTCAATTGACTTGGCTCTAATGAATTGACTACTTACAAGATGTAAGAGTCAAAAAGGCAGGGTTGACTCAAACGGTCAGAGGTAAGTGGATGATGCAGTTGTCATCAAAATGGATCAGGTCCCCAGGATCACGTACCCCAATGTAGAGAGAAAAACTGGCATAGCGCAGATCACTCAAGATAAAAATAGCTTTATAACAATAAAATATTATACTCACATTCTAACAATAAAAAACAGGCATATCACACTGCATTAGTGTAGGAAGATTTTAGCCAGCTGGCTCACCATCCCGCAACGTTCCCCCACTCCTCCGCCTCAGCCTCCGGTCAGCTGTTTAGGCTGCTCCGACTGGCGTGTGACGTCACTTCCGGTTTCGTCGCTCGGTGAGGGCTGGATCCTCCTGCAACTCCTCTGCTGTATGCTCCTCTCTGAATAAGACTCCCACTCTACGCGTTTCCAAAGTGACTGCTTTCTTACTCACTCCTGAATCGCTTTCAAAACGCTTTTTTAGGGGGGTGGGGGTTAATTTAGGGCCATTCTTATAGAGGTGGGGAGCTGGATGAGGATCTTAGGTTAGGTGCAAGAATGTGGGAAGTGGGGGGGGGGGTGCTTCAGTCACCATGGTGTTTCCCCTAAAGGTACACTGTCTCCAGATCTATTCCTGTCTCTGCCTGCATCCCTCGACTCTTGCCCTCAGACCACCTCTGCCTTCCTTCACTACCACTTAGACCACTTCTGCCCCTCCTGCTCTATACTTTTGTATGTAATATGTATGTGTGTGTGTGTGTGTGTGTGTGTGTGTGTGTGTGTGTGTGTGTGTGTGTGTGTGTGTGTGTGTGTGTGTGTGTGTGTGTGTGTGTGTGTGTGTGTTTAAGCAGTTGGCACACCATATACCCATATACTCCAGGATTACCTGATGCTTAGTCCATATGCATAAAGAGAAAATAATTACCAGTTCCAATAATAAGGAGAAAGCACACAGATGTTGATATTCAAAAGATGTGTATTAGAAATACAGGGCACCGCAACCAAAGTTTCGGTCCATGTAGCGGGTCCACGTAGCACAACCCCGAGGAAGGTCCTCTACATGGACCGAAATGTTGGTTGCGGTGCCCTGTATTTCTAATACACATCTTTTGAATATCAACATCTGTGTGCTTTCTCCTTATTATTGGATCTGGATCTGGCAATTATATATATATATATATATATATATATATATATATATATATATATATATATATATATATATAAAATCCTAATGTACAAAATCCGCAGCACTCGCCAATTCAAATGCAAATACTATTTAATGTAGAAATACAAGCATCAGGGGTAACAGCAGGGAAAAAGATACGACGTTTCGGACATCCGGGTCCTTTCTCAAGCTCACCTCCCGGGAGGTCCGAAACGTCGCTTCTTTTTCCCTGCTGTTACCCCTGATGCTTGTATTTCTACATTAAATAGTATTTGCATTTGAATTGGTGAGTGCTGTGGATTTTGTACATCAGGATTTTGTCTATTTCTGCTGCTGGATGGTGATGATCCTGGTTGCACTGCTTGCACCACAACTGACCAGATAAGTTGCTTTCCTTATATTTTCCCCTGTTGAGTGCCCTGAACATTCTTTTGTGTCTATATATATATATATATATATATATATATATAAACGTGCCCGCCCATAGCGCAAAAATTGTACAACCCTTTAATAAAATGAAGGGGGAGGGAAACAAGTGCGCTCACAAGGGAAGGTGCCTAGCAGCAGCACACCACGCAGTAATAAGGTAATCAGCCCTTGGTGTGCTGAACTGGTATAGTATGCCTAGGAAAACTCACAAAGATCTAAGCAAAATTACACAATACAGCACGGCCCGCCGTATAGTGAAAATCGCCGGAAAGCGGATCCGGCGATTTTCAGTGCTGCGCATGCGCAAACCGGCATTTTTGCCGTTCTGCGCATGTGCGACCTGAGGTCTCCACGCGCAACCGGCGGTCTCCGCGCGCATCGGGCGCACCTGCCCGTTCTGCGCATACGCGATTTTAAATTCAACATGGCGGCCCCCTTCTCAGTGCCCCCGTATCAGCGGATCGCCGAACAACGGAGCGCCGAGAAGCGGGCCCTGCTGCAACTGTAAAATACACTATAAAATGCTAAGAAAATAAAACCACAGAGGGAACAATGACCATACCAATAAAATAAAAAACAATACCAAACTATGCTAAATAATATTAATATTTATAAATGAACCGAGAAAATTGAAAATCTTTATAAACAAAAAGTAAAGGAAAATCAATTATAAGCATTATTTAAAAAGTATATTTTATGAATTAAACCATGTAAACAGGCATATTCCAGGGAAGAAGATAATGTACATCTCCTAATAAAAAACATGCACATCTAAAAAAAGTATGCGCATGATACCCCAAAATATATAAAAGAGTTTAGAGGTAACAAATAGTATACAATGGATACCCCACTATATCAGAACAGGCACAGGGGGCAGAGGAAGAAGGAGATCCATTAGATGGTATTGAAGAATTCAATCAAATTCACAATTGTACAGTACATAGTTTATTTTGCTATGCAGACACAGGCTCTATAGCACCCGCTGGCACTGGTGAGTTAACACCCGCCTCTCTTTTGAGCTTGGCTAATGTCTTCACAATGGTGGCTGCCCCCCCTGGTGGGTTGTGTATTCCTCACTGCACGCGTCAGAGGGACCCTATTAACGACTGCTTCATCTGTAGATTAGTTACTTGCTCTGCAAGTGTGCCCCCCCCCCGCTCTTGCTGTGTGCCTCCGAGCGGTTGGGAGAGTCGCAGCCGGTTGCCGGAGGCATGCGGGTGCGCGTGCACGTTTGTAGGAGCTCCGTGGCAGGGGGCATGCTTTGGGAAGAGGTTGTGTACGCAGGGATGGCGATCGCGTCGCCGGGGGCTCCGGTGGTTGCGGAGTGCGCCGCCATCTTGCGAGAAGCTGGCACATGCGCAGTTGAGCGGCGGCGGCCATTCCAGGTTGCGCATGTGCAGTGAAAAGTGTGCGAACGCTAGCCAATCAGGGAAGGTTCTGGGAAGGGACTACGAGTCCCATGAGCCTTAGCAGTGTCCCACCTGACACCAGGGAGCCAATAGGAGCTGGAGAAGTGCTGCAGGCAGAATAAGGAAGTGTGACAGGGAGAGGTAGGGGACAGAGGGTCCGTGTAGAGGGCAAGTAAGCCTCTATACTAGGCCAGCATATACCCCCCTAGGCCCAAGATAGGCCCTGAGTCAACTCTAGCTTGTGGCTGCTACAGGGACAGGCCCCATCATAGGGACACAGCAGACGCTGAACTCCTTGAAGTTTGATCTGGGACCAGACCTCTTCAGGATGGACACTGTCTTCATGGTGGGATCATCCGGCAGGACACCACCCCACGTGGAGGCGGATTCATCGTGGGATCAGCAGATCCTTTGTGAAGACTCATCATACCTGTTGTGGACACACCCGGCAGTTATAATCCTACAAGTGCACCAACTATAACATCTTCACCTTAGTGTACCGTGCGATTATACACTTGGGGTATTGTGGGATTGGGACTCTCACGGACACTGTGGTGGGTTACAGCCCTGCGAGGCGACTGGGTAGTTGTACTATTAGGGGTACAGTGTGATACTGTTGCTAATGTTATTGTCTGTTGCCTATACAGTAACTGTTACAGTATATTGTGGGTCTGTTACAGTAAAGCCCTTTTCTATTTTTACAACGCTGTGTGGTTCATTGTAATTGTGTCCTGTGAGGGGCTGCTCCCACTCTGCTGGGATTTCTCACAGGTGGAGGCGCTGTACCATATAATAGTAAGTGGTAGCAGCGGAGTCTTAGGCTCCTGCTAGCAACAGGTAAAGGGCAGCACAGTAGCTATTTACAGTCAGCCCCTCTGATCTCACTTAGGGGTTGGGGAAACAGGGCTAAACTTAGAAAATTTAGAGGAGCATATACAATATAGCTTCATTCATCGAGTTGCGGACTTTGATGATGATGACTCCTTATAATATTCCTTGCCTAATTTAAAACTAAGATCATTTAAGGACATTTTAGTATGTGCATACAGTAATTTCATAATGTAATATTGATTGATGTGGTGATTTTAACTCCAATGTCTGTTTCCAATGAAGTCTGCATAAGGCTGAGCTGCTTATTTAATTCTTGACTTCTAAATAAATATTTATTTCAATTCATTTTTTATCTCATTATTTTTTTTTTTTATGCATATATGAATAATAACCGTCCAGATGATGGAAAGATTTGACCGAGGATGATCAAAGCCCCACATACTGTGGTACTTACAAATTGAATTCCCAGACAAATGATTGGTTTTGGCAAAAATAAGAGAATGCGGCATATACAGTATGTAACAATGGAAGGAAAGGATATAATTAAGAGGGTGGAAGTTTAAAAGGAAAAATGATCATCTGTCCAAACCACAGAAGTGTGGATTTCTGAATCTCCATCTTCATAAATTTGTGTTATTCTACACTACAGTACTTTTATCTACTGCATCCTACAATACATCTCTTAAAATGCAGGTTACTGTTGCCAGCTAATACTGTAGTACTCAGCTGCATCATCATTCAGTACATGCATGTGAAACTAGTTGCTCTTCAGGGTGTAGAATACAAATATAGATATTTTACTAATATTAATTGTATTCTCAAGTACTTGCATCAGAACATTGCACATTGCTTCATCCTTAAAATGATTTTTTTTTTTTAATATTTTTTGTTATTCTGTTCAATTTAAAAAATGGTTTTACAGCATAACGGAAAGAGTTGAACGTTCACTAGTATCAATATTCTGAAGCAGAATTGAAGGGAAATAATGTATTACATGTTGTAGTTTTTACCATCATCATCATTCTCCTTCCCCTTTACCCTGTCCTTCTTATCAGCAGAACTTTCCCTCACTAATAGCGGAATCTGAAAAAAACAACAATCAAAGTTTTCTCCATGCATTTAGTCATGCTGAAATGAGAAGTGTCTGGGAGACCACCATTAATGATGTTGACGCTTCTGGTGGTCATGTAGCAGGAGATACACTGCTCAGGCCTGGATCTGAGTTTTTTTTTTAAAAACTCTGTGCCTAAAAAATTGGCCAAAAATGAAGTTGGGAGCTTTTCTACACAAGAGTCGACCAGAGTGATGCAAAAAACCTTTCTTGCGCCATTTCAAGATGCGAATATTATCAACAAAATACATCTTTTTCCTGCAGTTTGAAAATGTCTTAAAAGACCAAGTGCTCCTACCTTTGCAGTTTGGCTACCACCATTTATTCAACTTTGCTTGAATATTAAATTAGGCACAATGACATAATTGCGTATAAAAATCCTGCGTGGTAGGAATATCATCCTGTACAATTTACGTCATTTGGTGTCTTAGTTGCCTGACTGTGTTACTTTAAGTATGGTGGTGCACATCTCATCAAATAAAGTTTTTCATGTGGTTTGAAATTGGCGTTACAAAACTTTGGCAGCTGATATTTTACTAGAATGAAACAAGAAATGCTAACACACAGTTTACTGTATAAAATGCTGTTCAGGAAATTAACTAATCTGCTCTCCTGAATGTTCCATAAAATAAAAAATTATCAAACTCCCTAATTCGTTTGCAAAGCAAATTTGGCAAAAAATAAATTAAAAAAAAGCCCCTCTATGTTTATAATTCAAATCATCTAGCAAATAGCTGCATGTTTTACAGAAATCACCAAAGTTTATATTGATATGAGAAATAAATAAAATTCCATTAGAAGAAGAAATACACTGTAGGTGTCTCAGGATCTGATTGAGAGATTAGACGCAATGGAAAAATCAGGACGCCGGTAAAAGTTTCGCGCGGTGCCGTCACTATATCTGGAATCTGATTTAGAGTTAAGCGCCACAGAGTCATGAGCAGCTGGTCTTAAAATATGAGAAGGTCTTCAATAAGCACCATTGGTTGTCGTCGTTTTTTACATCTTTTGCATTCAGACGTCTGTGCATAATAATTACATCTGCACAACGTTTGCGATTTCTTGTAGCAGCAAATGCCCTAAAAACCTTACTTTGGGAACTTACCTCAGTCTGTAACAATTGAGCCTAAATAAAAGAAGCTTAAAAACACAATTGCCATGGAAACAAGCTGCCAGCAGGCAGAGAGAAAACAACAACTCAAATTTAACAGAGAAAAATGTGAATAAATAATAATACAGTAATAATAATAATACATTATTTCTGTTTTTGTCCGAGGTCTTCGTATAATCTAAAAGAACATCACAGTGTAGACCTTCTACAGTCCAGGGGCCAGGTAGTAGAGATATCCCTGCTTCAGCACAGGTGGCTCAATCAGTGGCTCAGTCGGACCCGACCTGGTGGTGGCTCTTGAGGGCTGGAATTGGCCACTCCTCGGGTAGACAGATAAGCACCATGTCCCTACAGGCACATACTGGAATTAAGGAGGGGTCTTACATTAAGAAGAGCAGTGAATCCAACTCTAACATGGATGCTAATGCAAATCAGGCGTCACTTAATGTATGTACGCCCAAGTCAAATACATTTAAACACACTAGGAATAAAAACGCTTCCACCCTGCCTGTCCAGTTATTATATTAAATACCTCCAAGGAAACTGTCTTTTGTGTCAACTTTAAATTGGGGTCTTACTTTTCCCAGTTACAAACCGTCCATTTGCCCCCTTGCAATGAGTATACGCTTTGACTTCCCTGTTAGCTAACTCGGCCCCTACTGTATGTATCAGGGCAAATGTGAAAAGAAGCCACATGGAACATCACCAGGTGCATCAAAGAAATAAATACCGTTAAAATCAATATCATTTATTTTCTTTGATACATCGAGTGCAATTGTTTATGCCTCAGAATTGCTCCAATTTTGCCTTCATAGAGACAATGCTAAGATGGAAACACCAGTTTAACTCTACAGCAGGGAAGATAAAGTATGTGGGCTGGATTCACTAAGCTCTGTTTAATCACGGCAAACGGGACTTTCCCCAAAACAGGAATGGCTGTTAATTTCCCTGAGTTAACGCCTTATTAACTAAGGTAACCATACAGTGTGAAAAAATAACGAACATAATTGAATTTATTAGCGTAGGATTAACACCACGTTATTTAAGTAATAATCCCCTCAAACAGGGCATTACTCAATAATGCCCTGGCTGGAAGAGTTGAAGGCCCGAGGCGAAGCCGAGGGACTTTAACCCAGCCAGGGCATTATTGGCCAGTAATGCCCTGTTGTGGGGGGATTATTATTATTATAGGCTAAATATAAACTTTTTTCATAAATAGACACTTTTGTATAGTTATCTAATTTTTTTTTGTTAAAATAAAATGGGAAATACATGAAACCACCTCTATATATCCGCTTATACTGCAGATATATATATATCCACACACTGCCGCCCCTCTGTGTACACACACACACACACACACACACACACAGCACCTCTACACACACACAGCAGCTCAAAACACAACACAGCAGATCTACACACAAACTGCTGCTACACACACACACACACAGCACACCACACACAACACAGCAGCTTTACACACACAAACTGCTGCTACACACAAAAGCACTCCACACACACACACTAACACACACACAACACAGCACCTCTACACACACAAACACACACACACACACACAACACAGCAGCTCTATACACACACACACACAACACAGCAGCTCTACACACACACACACACACGCACACAACACAGCATCTCTACACACACACACACAAACCCCAGCAGCGCTACACACACACACCACAGCAGCCCTACACACACACACACGCACACACACAACACAGCAGCTCTACACAACACAGCAGCTCTACACACACACACACACACACACGCACACACAACACAGCCACTCTACACACACACACACACACACATACACACCAGCTCTACACACACACACCACAGCAGCGCTACACACACACCACAGCAGCGCTACACACACACCACAGCAGCTCTACACACACACACACACACACACACACACACAACACAGCAGCTCTACACAACACAGCAGCTCTACACACACACACACACATACACACCAGCTCTACACACACACACACAACACAGCAGCTCTAGACAAACACACAACACAGCAGCTCTACACACACAACACAGCAGCTCTAAACACACACAACACAGCAGCTCTACACACACACACTCTGCTGCTACACACACATGCTACACCCATAAACACTACTGCTGACACTGACACACACACACACTGGAGCTCTATACACACACAGAAGCTCTATACACACACACACACACACACACACACACACACACACACACACACACACACACACACAAACACACACACACACACCAGCTCTACACACACAACACAGCAGTTCTACACACACATACAACACAACAGCACAACACAACACACACTGCTGCTGCTATATAAATCTGTCAGCTCGGGAGGGGGAGGAGTCAACCCGTGGCTGATTCATCCTGACCAATCCCCTGCCCTGTCTCAGAGCTGTTACTTCATTCAGACGAATCTCCTGCCCTGTCTCAGCTGTTCTGAAAGCTGATTGGCTGGAAATAAACACATTGAAAACTACACATTGCAAGCTGCTTAAATTCCGGGCATTACTGATTGGTTAAAATTCCGGGCCTTATCCAATCAGAGAGCAGGGTTTTCAATAATGCCCTGAATTGTACTGCTTTAGCCTATAATTCAGGATAATGCTTCGTAATCATCAAATAATGTGGGATGGGAGAAATGATTAAATAATGTAGCTTGGTAATGGTGGCGTTCCTTCTGGGTAACATCACATTATTTGCTTTAGTGAATACTGTGCTGTGATTTAAAGGAGCAATCTATGCCGGCTAATTGCTTTATTATTATTTTTTATATATAGAATTTGAAGCTATTTGGTCCTCGGAGCTGAACCCTATTCATTTCTGTAGGTGCTGGTAGCTGCTCCGGCGGAGCAAGCAGGACTTTTTAGTTTAAAGCTCCCGCGTCACATGGACCAATAGGAAGCCACACCGATGATGTCACGGCTTCCTATTAACCTGCAGGACGTAAAATCTTTGAACAGCAGACATTTTGTGAACCCTGGTAGCCGAGGAGAGCTGCTACTGACACCCAATTCAGAGGTAAGTATCTCGGGAAGCAGGGGGTCCCCAGAGCTGAAATTAAAGGGGTTCAGCTCCGGAAACCCTTTGCTTCTATCCTATATATATATAAAAAAAACAATTGCAGGCTGTGATTGCCTCTTTTTAACAGCATTAACTTACATTAACTTAACAACATGGTAAATAGGCAAAGCCCGCGCGTATAGTGCCCGCGACGGCAACGCGACGGATGACGTCACCCGTCGCCGTCACCACCCGCGAAAGTTATCATTTAACTTTCGGCGACGTCGCTGGCGAAAGGGTGATTGATTGGTTCAGAGACTGTCACATGTGGCGACAGTCTCTGAAAAATCAAATGTAACCAGAGTCAATTGTTTTGTTTTCGAGCGACGTCGCTGTCGCGGGCACTATAAGCGCAGCCTTAGTTTATCTAGCCCTCTCTTCCACAGTGGACCTCAAATTTCCAAGCGTAAAGTCACTTTTCTTTGTGACAAAGCAACTACAGAGAATAGTCTCATCACACTCTATCGGCAATGATGTTATTGTTGCAGGTTTATCAGTCATTACTGCTTTTATAGTACATAAGGTTATGAGTAATAACCATTTTTTTTTTTTAAAGGTCAAAATAGCAAGAAACTATGGTAAGATTCAGTGCTTTGTCATTCCCATGGAATTGGTCACCATGTTAGCAATCAGAGGCTCTAATATTTGTTGCCAATATTCTTCTTTTCCCTGGATCACACGTACATTTTCTTCATCGATCATTTTTCCTTTCTTCAATCGTAATACAAGTTCATTCCAGTTTTGAAAACATTCCAAATGTTCTGTACTTCTTTCAAGTAAAGAGAACATTGAAGGTATGTTTTCCCAGTCCATCGAACCATTTTCAGTAAGTGATGTACCAATTGCTTGATGTCTCATCTCAAAGTAATATTCCTTCATCTTGTTGTTCCAAGCTGCTTCCATGCGGATGTGAGCTAACCTACTCTTCAAGTAAAATTCCTTCATCTGGATGTTGTGAACTGCTTCCCTCTTTATTTGCATTAAAGCAAAGATATTTCAGGACGGATCCGTGCTGTTTTCCTCGCTCCTCTTCCTTCTCAGCGTTTCGTTTAGGATTCGCAGCTCCTGAGGGCTTTCTTTTTCCTCCTTCTGCCATAGGGCAATCCTCTGTAAATAAATAATAATAACATGTTCTTGTATAGCACTGCTAGTTGTACGCAGCGTTTTACAAAGACATTTTGCAGGCAAAGGTTCCTGCCCCATGGAGCTTACAATCTATGATTTTGGTGCCTGAGGCACAGGGAGATAAAGTGACTTGCCCAAGGTCACAAGGAGCTGACACCTGGAATTGAACCAGGACCCCCTGCTTCAAACTCAGTGCCAGTCAGTGTTGTTACTCACTGAGCCACTCCCTCTCCAATATAGAAAATAGAAAACAATTTGTCACTACATCTTTTCCAGCCAAGATATATAGTGAAGCAAGTGTGTTTTTTTTTAATATCTGAGATTTTAATATTACCAAATTCAATTCTACTTATAGGGCATTATAGCATTAACGGTAACTGAAACACCACATGGTTAGTGATTGAAACCACATTGCAGATTTGCAGCCATCCCAACACGTCTTTTCGCTGCTTGAACGTTCAATGATTAGTAACATGCACTCACTCACCTTTTAAAACAGTTAGCTACAGTGTTTATATGGAAACAAAATTACCCTTTTCAACGTTATAACCTGACACCGGTTATTTATAAAGTAATCCCCTCCCTCACGGTTACCCGCATCGGGGTGAGACTTTCGGAGTCTATTAAGCGTTAACGCTGTTACTTTTCTTTTATGGACCTTATATATTAAATGTGCACCAGAAATAACAAAGAAAAGTTCCTCATTATACTGCCCGACAATAACGCTAAGGTTCAATAACGCTTAAAGATACTTACATTTTGGATTTGTAATAAATGTTCAGATTTGTCATTATTGTATAGCCTGTGTTGTAATAATCATTTTAAGTATAATACAGTGTTCGAACACATGTTGTAGACCACAGAACATGACATGACTCGAACTACAGGTGACCTGACACTGGATTATATTGTAGATAAATATTACAACAGTTTTAAAGCTATCCTACTTACATTCCTGTGGATGCCCATGATATTCGGTATATTATGTGTAGCCATGTGTTAAAAATGGTATACAGTTCTCTCTCATGCTGGCAGTAAGCCTGGTAAGTATACAGGATTGCCAGCATCAATCATGGAGGTTTGCCCTCACACCCTGGTGAGGTGTCATATGTATTCAAAGGGAGTGGTAACATGCTCTGAGTTGTTAGTGACATCAGAGATGTGGCTGTTTCCTAAGGTATATAAGACACAGCACTGCCCAAAGTTAGTGTGTCAAGAAAGAGGTCAGTGTGTTAACTAATAGTTCGAGAGGGGTATATAGCAAGGAGTCAGACCTGCAGCAACAAGGCTGGCAGGGCCTACACTGTGTCCAGGGACCTGGCACAGGTGGTGATCTCCCTGAGGGGAGAGGTGATCCAACTCCATTGGGAGGGCAGATCTTCTGAAAGGAGAGTACTGAAGAAGATGAGCGCTAAGCTGTTTGCTGCGAGGGGCAGTCTGCCTATATCATCAATAAAGATGCCCTTGTTCACAAGAACCCCCATGTGTGAGTGTGAAGTTACTCCACAGAGGAAGGCACCACAGAGGAGTTCCTCATCAGAACCATTTCCTTGCAGACGCAGAGATCCTGATGAGGTGGAGGCGCTGCACTCTATGTAGGTAGGACTCACGCACGCTACCTCAGCTGCCTGTCTGGGTTGACATTCCCCATAACAACATCATGCAGGAAACTCAGGAGTTCTGTTGCCAACAGGTGCACCACCAGACACGACCATGTTATGGGGACCGGTTAGACCACAGGGGCCAATGTGAGATTGGGTGGGTCAGGAAGGTCCAGAAAAACCGTTACATATGTAACAGGGTATGTATATTTTGCTTATCTTTCCCCACCCTATTAAAGTATGTAAGTCCTGCTAGCTTCAGGCTGTAAGGGATAAATTCTATGGGTTTGTGCCCCCACCCATGCTCCTCTATGATGGATGGAGTAAGATGGTGACTCATGGCCTGTGTAAGCCTACAGGAATAGGTATAGACCACGATCCCACCCCTTCTGTCTCAACTAGAGGAAGTCCAAATTTAGTATTAGCCCTGCTTCTGTTCTGGAAGAGAGAGGGAGTCCGGTTCCTGCTCTGGAAGAGAGAAGAAGCAGAGAGCTGTCAGTCTCTCCTATGGCAGGATGAGCATGCTCGCCCTCAGTCTGGACTGAGGGAACATCAGACTCAGCCACAGTGTTGCCCTATACTACCAGGGGCAAAGCACCATCTAGAGGTATAGAACCTCTGAGACCATGCATCGCTGTGAGAAGATCTGCAGTGTATGCCACCCAATAAAGATCCTGTTCAGAATATACCTCAGTCTGAGTATCAGTCCTTGGGCTGAGGGAGACAGAGTGCAATAGCGGGGGGCTGACCTCCATACTCCTTGGAGCCCACTACTGCTGGAGGCGCTACGTACCAGTGAGAAGAACTAAGAGAGAAGAATCTAAGCCTGTCCTGATCTCCACTACATCGCAGATCAGCTCAGCTCTCCTGAACCTACAGTTATGCCTCAGCATCACACGGCAACAAAAGAGTGGATCTCCCAGGGGGGGCGAACTCTGTTACAATTATAAACATAATATACATGATTATACTGTGAAATTCCTTTAATACCTTAATATTTCATACATTTGTTGATGTGACACATTTTTTTGCAGAAACAATTGAGGTAAACTACGCTGCGATTTATGGTATTTATTTTTGCAGTGAATAAAAGATTTTCCATTCACAGAAATGTTGAGAAATTAATTATAATTCATTTTCATTCTGTACACGCTTGGGAATTGAAATAATGACATCTTCGTTATTTTATTTGTATTTTTTTTTTTCCCTCGAATTTGGCGCCCCACTCAAATTGGTGCTCTAGACGACCACCTAGTTCGCCTGCTTGCATTTCTTTATTTTTCTGCTTCATACCCTTCTCATAGTAGGGTCAATATCTGTACATTCCGAATTCCATTAAAAACAACTGCTTGTGCAATTCGTTTGAAAAAATCTTGTATAGTGAAATATTCATTTGGTAATAAAGATTAACACACAACTAAGTGGATGTTTGGTAGGCTAATAAAAACTTAGTTGAACAGACAGAGGGTATGTTCAATATGACTATGGGAAAACCTTTAAGTTATAACAACACTGTATCAAGGTAAATAAAAAATTATTGTCCCATTGGGACCCTAAAAGGTTTACATTAAAATATTGGATGGAAAGTACTTTATTATTTCTGCAAGCTAATATTTGTATTCAGACATTTACTAAACCTTTTATGCGGGTGAAATGTGTAACGTGGAGGTCTGTACATTATCACAAGCCTGTTTCATCCCCTATATATTGGTACTTAGCTGGAATATTGTGCAATTCTAATCATTCAAAGCACAACTACAGTTTCCAAATAAATTAATGGTTTCCAAATAAATTAATAATTCAAATCATTTTGAGTAAGAATAATTCCTTACTACTTGATTTTTTTTTTTTTTTTTTTTTTTTTTTTTAGTACAGGGTGTCATGTTCTTTTCTCAATGGGTTTTAACTCTTCAGAATGATAAATTATATTCGATTATTTATTTTATTGTTTTTGTCTCGGTCTTATTTTTAAAAAAAATTGTTTCTGGGAAACTCGTTGCTGGGAATTAGACTTCATTTTGGGAAGGCTCTTAGGGGTAGATCCTCAGAGCTCCATTAAATCTAGCCTACTAACCTTTGGTTTTCTCAGTTGAATGGTTTCATGCAGTAAGGACTTGAGATGAACTCATGGTTTATTTTCAGTTTACAATTGTGAATCAGTATATCTTTATCCCTGCAGTACTCCCTCAAATGCTGTCTCCCACTTGTGGCATTGAACCATAAATATTAGGACCCAACCTCTGACCTCGTGCCTGCAAGTGACACCTCGGAGACCGCCTTGAGGACTGCCTCAGTGATAATGCTCACCATGGGTGCTAAGACTTCAGTAGATTCATCCGTGGCTGTGGCCAGTACAGATAGGGACTGAAAAGTGAGTTAGCCCTTACACAGGGATAAGTGTTTGTTTCTTTGTATAATATTTTGCCTTAAACTGCTGTATAAAGGGACTGGCTAAATAAGGCCATGTTTAATTTCCCCCAAATCGGTCTCCCTGAGTGTACCTCTGCACATGTCTCTTACTGGGGTATTAAAATAAGATGGACTATTCTAGAAGATTCGTTTCCCGGAGGTCAAGAGGAGAGGAACCTCGAGGAGACTAGATAACTAAGTTTATAAAGTAATATCATAGACAAGGCCCCCTGTTAGTTAGGAGACCCAAAAGAAGGAAAGAAGTCCTGAATAAGTAATGAAAAGTCATACGGCATGTCACATAGGGCCTCAGGAAAGAGGACTCCTGTGTGCCGGTGGATCAGCTCTAACCGCAGATTGGCATTAATATAAATACTCTGAATAGTACAGTGTCTGAAGCAGGTGTCTGAAGAGAAGATACAATTTACCCGTCTCTTTGTCTAATGAACTTGTACATCTCTACTGTTGCAGTTTCCCACTTTATTAAAAAACACTATGCATTAACAGAATCTGGTTTATCACTTTTGTGCTATACTGTGCATGCCATGGGACAGGGCGCTTACTCCTTGCCACACAATACTGGCTTGCAGTTATGACTGTATGAAATATTGCACCATTCAAGTCGAGTGTAACTCTATTTGAGATCTATGAGTATATCGTTAAGATGTACCCAAACTACAAAAAACACCAAACCACATAGGCTGTAAGAATTATTTACGACACAACTAAAACATGAATGATTGCTTTATTAGAACACCTCTGCATCACGATACGAGGGGCGGGTGCTGGGCATTGCACCCATTGTGGATGGGTATGTTTGATGATGGCAACTTTCAAGGGAGAAAGATTGGTCAGAAATAAAAGATTGAAAAATAGAACTTACAGAACTGGTCCCTCCAATCGGCCTCCAGCCGAGTATCTGCTCCAACCTGAGTACCGGCCACCGCCTGAGTACCTGCCCCAATACCATTAATAGTACTGACCAACCACCCACTCATAAAATGAGATAAACCTACATCTTAACTACATGATCGACTTGAATATCTACGTACAGCACACCTCTTACATAAACAATGGGTGACTGCCACCCAATTTTCAAGGTGTCTAATCAATGTAAATATACATTTACACAAGTTTACATACAAACTGTAATTCCCAAATGACCCACATATGTGTTCCATAGACCACGCATGCACCTACATTAAAATACCCACATATGTGTTCCATAGACCTCGTAGGTGTCGGCATTAAAAGACCTGCATATGCATTCAATAGACTACGTATACACCTACATTGAAAGACCTGCATATGCGTTCAATAGACTACGTATACACCTACATTGAAAGACCTGCATATGCGTTCCATAGACTACGTATACACCTACATTGAAAGACCTGCATATGCGTTCCATAGACAACGCATGCACCTACATTAAAAGACCTGCATATGCGTTCCATAGACCACGTATGCACCTACTGTACTTTAAGCATTTATTATTTCTTGTTTATTAGTAGGATACAGTAAATAATCAACAAAAGACAAAAATACCCAATGCTACATCCAATGTGACAAAATACATAGTGAAATACTTTTCATGAGTAATGGTCATTTAGTTAAACCCTTTGTCCAAAGCGGTATAAGCCTGAAGCCACATCACAGCATGACCAGTATGTAGGTCCTAACACTACCTGTGTAGCGGGAGCCATGATGAGGACAGGTCAGAACTGGAGGTTCCATCTGTACAGTACGTCCTATTAGTGGGAGGTCAAGAGGCCCAAGGATAGGGTTAACCCATAGGTATGGAACCGGAGACCCAGTGAAATAAGCCTACTAGAATGAAGGGAATTTCTAAGAAACTCCCCCCTTCCACGGCCATGCTACAATAGTACTATATATTATAAGGTTTTGTGATAGTAATAGTTCGTAGCTGTACCCTGAAGTGGAGGCGGCAGTAGGGTGGGTGCTCGTAGCTTCAGGAAGCGCCTCTAGGTATATTCGAATGTCCTGGTTCCGTGGTTGGAACAGTGAGTGTATCGATGTTCGAGTGGAGAGAAAGTCACAGCATGTACTGCTGGCAGCAGTGAACGCCTAAGTGAGCAGGCGTGCGTCCCGACGGCCATTTCTCGGAGGTGCGCTTTGTTACTGTAAGTTGTCTGTGAAACAGCTGTCGGGACGCATGCCTGCTCACTTGGCGTTCACTGCTGCGAGCAGTACATGCTGTGACTTTCTCTTCCCCAGTGGAAGCCTCTTACCAGGCTGATGGGTATGACGTTTTAACCACTATTCCCGGAGAAGGGGAGTACACTACATTTATATCAGATTAATAATTTACTGGATAATACCTCAAAATTGGAATGCTATATTTAAATGTATTTTCTATTGCATTATTCCATCAGATTAATGTAAAAATTGAGAGATTACGGTACTGTACATTTTTAAATTACTTCTACACTTCTTCAGTGACATGATTTGCATTAAACTTTACTGACAACCTTGTGATAGAAATATTGTAAGATAAATTGGATAGATCTAGTCCCATTGTTTTTTTGATCTCTCTTAATTTCCGTTTTTATATTTTTATATCTAAGTTATATCTTATATATTCTTACCGTTTCATTTCTGAGACAATTTAGGCTTGTGTTGTATTTAGTCTTGTATTAAACATTAGGTCTGTTTAACACATTCTTAAGTATTTATTTACATGCTGAGCCTATAACTACTGGAATTGTATATTGCATTAAAGATTGTAACGATTAACAAAAACCATTGCTATTAAACTCAACATATGGCAAAGAAAATATAAGTGTAAGACAAGGCTCTGTGTCCAATGGATCCAATAACTTTACCTTTATTTTATATGGTAACAAAACTCTTTACGAAACCAACTCATATTTTTCTGCACGGAAACGTACTGTGGTGCTGCAAGTATATGAGATAGGCCACATACAGTTCTTTGTTTCATTTTATTAGTGAAAGTTGACCTATATTCAGAAATACTAAACCAATAAAGTATGTTACAAATGAAGTACTTGGTAATAAATAGGAGTAGTAGCCCACTGCTACCACGGTTTATCTTGAGATTGTTTAAAAATGCTGTTTGCAACCACATTTATAAAGCCTATGTGAAAGTGACACAATTGGCTACCTATTGGACCGTTATCGAGTGAGCTGTATTTTTTATATATATTTATGCGTAGCTAGTGTATGAAAAGTTGGCATAGGTTTAATGGTGTAATGTTGGGATATCATGCTGATTTAAAGGACTCTTGATTATAGGCAAATTTTCTCAGACACCAGACTGGTCTTATATATGTGACTTTCAAACATCAATAAAATAAAGCCAAGTTGTACAGTATCTCAGAAACTTTATTAAAGAATACATTGGATGCATTATTTCTAGTTATACGTCGTTAATGCCATGCACCCATAGTGGCTTTTAATGCTTCATTTAACAGGTTTACCCTTCTTTGCTATTGCTTTCCTGGGATATATTTATTTGCCCATGACGGATGCAATCCAACACCATATACTATACTTTTGTATCTTTCAATATGCTTCACCTAACTTTCTTTCAGCTGTGTATCTAAGAGGCCTTCCGGGTATGCGTTCCCAATTCTCATGGCCTTAATAGGGTAGGTACTGTAAGATAAAAGATGTACAGTACAGTACTATTAAGAGAATGGCTTGTTTATGATGTAGGATGGTACCCTGGTAGTAGCACTTGTGTCTGGGTCAAATCTGTGATAATATTTTTTCTAAATTAGATAGATTAGGCAGGTGATAAAAAAAATGCAACTGTAAATGTGGGAAAAATGAAGAGAGAATTGAACAATTAAACACATTGTTGAAGTGATAACCAAAGACAATGACACTACTGTATTTTGCATGTTGTATTATCACCATTCTCCAGTTATGTATTTGCCCACCTATAACACTCGTCTCTGCCACTATTATGTCTATTGGTCTCTCATACCTGTCTCATTTGTTGTCACCTATATCTGAAATTTCTTTCCTTTCACCGTCTCAAAATCTAATTTTCCCACCATCTTCAAGATCCATTTGAAAATGAACATTTCTACTGTTATTATTTTTATTAAGGTTTCTCAATAAAATACAAACATTTTTTATATTTCTTCACTCCCATGATGTCACTGACCTTGTTTTTGCTTTCCAACCCAAACAATATTTTCCCTGTCTCTTCAAGTAGATCCCAGCATATAGCCGTCTATTCCTCCTTTACTTGTCTGAAGCTTCTAAATTATCTTTACATTTTGGGTCCAAGTTTCACATTTAGATGTAAGCATGGGCAGAATACATTGGTTGACCACTTTACCCTTTTGGTACAGTGGAAGGTTCCCTTGAAAGATTATCTTGTTTCCTTCACATTGTGCTTCAAACCATCTTCATTTTCCTATTGATTTCATTCGAAAGGTTCCTAACCTTGCTGGCAAAGGTAAACATAATTATCGACTTCCATTCGATTTATGTTGCTCTGTCCAAAGTTGAGACATTTATTGAACATCACTTTGGTTTTCTTGAGATTCTTACATGTTTTGGAAATTTCTCTGATTTGTTGCTGGAGCTTTTTAGGATTTGTGGCAGAAATAAAATGGGCCTCAGCAATTCATAGATGATTGATGAATTAAGTATTCACCACTGATTTAAAATCCCTATTCTTCCCAACCCAATGTGTTGAACAATTCTTTAAGTGTTACTGTGAATTTTTTTAATGATTTCGTATCTACCTGTCACTGTCTCCCTTGCTGATCTTCATCTTTCTTGTATCATGCAATCTAATGGTTGATGTGGCATTCTCAGAAATGTTTCTTATAATATTAATATACTCTTATTCAACCCTTTATCTTTTTAATGCATTTAAAATGTCTGGTGCATAGACCATGGTGATAGATCATATTCATTTATTCGGGAAATCCCTACTTATACAAATTGTATGTGGTCTATTGTCTGGTTTCCACTGCAAAATCGTACTCGTTCTCTAGGCTGTGTCCATTAAATTGAATGAAAATTATTCAAATTGAGGATCCTCTCCACATAACCAATTTAAGGTTAGCTACCTGCATATATCAAAACACAGTTGAACTCATTCTGTGTACGAACATTGGCGGATCAGATCAGATTGTCTCTTGTTTAACTAAATCAGCATTCAAAATGGAGGATGGATGGAGGATCAATGTCTTTCAATTGGGGGATATAGATTGTCCAATACCATCTCATGGGGACTTTGTAGAAGCTTGTGTAGCAGTAGAGCTCTTATTGACACCAGTCCATATACTCTACTCAGTTGCATTATCAAGCACCTCTTTGAGTCCCACTCACTTTTACTAGCATGGGCCGGTTTCCTCCTATTATTGGGTGAACAGAGTCTAATAAAGAACCAAAATATTGTGCTACAGTATGTCAAGAAATACAGATGTAGCCGAACTAAACTATCTTCAACAACATGCAGCTGCAGCCTCTAAGACTCACTTATTTTCTGTGGCTATGGGGACGTTAACGCACACGAATAATAAAATAATAATAACAACTTTAATACAGTAGCGCCTTTCTACCAATGGGACTCACAATGACAGTATAGCGCACGGTAAGCAGCACATAGGATTGTTACAGACACCGTCCCTGTCCAGATGAGCTTACAATCTATGTTTTTTGTGCCTGAGGCACAGGGAGATAAAGTGACTTGCCCAAAGTCACTACATCTGTATATTTTCTTAAAGTTAGTGTTTTTATTGGTGAGCTTTTTTTTTTAGCTGTAACCATGATAAAAAAAAAATTATATATATATTGCACTCCTAAAGGCAGAAAAATGGAAATAATATTTTTGACAACAGAAAATTGAAAACATAGATGCAGTTAGGTAGAGTCCACCAATTTTCAAATAACATATCAGAAAAAAAGCAATTCATCTATTTTCATTTAAATCTAATGTTTTTCTCTTATTATAAACCCATTCAGATTTTAAACAATAAAAAAAAACAGCAGTTTCACAAAAACAGTCAAGGATATGAAAATACAGTATATTCTTACCCCAGGGACTCCCTAGTGGAGAAGAGAGAGTTTCAGGTCACCAATGCGCAACCTTCATCCAGGGCGACAGACAGATTTCCCAGAGCCCAGGACTAGAATTACGACTGGGCCCCGCCCTCCCCCCGTGTCGGTGGTCTTGCGATCCCCCCTCCCTCCCCATTTCATAGCTCGTGGGCCCCCTCTATTTCCCTCTCTCTTCCCATGTTTTTTTCTCCTCTCCATCTCTCCCTCTACCCCCCTCCATCAATTACCTAACTCTCACTCAATCTCTGCCCCCCGCCCCACATTTATTTCTCTCCCCTGCGTCCCACTCTTACTCCCTCTCTCCCTCGCTCCTCTCACTCCCTCCCTGTCAATTACTCTCTCTCAATCCCTACTCCTCACATTCATTCCCTCCCCCTCACACAATCCCCCCCCCCCACAAAATACATACCAAAATATCCCACCCCTCTAAATGCATACAAAAAATCCTCACCACTCAAATATATACAAACCCCCACCCACCAAAAACAAATAAAAAAAAAAACAATACATATACACCTCCCCAAAAATCCATATAAAACCCCCCAAATCCATATAAAAAAAATCCATAATTTAAAAAAAAAATACATAAACCCCCCAATTTATATAAACTTCCCCCAAAATATATTAAAAAATGCATAGGAAAAAAACAATACCTACAAAAAAACACCCATTACATATAAAATCCCCCAATACATATACACCCCCCAATACATATATAAAATAAACCATACATAGAAAAAAAAATACATAGAAAAAACCAATACATTGAAAAAAAAACATACATAGAAACAAAAACCATAGACAAACAAGCCAATACATACAGTGTAACCCACCCCCCCCCCCCCCCACCCCCATACATATATATTTTTTTTTAAACAATTCATAGAGAAAAAAATCCCAATACATATAAACATTTAAACCCTTACCATAGGTGTCAGGCCTCTGGCCAGGACCAAGCTGCAGGCCATTCCATCACTCTGTCCCATGTCGAGCGTCTGATGTCAGCGCACCGGGCCTCCCTCATGCCATGCCGGCACGCTGGAAGCATAACATAGCTTATTTCCAGTGCGTGCCGTTGTCAGAGGGCCCGGCATGGAACAGTTAGGGAGTAGGGAGGCCACAGCTTGGGGAGAGCTAGGACCCGGTGGCCACCTCCTCAAAAGTCCTGCAATAGAGTAATATCTCCCCTCAATCCATCCCCATATGCATCTGTCAAGACCAGCACACTTGTGAGCACGTGACTTAGATATGCAATCAAAGTTTCTAACCTCTTCTTTTGGCCTTCAACAGTGGACTGCAGCTAGCACCAACAAAGATGGCCACTTCCTAGACCTGGTTTTCACGAAAAAATTCTCTGTCCGATTTCTCAATATCTCCTTTCCTCTCTCTGACCATCACTTGATCTCATTTTCTCTCTCTCGCTTCTCCCCTTCTCAATCTCCAACTACTCCTCGGTTCTACAGAAACCTGCGCTCTATTAACCTACCAGCATTTCATTCCACTTTACGCTCATCCCTCTCCTCTCTCAGTTCTGCTACAGACCCTAACAATCTGGTCAGGAACTACAACTCTGCCTTATCTTCCTCTTTTGATCTGCATGCCCCGCTTTCTCTCCGCCATCCTTGCCCTTCTATCCCCAGACCCTGGCTAAATTCCCACACGTGCATGCTGCATTTCTCCACTCGTTCCTCTGAATGCCTCTGGAGGAAATCTCATACTCTCGCAGACTTCCTTCACTACAAATTTATGCTGTCCTGTTTCAACTCTGCCTTCTCTCAGGCTAAATAAACCTACTTCTTCTTCTTCCTCCATCTCACTCAGGACTTTGCTGACTATTTAAGGAAAAGGTGGAATCCATACATCAGAACATTTTATCTGTTTCCTCCTCCCATCATACACCGCTTCCTAACTCTCCTCCAGCCTTCCTTGACTCTTTATCTGCTTTCTCAGAGGAGGATGTGTCACTGCTGACCTCCTCTTCTCCCTCTACCACTTGCCCTCTTGACCCTATTCTTTCCCATCTCCTAAACTTCTTGCTCCTTTAATCATACAACAGTTATACCAAAAACAGCAAACTTGACCATACCTGTCTTTCTAACTATCAACCTGTCTCCCTCCTGTCTTTTGCCTCTAAACTCCTTGAACATCTTGTATTCTCTCGCTTGCTCCACTTTCTCAACACCTATTCTCTCCTAGACCCTCTACAATCTGGCTTTCGCACTGCTCACTCCACGGAAACAGCCCCCACTAAAATAACTAATGACCTTCATGCTGCCAAAGACAGAGGTCATTACACTCTGTCCATATTACTCAACCTCTCTGCAGCATTTGACACGGTGGACCACCCTCTTCTCCTTCACATTCTCCACACTCGCTATTCATAACAAAGCTATATCCAGGATCTATTCTTACCTGTCCCATCGTACTTTCAGTGTCTCTTCTGTTAACACCTCCTCCTCCTCCATCAAGTGCTATCCACTACTGCAGGGAGACAGTCATAGATTAGGGAGGTTAATGCATGGCTAATAAAGTGGTGTAGGAAGGAGGGTTTGGGGTTTTTAGAGCACTGGGACTCCTTTTCTGAGAGGTGCAATCTATATTCTAGGAACGGATTGCACCTCAATGAAGAGGGATCTTCTGTGCTAGGGGGGAGAATGTTAAAAAGGTTGGAGGAGAGTTTAAACTAGGATTGAGGGGGGAGGTCACTGAAACAGATAACAAACTAAACGTACATCTGCGTTGCCCCAAAGGCGCACAGCCTGATGGGGCCCCCCTAAGAACTGCTCCCCTCTGCACAGGACCAGCGTGCAAGGGTTAATATCTGCTTGATCTTTGTTGAATCGGCAACCCCACCCACTGGAATGTTAATGAGCCACGGGGACACAAAGGAAAGATCTTTTTGTTCACTCCAGCGTACATCTGCGTTGCCCCAAAGGCGCACAGCCTGATGGGGCCCCCCCAAGAACTGCTCCCCTCTGCCCAGGACCAGCGTGCTAAGGGTTAACATGTGATTGATCTTTGTTGAATCGGCAACCCCACCCACTGGAATGTTAATGAGCCAAGGGGACACAAAGGAAAGATCTTTTTGTTCACTCCAGCGTACATCTGCGTTGTCCCAAAGGCGCACAGCCTTTTGCGCAGCCAAAGGGCGTGAGCCGTTTGCTGCCGTTCGCTGATGTTAGTTGATGTTAAAGCTGCTCTATTTCTATCAGAAACTCACAAGCCCTTTATCCCCTGTACCCAATTTTTCCTACTTTATCTGTCCATGAAATGTCTGTGAAGTGACTGTATAACCCTGTTCTTTTATTGTAACCGTGTATTTTTTATAACTCTGTGCCCAGGACATACTTGAAAACGAGAGGTATCTCTCAATGTATTACTTCCTGGTAACACATTTTTATATATAAATAAATAAATAAATACAATAGAAGAGGAAAGAAGGGGTTTTGGAGGTAGAATGGGGGCAAGTTTGACAAGCAGTGAGACACCAATACTACATAGAGATAATAGAAAACTTCTAACGACTAAAAAAAGTTGGTACAGAAAGATAGGAGCAGATAAGATAATAGTACAGTTTGAAAAAAACATGTTAGCTAATGGAAGAAGCCTGACAGATAAGGAAAAAGCAGAGGTATTAAACAAATTCTTTGCCTCTGTGTTTACCAGGGAAGAATCAAGATCAATAGTAGTGCCGTAGGAGGAATCCACAACCTCCATATTAATGAACAATTGGTTACTGAGGATGAAGTTCATAAGCGAATTGAAAAAAATAAAGTAAATAAGGCACCAGGCCCCGATGGCATAAATCCAGGAGTTCTCAAGGAGTTAAGCTCAGTAATAGCCAAACCATTACATTTAATATTCATGGACCATTTCCACAGGCTCAGTACCTCAAGATTGGTGTAAAGCAGATGTGGTGCCTATATTTAAAAAGGGAGCTAGATCACAACCGGGGAATTACAGATCTGTAAGCCTGACTTCAATAATGGGGTATACAGGATAATATTCAGGAATACCTAATGGAAAACAAAATTATTAGTAATAGTCAGCATGGATTTATGAAGGATAGATCATGCCAAAATAACCGTATTTGTTTCTTTGAGGAGGTAAGTAGGAATTTAGACTAGGGTAATGCAGTTATGTGGTCTACTTAGACTTTGCAAAGGCTTTTGATACGGTTCTACACAAGAGGTTGGTGTACAAAATAAAGCAAATTGGACTCAGTAATAATTTATGCACCTGGATTGAAAACTGGTTGAAGGATAGACAATAGAGGGTTGTCATAAATGGAAGTAGAATCAGAGCAGGATGTCATTTCTCTCCAGAAGGACTTGGAGAGACTGGAAATGTGGGCAGGTAAATGGCAGATGAGGTTTAATACAGATAAATGTAAGGTTATGCATTTGGGATGCAAGAATAAACTGGCAACTTACACATTAAATGGGGATAAATTGGGAGAATCCTTGATGGGGAAAAATTTAGGAGTGCTTGTAGACAGCAGGCTTAGCAATAGTGCCCAAAGTCATACAGTAGCTGCAAAGGCAAACAAGATCTTATCTTGCATTAAACAGGCAATTAATGGAAGGGAACTAAACATAATTATGCACCTTTATAAAGCATTAGTAAGACCACACCTTGAATATGGAGTACAATTTTGCACACCACTCCTTAGAAAAGACATTCTGGAGCTAGAGAGTGCAGAGAAGAGCCACCAAATTAATAAAAGGGATGGACAATCTATCTTATGAGGAGTATTTCAACCAAATACCTAACTCCTGCAGTACAGACCAAAGTTTCTGTATGTCTCTCTGCGATATCATCCTGGATGGCCCTCCGCCGACTTAAACTTAACATGGCAAAAACAGAGCTCCTCATACTTCCTCCCAAACCTGGCCCTACTACCTCCTTCCACATTACTGTTGGAAATACTATCATTCACCCTGTAGCCCAAGCACGCTGCCTAGGGGTCACACTCGATTCCTTTCTCACATTCTCTTCTCACATTCAAAACGTATCTAAAACCTGTCGCTTTTTCTTCCGCAATATTACAAAGATACGCCCTTTCCTCTGTTACTCGACTGCTAGAGCTCTGACTCATCATTCTATTCTGTCTTGATTACTGTAACCTCCTGCTGTCCGGCCTTCCTGCCTCTCACCTGTCACCCTACAATCTATCCTAAACACTGCTGCCAGAATCACTCTACTCTTTCCTAAATCTGTCTCAGCATCTCCCCTGCTGAAATCCCTCTCCTGGCTTCCTATCAAATCCTGCATCTCGCACTCAATTCTCCACCTCACTTTTAAAGCTTTACACTCTTCTGCCCCTCCCTACATCTCATCCCTAATTTCTCACTATGCACCATCCCGACTCTTGCGTTCTGCTCAAGGATGTATCCTCTCTACCCCCTTTGAATCTAAAGCCCTCTCCCATCTTTAACCTTTCTCATTGCCTGCTCCACACCTCTGGAATGCCCTTCCCCTCAATACCCGACTAGCACCCGCTCTATCCACATTTAAGACCCACCTTAAGACACACTTGCTTAAAGAAGCATATGAGTAGCATCGTGGCTAATACTATACACATGATACATAAAGCTTGACCCCCTGCAAACGCACTTACAAGAATGCCCTCCTACTGTCTCTGTACGTTCTTCCTACCTACTAATTCGATTGTAAGCTCTTCGGAGCAGGGACTCCTCTTCCGAAATGTTACTTTTATGTCTGAAGCACTTATTCCCATGATCTGTTATTTGTATTATTTGTTATTTATGTGATTGTCATGTGTATTACTACTGTGAAGCGCTATGTGCATTAATGGAGCTATATAAATAAAGTACATACAATACATACGGCTATTCTAGCAAACTATTTTATCAAGCCGCCTATGAACTTCTTCCTCAATTACCCAATTGTTCATTAATATAGAGAATGTGGCTTCCTCCTGTTTCAATATTTTTGCATGCTTCCTCCCTGGTAAATACAGAGGCAAAAATGTATGTAACAGCTTTGTTTTTTTCCTTTCTCCAAAAATACACATTTGGTTGTTCTTATGATCTTGCTCAATATGCAAACGTAATGTATTTACTGTGGACATACAGGTATAGCGTCATTTACTTTCACCAGTGGCGCCGAGGTGCAGAATTACAACTTTATTGTCCGCACCTCGTCTGCAGCCTGAGCACCTCGTCTGTGGTCAGCCGGAATTATTATTTGTATAGTTATTTATGTTGTTGATGTTCCGTGCACAGCCATCAGGTGGCGCACTGAATACCTACTGTTGCAGTTTCACACTATTAAAAACCACTATGCATTAACCTAATCTGTCTCATAACTTTTATACTGTACTGTACATGGTACTGAACATGCCACACAAGACCAGCTTGCCGTTATGCCTCTATGTTATATTGTGCAATGCAAGTTGTGACAGATAAGAGTGCAACAATATCTGAGATCTATCAGTATATCATTAACAAGTACCCATTCTACCAAAAACATCAAACCAAAAAGACTGGAGGAATTCTATTTGACACCATTTAAGCATTAAGGATTGTTTCACTAGAACACTGTGCCCTGGCAATTGGAGCGGGTTCTGGGCACTGTGCACATCATGGATGGATATGTTCGATGATAGCAACTTTTGAAGGAGAAAGAGATTGAATAAAAGAACTTCCTAACCGATCAGTCCAATCTGTCTCCACCCGAGTACCTGCTTTACTCTCCAAGCCCATTTTGTTCCCCTCAAAAATGTACCAACAGCTTCTGAGCTCTCTTAAATTTTCTAAAGGAGATATTTTGCCTTCATGGAGTCACTACTGATATAGTTTCCAACAATAAGTCCCAATTGATATCTACATTTTGGACGACCTTCTGTCTGAAAATGGGAATCTCCCTCAACTTCTCCTCATCCTGTGAGAGAGCTTTGTTTCTTACCTGTTCCTTATTTTTATACATCAAAAAAACGTTTTCCCCATTTCAATTCTGTTTGTTCTTATAATAAATGCTTCAGAAATTAAGAAGACTCCATTTTGTATAGGAGAAGCAATCGAGTAAACTGCCTGTCTCAACTCATTAGCCACAGTATGCTTGTGGCAGAACAATAGGAGTGGGAGTTTAATAACAAGACAATTGGCCTATTAATCAATGGTTCCAACTGACCAGCTCACTATCTCCATCCCACACCTCTGCCTTGTCTTTTGATCTTTTGTCCCATTCTTTCCTTGGCTTTTGAGGCTTGCAGCTACATGGTACTTATGTCGTTTCATCCCCAAACCATCCATCATCCTATGTTTGCCCTTGGTGACTGTTCTGCTTCTTCTCTTACCAACAGGAGACCGATCTTTCTTTGGCTGTTCAATTCCTATTTTAGAAGTTTTACTCTGTCTAATGTCCTCTGTACTCTCCTGTGTTTTATACCCCTACTCCCATCAGGCCTCTTCTGCATGTAGACATCATCCCCTCCAGGTCTTCTCCTCTCCATTACTGTGCTCCTTTACTTCGTCACTGCTTCTATTTCAGTATACAGTGGCGACCAACTTTATTCTAACTCAGCTAGCTCCGCGAATTTCAGATTATCACGGTTATCTGCGGTTTTGTGTTGTTTTCTCCCGGGGTGTATTGCGTTATTTTCGCGGCTGTGATTTAAGCATTTTATTCCCGCTGGCTGCAATATTGCAATGCCGTGTAAAAACTCATGGGGGAGTTTGCGAGCTGTTGTCTTTGAAGCCGAGAAATTCATGAATTGTAATGCAGTATATACTGTATATATACAGTATATACTGTATAACAACAACCCCTATATCCCCTAACATACACATACAGTACTGTATATGCACATCAATGATACTATAGGCCGGCCCCTGGCGAAATGTGTTTGCAGCAGAGAGAGATCCGCTGCTCTCTTTGCGCAAACATCGGCACATTCAAAATTATTTAAAATACATTTTTATTCATAGTGTAGATGTGCAGGGGGTCTCCGGAGCTGAACCGTGTTGGTTTCAGGTCCGGGGACCCCCTGCTTCCCGAGATACAGGCCCCTTTATGAGGTGCCGGTATCCCTCTGCATTTAAAGGTCCCGATCACGTGACCGCGGCATGTAAACCAAGCAGAAGGATACCGGCACCCCATAAAGGGGCCTGTATCTCGGGAAGCAGGGGGTCCCCGGACCTAAAATCACAGCGGTTCAGCTCCGGAGACCCTCTGCACATCAACAGTATGAATAAAACACATATATAAATAAACACTCATTCCTTACCTTTGCGGCTATGTGCTACGGTAACGAAGCAGCATGACTGTATTTTTAATAATATTGTACAGTGAGCAGGGGGTTCCCTGAGCCACAAATCAAAGCTCCTGCACAATATTATTAAAATACAGAAATGCTGCTTCATTACCATAGCTGATAGCCGCTAAGGCAATGAAGGGGTTAACCCACCGGGCCCGCTTTATTGTGGGTAGCGGGGGTGGGTTAAGGGGGTATTTGGCCCTTGGTGTGAGTTTAGGACTTGCGGGGGGTTGCGGGTGACTTAACCCCTTCACGGCCGTAGCAGTTAATACTGCTATGGTCATGAAGGGGTTAACCCCTCCCGCTAGCCCCCCGCAAGCCCTAAACAACCATCATTGGGGCTAATACCCCCTTCACCCACTACCGCTACCCACAATAAAAATTTTTTTTTGTGGTATATCATTTCTTGCAACTGTATGTATGTATGTATATATGTCTAGAGAGATATATACATACAGGGTAAGAAATGATGTTGTTTTAAAAGCTTTCTTTCATGTGTTTTAAATTAATTTGTCTATGCTGCTATGCTTTATTGTGTGTTTAAAGTATTTTAAAATTAGATAGATGTAATTGTTGATATTGTATTGTGTGCTTGTGTTCAGGGTTAACCTTGGTTTTAAAGTTTGTATTCTGGTTGGTACTTATATTTTTTCACATGCTAAATTGTTCTGCTCCAGGCGTGAATTAGTTAATTGTTTCATTGTTCGGGATGGACTGTCAATTGTTTAGGGATGTAAATAATGATTGCTAATTGATTTTTGTTTACTTGATTAGTTAAAATAGTTTACTTGTTTGGAGGTACTGTATTTGTTTTTTGCTTGCAATGATATTCTTAACATTCATTTGCAGAATGTATATGGTGCATAGATTTTATGCATCATTTATACAATGTAAATGCAATGTATTGATTGGAATGTGAGTTTTTTCATTGGCATTTGATGATTTAGATTGTAAGATCAGTTAGGATTATTAAAGGAAATTCATTGTAATGTAGTGTGTCTGTATGGAGAAGTGTTATTTATAGTACAGTATGGTTTTGATAACCCTTCTACATTTATTTGTATATTGGTTCATCATGTGTGTGTATATACTGTATATATATATATATATATATATATATATATATATATATATATATATATATATATATATATATATATATATACTGTATATATAGTTGCATGATGAAGCCACTGTACGAATTCATGGGTGAAGGGTGGGTATCGGGCCAGTGTGGCTTAACCCCTTAATTACCTTTGCGGTAAGGTGTTTAAGGGGTTAATTGATATCTGAATGTAATTGCAATGTATTGGCTTTGTTTTGGCAATGTATTTTGTGGGCAAGACAAGAATGTTGCTGGCGACAGAGACTTCTTCTTGATGAGGTCAGTAGCACTTTATTATTTATTTGCATATGCTAGTTAATGTTTTTAATAATGGGCAATTAATCTATTATCCATATCTGGATAATAGTTATTTTGCACATTATTGTACTGTAGGTGTTGGGGGGGGTGTGTATGTATTGAATGTATAGGCCAGGTTTATTTTTTTTACATTCAGTGTTTGTTACGTGGTTCCGCGTGAGACCTCTGGAGACCACCTGTGGTTTTCTCGGGTATCTCACGGGTATCAGGCAGGTGGTTCCATGGGTGACACATGCGGGGATGAAGCGGTGGCCTCACATCTGTGGGGGCACCGCGGACCCGTAGTCTGCGGGGATGAAGCTGTGTGGTCCCACTTCTGTGGGGGCACCGCTGACCCGTAGGTGCGGGGATGAAGATGTGTGGTCCCACTTCTGTGGGGGCACCGCGGACCCGTAGTGAGCACCCGTGAGTTCCCCAGACCCCTGTGGGAACCACCCGAGGCCCCACAGACACCTGTGGGTCTGACCCAGGGCTCCCAGACATCCTTTGGCCTACCGTGGGGAACCAATTGTGGCCCACGGTGACCAAGGAGACCACCTGGGGGCCATGGTGCTAACAGGATCCACCAGCAGGCCTCCAGAACCCATTTTAAAAGGGCTGTTGGTACCCTGTAGGTCTGTCAGGTGCCCCGCCAGCCCACCGGGGACTCGCGTGGGGCTGCGTTATGAACCCTGTTTGTAAAAGGATACATCTTGTATTTATGGGGGGCACAGGGGGTGGGTAATGTATTTAATAAATATAATGATGTTTATTGTGGGTCACTGTATTGTTTTTATTGTGGGTACTGGGGGTGGGGGGGGTTCCCCAACGGTATGTGGGTAGGCCTCCCTTGTGGGTAGTGGGTGAGGGGGGTTTGGCCTCACGGGGTGAGGGGTTAGTGTGGGAGGGTATGTAGGTGTCCCGAGTGGTGGGTGAGGGTGGGTAAACCCCTTAATGACTGTAGCGTTTAATAACCGCTATGGTGATTAAGGGGTTAGGGGACATTACTTTGGATGTTTTAATTTTTGTGTCTGTTTTGCAGAAGCGGAGGGGCCATGGCCAGGATGGGGGGGGGTAACGGTATATGGGTAGTGGGTGAGGGTGGTTAGACCTCACAGTATGCACATCGGGTCCCCCCCTCCCCACATTTACATAAACTGCACTCACAGCAACACAGGCAGGGAGATTTTACAGACACATTAGGGGGAGGGGGCTTTACACAGATCACAGTCAAGGAGGTGGGGTTATAACCCACTCCCCCTCCCCACATTTACACAAACTGCACTCACAGAATCACAGGCAGGGAGATTTAACAGACACATTAGGGGGAGGGGGCTTTACACAGATTACACTCAAGGCAGGGAGATTTAACAGAAACATTAGGTGGAGGGGGCTTTACACAGATTACACTCAAGGCAGGGAGATATAACAGAAACATTAGGGGGAGGGGGCCTTACACAGATTACACTCAAGGCAGGGAGATACAGGGGATGTACTGTACTGTATGTTGTTTATTGCAATGCTTCAATGTGTGTACAGTATAAAAAAAATTACAATTAGATAGATGTGATCCTTGGTATTGTAAGGGTTAGCCTTGGTTTTAAATTCTGTATTCTGGTTGGTACTTATATATTGATTTTTGTTTACTTGATTGGTTAAAATAGTTTACTTGTTTGGAGGTACAGTATTTGTATTTTGCTTGCAATGATATTGTTCACATTCATTTGCAGAATGTATATGGTGCATAGATTTTATGCATCATAAATACAATGTAAATGCAATGTATTGATTGGAATGCGAGGTTTTTCATTGTCATTTGATGATTTAGATTTTAAGATCAGTTAGGATTATTAAAGGAAATTCATTTTAATGTATTGTGCCTGTATGGAGAAGTGTTATTTGTAGTACAGTATGATTTTGATAACCCTTCTACATTTATTTGTATATTGGTTCATCATGTGTGTGTATATACTGTATATATATATATATATATATATATATATATATATATATATATATATATATATATATAAATGTATTTATATTCATGTATTTATTTATTTATTTAGATTTATTTATTAATTGTGGGGCTGCTGTGCGTGAATTTTTTTTATTGTGGGTAGCGGGGGTGGGTGAAGGGGTATTTGGCCCTTGGTGTGAGTTTAGGACTTGCGGGGTGGTTGCGGGTGCACTTAACCCCTTCACGACCGTAGCAGTTAATACCGCTACGGTCGTGAAGGGGTTAAGTGCACCCGCTAACCCCCCGCAAGCCCTAAACAACCACCGTTGGGGCTAATACCCCCTTCACCCACCCCGCTACCCACAATAAAAAAAATTCACACACAGCAGCAGCACAATTAATAAATAAATCTAAATAAATAAATAAATACATGAATATAAATAAATTAATTTAAAATACATTTTTATTCATAGTGTAGATGTGCAGGGGGCCGCCGGAGCTGAACCGCTTTGGTTTCCAGTCTGGGGACCCCCTGCTTCCCGAGATACAGGCCCCTTTATTGGGTGACGGTATCCCTCTGCTTTGTTTACATGCCGCGGTCACGTGATCGGAACCTTTAAATGCAGAGGGATACCGGCATCTCATAAAGGGGCCTGTATCTCGGGCAGCACCGGGTCCCCGGACCTAAAACCACAGCGGTTTAGCTCCGGAGACCCCCTGCACATCTACACTATGAATAAAAATGTATTTTAAATTTATTTATTTATATTCATGTATTTATTTATTTATTTAGATTTATTTTATTTTTTTGGGCGGCGGCTATGTGTGAATTATTTTTATTGTGGTTAGCGGGGGTGGGTGAAGGGGGTATTAGCCCCAATGATGGTTGTTTAGGGCTTGCGGGGGGCTAGCGGGAGGGGTTAACCCCTTCATGACCGTAGCGGTATTAACTGCTACGGCCGTGAAGGGGTTAAGTGCACCCGCAACCCCCCCGCAAGTCCTAAACTCACACCAAGGGCCAAATACCCCCTTAACCCACCCCCGCTACCCACAATAAAGCGGGCCCGGTGGGTTAACCCCTTCATTGCCTTAGCGGCTATCAGCTATGGTAATGAAGCAGCATTTCTGTATTTTAATAATATTGTGCAGGAGCTTTGATTTGTGGCTCAGGGAACCCCCTGCTCACTGTACAATATTATTAAAAATACAGTCATGCTTCTTCGTTACCGTAGCATATAGCCGCAAAGGTAAGGAATGAGTGTTTATTTATATATGTGTTTTATTCATACTGTAGATGTGCAGAGGGTCTCCGGAGCTGAACCGCTGTGGTTTTAGGTCCAGGGACCCCTTGCTTCCCGAGATACAGGCCCCTTTATGGGGTGCCGGTATCCCTCTGCTTGGTTTACATGCCGCAGTCACGTGATCGGGACCTTTAAATGCAGAGGAATACGCAGTTCAGCTCCAGAAACCCCCTGCACATCTACGCTATGAATAAAAATGTATTTTAAATCATTTTTAATGTGCCGATGTTTGCGCAGAGAGAGCAGCGGATCTCTCTCTGCTGCAAACACATCTCGCCCCTGCCGGCCTATAGTATCATTGATGTGCATATACAGTACTGTATGTGTACAGTACTGTATGTTAGGGGTTATAGGGGTTGTTGTTATACAGTATATATATATATATATATATATATATATATATATATATATATATATATATATATATACTGCATTACAATTCATGAATTTATGCCATCTGGCGGACACGCGAAGCATTGCAGCCTATTAGATCCTGAACCATTATCAATTAACACATCAACCCCGCGTCAGCCGGGCATGACCCCTGGCTGGGGACGCGGCATGCTCCGGGTGAACAGCGTCGCATTCCAGGAACAAGCCAGGGACAAACCGGTGATTTGTTAGAATAAAGTCTGCCGCAACAGTACACTCTTGCTCGATTTCACACTCTACCCAGTCAACAAATGTATCAATTCAATCCAGCCATTTGTTTTAAAATATAAATGAAGCATTGAAGGAAGAAAAACACAATGTATTTTAATAGCTGACATCTTTAGTAGCTATTTGCTAATTATGGCACAGAGCCAGCTATTCATATCTGACCTTTCATGATCGCCAACCTCATTTAAACTTAAAAGGCCACTATAAATAATTGTGTTGAGTAAATTACTGAATGAGGAAGACAGATTAGTTATGGAAGGCTCACTTTTGATATTTGAATCATATCAATGGAAAAAGTTTGTGTTTTCCTATATTGGATGAATTAAAGAGTCTGTTTAATGTTAAATGCTTAAAATTGGATTATGTTGGAAGCAAAAATAATTTACCGCCATCCTGCACAATTTCTCGATTTTTTTTTATTCTGTCGTGTTTAACGGCATGTCTAATATGTTTTCCAGACACTGCGATCTAAGATCTCAGAGCCTGATAACTCTCCAACTATTATAAGCCAAACTACTTTGGCCATTGTACTGTTTTTTTTTTCTTTCTATCTTATCAGACGTCTCTGATGTTTTATAACTTGCTTGCTGACATCTATCAAGGGCTGCAGCCAAATTATGTGTGCTACAAGCAACCAAAACATAATGTGATGAGGGCTGAACCAAGACATTCTGGAAATATATATCTTACCACCTGTTGGGGCCAGATGCAAACACAGTAAAAATAAATGCTAGGTAATAGGTGTTCTTTTTTAAAGGGAATTTAAGATAGAGGATGTCAAGATTTGTTATTCTGTTTCAGACCTTTCGGCTCACACGGTCCCACCATATGACCGTACGATTTTAACCCCAATTCTAACAGACTCCAGGTGGAGCTTGAAATCACACAAAAATAGGCAGTTTAAGATGGCACACTGTAGAAAATGTTATACATCTGTCATATTTAAACCAGCATATACATAAAGCAGCAATCCAAAAAAGGTGTTCTTTTTGAAGTGAAACTTCCTTAGTGGCACCTCATTCGAACTGGGGCAAAAATGGATTGTGGAGACAGAAATGAAACGGATGTGACGTCAGTGCTGGCAGTTGAGGCCGGGCTGTGTTCTGGCTCAGCCCAACACTGACATCACACCGGCTCCACAAATCAGATGCGGCGGCGGCGGCGATAGCCGCCGGCGCCGCTCCTAACGGCCGCTGCTCCCCCCACATGGCTGATGACATATGCGGCGGCGGCGATAGCCGCTCCTAACGGCCGCCATTCCCCCCGCACATCCGCTGCCAAGCCGCGCATGCTCAGTAATCATGGGGACTGGAGGAAAGCCACGCATGCGCAGAAGCGGTTGGCAGCGGCGCCGTTCCCCGCCCGCTGCCATGGCTGTTGACATGTGTTGCCGTTCCCCGTCTGCTGCCCGGGACAGCAGAGACAGCCCCCCCCCACCCTTTCCTAACCCGAATGGGACCTCCCTCCCAGCCCACACATGGGCCCGCCTAACTTCCACTACCGCTGCCATGCCGCGCATGCGCAGAAGCGGCTGGCAGCGGCGCCATTCAGCCCTCCAGTGACGCGGGTGTTTACGGGCCCCCCAGGAAGCGGTGGTACAAAAACCCGGGCACAACCCGTGCGGACCCCCCCCCGGACCCTCACACACTGACGGACCCCCCCAGACCCCCCACACACTGACGGACCCCCCCACAAACTGACTGACCCCCCCCCACACACTGACAGACCCCCCCAGACCCCCACACACACTGACTGACCCCCCAGACCCCCACACACACTGACTGACCCCCCCAGACCCCCACACACACTGACTGACCCCCCCAGACCCCCACACACACTGACTGACCCCCCCAGACCCCCACACACACTGACTGACCCCCCCAGACCTCCACACATACTGACTGACCACCCCAGACCCCCACACACACTGACTGACCCCCCAGAGACCCACACACACTGACTGACCCCCCCAGACACCCACACACACTGACTGACCCTCCCAGACACCCACACACACTGACTGACCCCCCCAGACCCCCAAACACACTGACTGACCACCCCAGACCCCCACACACACTGACTGACCCCCCAGAGACCCACACACACTGACAGAACCCCCCAGACCCCCACACACACTGACTGACCCCCCCAGACCCCCACACACACTGACTGACCCCCCCAGACTCCCACACACACTGACTGACCACCCCAGACCCCCACAGACACTGACTGACCCCCCAGAGACCCACACACACTGACTGAACCCCCCAGACCCCCACACACACTGACTGGACCCCCACACACACTGACAGACCCCCACACACACTGCCTGACCCCCCCAGACTCCCACACACACTGCCTGAACCCCCAGACCCCCACACACACTGCCTGACCCCCCCAGACCCCCACACACACTGACCCCCCCAGAGCCCCACACACACTGACTGACCCCCCCAGACCCCTACACACTGACCCCCCCAGACCCCCACACACAGTCACAGTCACATGCACACTCAGTCACACACACTCAGTCACACTCACACTCACACGTACACTCAGTCACACTCAGTCACACGCACACTCAGTCACACTCACAGTCAGACGCACACTCAGTCACACTCACACGCACAGTCACACGCACACGCATAGTCACACGCACAGTCAAACGCACACGCTCAGTCACATGCACACGCTCCGTCACACGCACACTCTCAGTCACACGCACACTCAGTCACACGCACACTCTCAGTCACACGCACACTCTCAGTCACACGCACACTCTCAGTCACACGCACACTCTCAGTCACACACACACTCTCAGTCACATGCACACTCTCAGTCACACGCACACTCTCAGTCACAAGCACACTATCAGTCACACGCACACTATCAGTCACACGCACACTATCAGTCACACGCACACTCTCAGTCACACGCACACTCTCAGTCACACGCACACTCTCAGTCACACGCACACTCTCAGTCACACACACACTCTCAGTCACACGCACACTGTCACACGTGGAATTCACACTTAGTGCAAATAGCTAATACAGGGGATGTGTGCCGAGCACGCGCATTCTAAGTCAAATTTATTTTGTCATTGAGATTGTATTTTGATTTTTAATTAAAACATCACCAACACCAACACAAATACAATTTCTGTGACAAAAGTCAAAGAAGTTTCACTTACTATGCGCGTGCACAGCACACACAGCTTTTTTTTTAATATAGGGTTGAAGCAGGGGTCTCCACAGATAAACCTCATTAATTTCAAATCCGAAGACCCCCCCCCTTCTGTAGAGATTACGGGTAGCAGGTCCAGCTAAGGTAGCTGGGCTTCTTGTAATGGCAGTGTTTAAATGTCGCTCGTCTTGCAGGCCAATAAGATGCTGTGATGTCATCTGGTATGGCTTTTATTGGTCTGGGTAACCAGGACCTTTAAACCGCACCAAGATACCAGCACCCCCTACAGAGTTAAGTATCTCAGGGAGCAGGGGTTCCCGAGGCTGAAATGAATGGGATTTAATAAATTAATTTCACTGTTGTAATCTAATTTGTGATATTTGAGATGCCAAACTTAATTTATTCCCGGGCCTTATGCTTAAATATTATACAGCAAGGCCCCACTTCTCGGCGATCTGCTGATACGGCGGCACCGAGAAGGGGGCTGCCATGTCTCCTCAGAGGTCGCGCATGCGCAGAACGGGCTGTTGCCGCCGGTGTGCATGTGCAGAACGTAGGTTGCGCGCGCCAAACGGAAGCCGCGCATGCGCACAAGGGGGAAATTGCCAGGATGCGCATGCGCACAGCTGAAATCGTCGATTCCGCTTTCTGCCGATTTTCACAATATGGCAGGCCCTTAGGACGGAACCCGCCGTATGTCCGGGGCCCTTGCTGTATAGGTTACTTAGAGAGCCTATCAGAAGGAGAAGGGGGATGTCACTTTGGAAATGCTTCCTACATTAGAAACATTAAAAATGTCTTTAAAACATTTTTTTTAAATGCTACAAGAATTTTCTCATAGTACAGAACTGATTTATTAAAAAACAAAAACACATGTAGGATATTTCTTGAACTTCTGCTTTAAAGTCCATATGCACTGAATACATACTTGTTTCTAAACTGTTGCTTAACATAGTTAATATCCAACAAAGAGGATACAAAGTTGTATATCTTCCTACAATGGTAGTAAGGCTCTGAGTTATTTTGTATATTATTTGATATTCAAATATACAATTCCTACGCTCTTCCCTTTATGGAGTAGGCAGCTAAAAATTGGAACAGGTATAAAAAAGGGAAAGAGTGCAAAAAATGTACTGTGTACTATACAATACAATGTTATTAATTATGTACAAACAAAATTTGTACACAATGTGAAAAGTGCTAAACCTTGAAAAATATATCAAAAGAGGGATAATACGTCCCAAAGGCGCTCGATGCAGATCCTATAAAAAGTTTTCAACAACTCCAGCAGCAAAAGAACAAGAGTCTGAGCAGAAACAGGTTCCAATTATGTGAAACACGCAAAAATACATACAGTATAGGGCAATTAATTAAGATACAATCTACCCATATGACACATGATATTTAAATATAAACAAGCATTTCACAATAAAGCCATTACATAGTTACATAGTAGATGAGGTTGAAAAAAGACGCAGGTCCATCAAGTTCAACCTATGCTAAATTTAGACAACAGATACTTTATCCTATATCTATACTTACTTATTAATCCAGAGGAAGGCAAACAAAAAACCCCATTAAGGGGAAAACTTAATTCCTTCCTGACTCCAATAATTGGCAATCGGATTAATCCCTGGATCAACATCCTTCCCATGTATACTTATTTGGTATATCCCTGTATACCTTTCTCATCTAAAAAGATGTCCAACCTTTTTTTGAACAAATCTATTGTATCTGCCATCACAGTCTCCATGGGTAATGAATTCCACATTTTAACTGCCCTTACTGTAAAGAACCCTTTCCTTTGTTGCTGGTGAAATTTCCTTTCCTCCAACCTTAAGGGATGGCCCGAGTCCTTTGTACTGCCTGTGGGATGAATAGTTCTTTTGAAAGCTCCTTGTATTGTCCCTGAATATATTTGTATATATGTAGTTATCATATCCCCTCTTAGACGCCTCTTTTCTAATGTAAATAAATCTAATTTAGCTAGCCTCTCCTCATAAGTTAGAATGTCCATCCCCTTTATTAATTTGGTGGCTCTTTTCTGCACTCTCCCTAATGTCTTTTCTTAGGGTTGGTGCCCAAAATTGTACTCCATATTCAAGGTGTGGTCTTACTAATGCTTTGTAAAGGGGCATAATTATGTTTACTTCCCTTCCATCCATTGCCCGTTTGATGCAAGATAAGATCTTGTTTGCCTTGGCAGCTACTGCATGACATTGGGCACTATTGCTAAGCCTGCTGTCTACAAGCACTCCTAAATCCATCTCCATCAAGGATTCCCCAATATATCTCCATTAATTTGTAAGTCGCCTTTTTATTCTTGCATCCCAAATGCATAACCTTACATTTATCTGTATTAATTGTAACTGTGGTAAACCCTGCCCACATTATGGGCATGGATTGCCACACTGACAATGATTGGGCAACCACATAACAAAAAATACAATACATTACAATGAAATGAAATTACAATGAAATAAAACCATGCATTTGCCAAAAAATGCATTGCTGTCATTGTGATAAGCTATACCCATAAAGGGGCATAGATAAACACACTGGCAGTCAATGGGAATCCTAAAAAAATACACAATTAAATAACATACAATCAATGTGTTTCCTATCATTGCTGTCTTCACCCTCCGAATCCTACTCGGACAGCTACTCTTGACCCAAGACCTCAAAGAGACAATGCGAAGAAGTCCATGGTCATAGGTTTATTGAAGAGACGTCTCCTGTGAGTTCATTCATTCTTTCTTTCCTTCTTTCTGCTTTGTTTTCATCTGTGTTTTCTTCTTTGTAACATAAAAGGGGTGAAGATGTTGCCCTGTCGTCTTCTTGGCTTCAAATGAGATGGGACAGGCCTTACATAAGGCCTGTGACATCATATTTGAGTGTCAAATGGTACACCTCAATCTGATTGGCTTGTGTACCATGTGACAGGTCTCCCTTTTTTTAAGGATGTTACGTTATCAAATAGGGAGTGAAGCCAGCCAATCAGGTGCTATATTCTTACCTGCCTTTAAGATGACGTCCCTTCAGCAAAAAACAAAATGGCAGCTATCACATGGTTAGCTGAAATGGAGTCATATTAAAGGGAGGGAAGCATATATTACCTGATTGGCTGTCTTCCCTCCCTTTATGATGACGTCACATGCTGGAGAAAATGAACCCTGTCATATGGTATAACAACCAATCGGATTGGGGGTGTACCACTTGACATTCAAATGTGACATCACAGGCCTTAAATAAGGCCTGTCCCATCTCATTTGTACATCTGCCTTGCCCCAAAGATGGGCAGCCTGATGGGGCTCCCCCAGAGCTGCTCCCCTCTGCACAGGACCAGCGTGCTAAGGGTTAAAATTTGCTTGTACTTTGTGCAACGTCAACCCCACCCACTGGAATGGTAATGAGCCAACAGGACACAAATAACTTTTTGTTCACAGCTGCATTGAAAATCAACCACCCCAGTGTACATCTGCGTTGCCCCAAAGGTGGACCGTCGTTGGCGCAGCCAAAGGGTGAGAGCCGTTTGCTGCTGTTCACTGCTGTTTGGTGATGTTAATGTGATGTTAAAGCTGCTTTATTTAAACCAGAAAATCACAAGCCCTTTATCTCCTTTACCCATTTTTCCAACGCTATCTGTCCTTGAAATGTCTGTGCATTGACTGTTTAACCCTGTTCTTTTAATGTAACCGTGTATTTTTATAACTCTGTGCCCAGGACATACTTGAAAACGAGAGGTAACTCTCAATGTATTACTTCCTGGTAAAACATTTTTATAAATAAATTTGATGCCAAGAAGACGATGGGACAACATTGCCCCCACTGGATTATACAACAGAGAAGATAGAAGAAAAGAGAGAAGAAAATAAATCACCGAAGATGTCTCTTCAATCAACCTCTGACCATGGACTTCTTCACATCGGCTGTTTGAGGAGCATTGTGTCACGGGTCAAGAGCTGCTGACGGAGTAGGATTCGTAGGGTGAAGACAGCAATGGTAAGAAACACATTGATTGCATTTTTTTTAGGGTGCCCATTGACTGCCAATGTGTTTATTTATGCCCCTTTATGGGTATAGATAAGCACTGTGACAATAAATACATTTTTTGGCAAATGATTGTTTTTATTTCATTGTAATGTATTGTATATTTTGTTATGTATTTTTTTTTTGCTTGCCCATTCATTGTCAGTGTGGCAATCCATGCCCTTATTGTGGGCATGGTTTACCACAGTCACAATCAATGGCTTTATTGTGAAATGCATGTTTATTTTTAAATGTCATGTGTCATATGAGTAGACTCTATCTTAATTTCACAGAAAATAAGATAGAATAGAGAAGGTCAAGAAAATAATTGGCCTTAAATTTATGGAAAACAAATACACAAACCCTGTGCTCCTCCAAAATTGGCTTCATAAGTGAAATTCTATATTTTGATTCTAAGCCTAAAATCTGAAGTCATTTAGTTGTATTTAAAAAATAAAAATAAGAAAAAGATTGAAGTCTGCTAACCCCCTATAAGCTAAACTCAATTTCAGCAGCTACCTACATGCATATTATCTCTTATTGTCCTGTGGACTAAACGTAGTGAACTATGTGAAAGTGCATTAAAAGGTTAAATGAAGGAAGCATAATCTGTGATTCAGTGTACTTAAAAACTGGCAAAAGCCGGAACAATGTTCTCTTAGCCTTATGATGAAAAATTGTGGGTACACAAGCTCCTCACTGAAAAGTTATAATATATACACAGACACATTTCTTTTATTTTCACAAAAGGTCAATATTGGGAACAAATTGGTGATAACAGGCCTTAACAGCCACATGGTCCAACAAAAAAAGCAAGAAAGAAAAAAAATCTTTAGTGAAACAATATGGTTCAAGTTAGGAAATGTTCCCCCCTTGCAGGTCCATGGAAAATGCAACAATAAAAAAACACAACCACACCCAAAAATCAAATCTTTAGTCTCCAATAAGGCCTACAGATGTAACAGATGGTATTGCACCGTTATCGTATGATAACACATTATCACTGGTGTGAGTTTGAATGCTTTATCATACAATTTGCAATTCCATGGAGGAGTAAGTAATAATCATGCAATATTGCCTTGCGATAGCTGGTGCAATAATGTCTACTAAATCTGTAAGTCATGGGCCCATTGGTCCTCTTCAATCCTGTAATGGGTGGTCTCTGCAAACAGGACAGTACTGCGAGGCCGAGGTGGGGCTAGGATACACTGTCCTGGAGCCGCAAAGCCACATATTGCGAGATTCATAGTCTTGGGTAGCCGGGTCGGGGTAGGATAGGTGTGGATCATAAGGGTCACTAACCGAGGTCGAGGATTGAAGAAGTATGGATCATAGGGGCCACTAGCCGGATCGATGGTAGGAGAAGTCAGCGAAGTCAGACAGAACAAGGTAAGGCAGGACAAGGCAAGGCCAGACAGAGTGCTTGCAACCAGCACGACGTCACAAAGGATTATTCTCAGCCAACTTCCTAGTGGAATAGGCTGATCCTAAATAGCAGGGTCATCCAATCATGCACAAAAGAGAAGAAGCGGAAAGCTGCATTGTGAGCTCCCTCAGGGGGTGGGGGGCTCATATTACAGGAGACTGTGGAGTTCTCCTGCGGACGGCTGCAAGAGATCTGCAGTTCACCACAGACACATGGGACAGCGTGAGCGTGGATATCCTTGTAAATTTCATCCAATCAGGTGCAGGACTGCACAGCGGACAGGAATCAGACTGGAGCCAATCAGGCAACCAGAGCATGATGGGGCGGAGCCTGCACCCGATCCTCACAAATTCATATCCACCCATGTCCCTCCATGAGTCGTCCACAATATTGATGGCAGAATTGGATTAATTGTTGCTTGAAGGTCAGTTATCAGTCTCTATTTTTTTTAATCATCTTTGAACTATAATTCTATAGCTCTATGAAGAACTCTCATGTTGGTCCCCTAAAAAGCATCACAAGCAACAACGAATGTATACTTCTACAGTACTAATATGGCTACTAGGATTGTGAACTTCAAATGCTCAGTCGTAGGTAGAAATGTGTGATTTACAAACAAAATTTTTTTTTTAAAGTTCAATCAAGCTTTTAAACCTCAACAAATCAGGTCCTATCTGTCTCTATCTGTGTCTCTGTGTCTTTTTCTTAAGCAGGAAGTATTAGATAAAACAAAATAACTTTTTTAAGTGGTATTAAAGTACAGTAGTAGTAGTAAAGTAGTATTGCCTTCCAAATATATATATATATATTCTCCCCCCCCCCCCCCCCCCCAACGTGGGAACCACATTCATTTTTATCTCCGGGGATTACCTGCTCCCCAAGACATTCTGAAAGTGATTCTGTAATCTAATATCTGTTCAAAGATCCCGCAGGACACTTCAAACCTAGTAAAAACTGGACTTTCTCCAAAAAGCTTTTGAACATCTTGTGAGAATTGTTAAAGGCTATCTGTTGGTCTGTGGTGATTTCAATTTTGTTTTGAATCTGAATATAAACAGATCGAGAACCATGAGATGTTCCGAATCAAAACAAAAAATATCTAGAACATATGAGAACACTATGAAATATATATATTTGTTATTAATGCCTGGAGAATTGTAAACCAAAGGGAAAAGAGATTACACCTTCTTCTCTGCACCCCATTCTTCCTATTCTAGGATTCCCTATAGCTTTATAAATATAAATTTATTGCCCCCTCTTCTTAATGCCAAAATTGACCTAATTGCCTGGTCGAATCACACTCAGATAAATATTAATTTGAATGACCCCAATTTAATAAATATATTTAATAATAAATAATAACCCCTTAAAATGTAATAGACCATTGTGGAGACTAAACGTTTTAGTTCTCGACTTCCCCAATAATAGATCACTTGAACACAAAGCTACAAGACTATAGTTATCTAAATAAATCCCCCTGAAGTTGATGATACTACAGTACCTTTGTGATTGGCTCATAAATCTATTAGGGGTGACCTCGTTAACCTTTCGTCCGTTTATTAAAAAGAAGACAGCGGAAGAAACCTGTAAACTCCAAAAACAACTAGACAAACTTGAAGCATGAAATACAATGTCTATCTCAGAACAGCTAACAAACCAAATTGTCTCTGTCAGAGCTCAACTTAACTCCCTCCTTTTGGAAAAAGTGTAAAAGTGACTAAAATGGAGAAAACAAAAATTCTATACCGAAAGTAATAAGGCAGATCAACTTCAGGCAAATAAACTTAGTAAGAAATTAAATAACAATCTATTTGAAACCAAAATGATGAATTGATCTGTAACCGATGTACCATAAACAAAATCTTTGCACAATACTACTCCAAGCTATATAACGTAAATCGCTAATGAAGATGTGAACACTGCAAGGTCAAACCGTATACTGTAGATACATTTTGGACTTATATCCGTATTCCAAAGGTTGGGGAGATGACCAGTGGTGGATTTCCCATTAGATTCAATAGGCCGGGCCGAGGGCGGCAACATTTTCCACCCCCATATACAGATGCCACGTTCTCAGGCCTATCGGGCCTGATGAGAAGGCACTTACCTGTGTGCGACCGCCTGCTTGCTACCGCCCTACATCTCCTTCTGAATCGTAGCGTCAACTAACGCCACGGACTTTACCAACGTGACATTATACAGCGTCTCGTTGCCATGGCAACATGAAGTCAAATACTGTCATGACGTCACATTACCATGGCGATGCCGTGGGATGTCACGTGTCCTTTGACACTGTGATTCGGGAGGAGGGCCGCAGCAAAGAGGCGGCCGTCACAAGTAAGTGCCTAGGATCTTCAAATCCGTGACTGCAGATGACTCAACACAAATTGGGGGTGTCTTCAGCTATAAAAGATCTTTTATATCATCCCAGGTGGCTTTTCTAACAAATATTACAAGACATTTGTGTATACAGTATATTAGCCCTTCATCTTCTCAGTATGTTTAATTAATGTATGTCCACCTTTAAGACCCACCTTAAGACACACCTGCTTAAAGAAGCATATGAGTAGCACAGTGGTTAATAATATACACATGATACATAAAGCTTGGCCCCCTGCAGACGCACTTACCAGAATGCCCTCCTACTGTTTCTGTATGTTTTTCCTACCTACCAATTAGATTGTAAGCTCTTTGGAGCAGGAACTCCTCTTCCAAAATGTTACTTTTATGTCTGAAGCACTTATTCCCATGATCTGTTATTTGTATTATTTGTTATGTATATGAGTCACGCGTATTACTACTGTGAAGCGCTATGTACATTAATTTGCGCTATATAAATAAAGCCATACAATACAATAAATGTATCTTGCAAATCTCCTTCCAGAAATGCTACAGGCAACTATTGTCACTCTCCCTAAAGAGGGGAAAGATCATACTATTTGCTTCAACTACAGAACAGCAGAGACCAATATCTTTACTTAACATAGATACAAAATTATACGCCAAGATTCTGGCACTTAGGTTGTGGGAGGTGCTCCCGTCCATGATCCACCCTGGAGCAGCAGATAACACTGGGACAAATGTCAATATTATTCCCTTTGCTCGTTCCCAAAAGATCCACATGGACCTCTTTTCCATAGACGCAGGAAGGCCTTTGACACATTAAATTGGAACTATATGTTGAAAACTTTAAGGGCATAGGGGTTCAAGGAAAGGTGGTCTTGGGTTTCAGTATCTGCCTTATTTGGTGCTTCTAGAGCAAAGATAAATGCAGTGGGCTTCCTCTCAGAGCCTTTTCCCCCTATCAAATGGTACTCACCAGAGATGCCCACTCTCCACCATGATATTTGCAGTGGCTATTGATCCCCTCACTATAGGTATAAGGAAGAATCTGGTTATTTCAGGAATTATATTGGAATAAATTGAGTATAAATTGAGCTTATTTGCGCATGACATCCTTTTAACATTAACCAACCCATTGATTTCCTTTCCAAATTTACAAAAATCCCTACATACCTTTAGTACAATATCAGATTTCATCATGAACTCCACAAAATCTGAGGCTTTCGCTGTGTGAGTGCTTCACACATGGAGGCAGCCCTTTAGTCCTCTTTTTCTTGCCGTTGGAAAGATTGTTCCTTAAAATACTTGGACATACATATTACTAAGGATCCAGTTTACATTTACATAAACAATGACTCCAAGACGAAGTGCTGTTCCTAGCGTGAAACGCGTAGAGGGGGAGATCGTGGTGTAGCCGTGTGTCTGTGAGGTCCCAATAAAGTTTTTTCTACAACCCGGAAGTGCCCTGAAGTTTGTTACAGGCTGTGGCGCCGGATCCTTTTCCTTCCATGCCCTATCTTCAGATGGCTGCACGCCTAGAACCGGAGCTTAGAGGAGAGCAGGACCGAGGTCTGTGAGCTTACATAGGTAAGGTTTCCCTTCCCAGCTCTGACCCATCTTCAGGTCCGTGTATACTCTCCTGCTCCATTCTCTGTGACCCTGATTGACACCCCAGGGTGCTGGAACTAACTGCCAGAGTGCAGGACAGATTCTCTCTTTGTAAGAATTTCAGACTAGGCCTTGAAATCCTATCCTTAAGCCAACCTCCAACATCTGTTTTGCATTAAACCTTAATTGCAATTCATATATTTTGGCTTACATACTGCATGAATTCTTAATCTTACAACATATTCTCATTCAATTGTCTAGATATAAGTTGTCATTCATACATTTTAATATAATAAACTGATATTTAATGACTCTCCCCCCTCTCTTAAGACACTTCTAAAAGATTTGAACTCATGGGACAAATTGGAGATTTCTTGGCTAGATAGACCTGCCACAACTAAGAAGAACATCTTTCCCAGGTCGGTTTTCAGGCCCTCCCAGTTTCTATACCTATGAGAGAGTTGAATATTTTCCAATCAAAAATAAATAAATTCACATTGTTCTGGAAGAAATCAAGAACGTGTATGACTATTTTAGAGACCAGTTCTCAAGGGGTCTTAATTTCAACTGGTTCCTAATTTTAACTGTTATCTAGCAGCTGCACAACTTACAGCTCTTATGGACTGGCATGCCAAGACAGATATCAAATGATGGGTGGAGGTTGAGCACGCTCTATCCCTCACCCCACTAACAAATGTACTTTGGATTCCAAAATCCAAATGCCCCAAAGCAATTTACTGTATGACATTCCATCAATTTCTAGCTCTCTCTTAAACTGGGACAAATGAGCCCCAAAAGCTTGTCTAACCCAAAGCCCACCCCCAATGCTCCCACTATTCTCCAATCCAAAATCTCCAGCTGGCTATGAGTATAGGAATTTCTCTTCTTGGCAGGATGAGGGAATCTCACATCTATTACACCTTTTTAATTCTGAAACACTAAAATCTTTTAATGAATAACAAACCAAATATAACCTTCCCAAATTTGTGTTTCCCCACTTCCTTCAACTGAGACATTTCATACTCTCTCTGAATTTGCCTGGGGAGAAGCTGGGAAGACTTTCTTGTTCGGAAAAACTATGCATGGATTCTCCATTTATGAGAGGCAGTATTTCCACTTTATATAATCTCCTACAGCAACTTCAAAAGTAACAGCACACACTTCATCTATTGAATTGCCTCAGGTGCACGGTTAAACCCCACAGGGGTAGTCACTGCAAACTGGATCCAAAAAGGAAAACAAATGGCACTCCACAGGATTTTGCAAATGCAAATAAGAGTGTTTAATGGTGGACAAATCTGTCCACCATTAAATAATCTTATTTTACATTTGCAAAGTCCTGCGGAGTGTCATTTTTTTTCCTTTTTTGGATCCAGTTTGCTATAATCTCCTACTGGACAAGTATCCAGACCCTAAACTGTCATATATGCTTTATTGGGGAAGAGAGCTGGGTATGAATATACCAATGGAGGAGTTGGAGGCCATATCTACAAACACCTCTAAAAGCTCAATTTGTACTAATATAAAGGAGGTTTTATATAAAGTCCTACTCTCTTGGTACCTATTACCAGATAGACTACAGAAAATATAACCACAGTCTTCCAACAGATGCCGGATAGGATGTGATGAGATGGGTATGATGTCCCATATCTGGTGGTCTTATCCCAAAATTGCCCAAGTTTGGTCCCAGATCTTTGATCTGATCGAATAACTAACTCATCATACATTTCCGAGAGATACTGTACATTAACACCATTATTTCATTAAAAAATCCCAAGACATGCCTAGACATATCCAAATATTGACCTCACACATATTATCAGCCACAAGATACTGTATGCTATTGCAAACTTCTGGGAACACGAGGAACCTCCCCCTATGACAATGATTTTACAACAATGGAGTTGTTAACCTCATTGAACATCTCATACATTTGCTGAATGGATCTTTTGATAAATTCTAATGGATTTCTCCCCTGAACCCTTTGTAGCCAACCTAATCTTTTTGCAAGCACAGTTTTTTTTATGTTTTTTTGTTTCTTATATTAAGTCTAAAATATAAAAATATAATGTATTTTGATTTTTAGGTGAACCTGTTTAACCTTGTTAAATTTGTAAATGTTTGTGTTGTGTGATGATTATGGGGGGGTGCATGATTTCTGCTGGGAGGTGAGAAACAAATTGGATGGCCAGTTTGTTGTTACACCCATTGTGTGCATGTGTGAAAGTAGATAACAATGTTTAAGGTGGCGTTTTGGAGTGGACAAGGAATTCTGCAGCAGACAGTAAACAAGCCAGTGCCATGTATAAAATGCCTTTCAAATAATGTACAGTCCCTCTTCATCTATATTATTTGCCTTGTTGTAAACTCTTTGACTAAGTTTTATTTTGAAGAGTTATTAAGTCTCATACTGTACTTATTTTATTGAGTCTCATAAAAATGGTAGATGTTAGGATTTAAAAAAAAAAAAAAACTATTTCTGTATCTAAACCTGTGATGAACCTTTTCTTTAGATCAGTTATTGCTGATATAAACAATAATCAAATGCAACTGATATTAAAATGGACCAATGTTTCCATGCAAACAATTCAGAAACATCTCTCAATGGTGTGCTGTCCTGTCCAATGGAAAGGGAGTTATCATTGTCTCTAGTGGGCAAATGCTTTGAAGACGTCCCTGATAAAGAGATTGGTTCGGTATTGGAATTTCTGGATGTAGGTCAGTTATTGCCTAATCCAATTATTTAGTTTTATATTGTTGTAAAACACATTTTTTTTTATATATATTGACAAAACACACATGATAAAATAAGCTATGCCATGTCTAAGACTCATGAAAGGGGTAAAAAAAAAATTAAACCAGGACCAGATGTTTCAGTGATTAGCTAATGCTGGAAAACACGGCTTCCCCGAGAAACAAGGCCAGATTCCTGCTTTGAACCTACCCCTGACCCTCACGTCTGGGAGATTCCCCCGAAGCCCCTAATTGTTGTCAGAAATGGTAAAGGAAAAAACCTCATCATTTTTCACATAAACAGTCTGCAACTCTAGTTTCTTGCCAGATGTGCACGCTTTTGCACTTGGAAGTTTATGAGAGACAGCTCATATATCCCAGCTGAATGAAGAATGCACTCGACAGGGTGTCATTTTATTATTAAAATGGGGGGGGGGGGCGGGGGAAGAACGAAGATAGGCTGTACTATTCTGAAGACTTTAAATATATATATATATATATATATATATATATATATATATATATACAGTGGTTGACAAATCACCAAAAATTCTACTCGCCACACAAAAAAATCTACTCGCCACCTAGTACCAAACGTGTGCTGCTTGAGCCAATATTTACTCGCCCGGGGGTTAAATCCACTCGCCCGGGGCGAGCAAATGTATAGGTTTGTCGAACACTGTATATATATATACAGCTGCGGCTGCCTTTATCCTATTGCAGCCATATCGGCGCAACTCTGATAACCGCGGGCAGATGCAGTATTTTTTTTTTCCGGAATATGTTCCGGTATTTTAGCGCTCATAATATTGAATGCATGAACGTGAATGCAGTATGAATGTGGCATGAACGCGGTGAAGTGCGGTAAAGTGCGTGGCATTCGGAAAAAATCCCCGAAAAAATTCGGAGATGTTGGAGAATAAAAGGGGCCGCGGCTGTGTATATATATATATGGTAACCAGGGAAATCCAGGTAACAAAGAGACAGCACACCGCAATATAATGAAGTAAATAAAGTGTATTAACAACACAGGGCAGCCAACGTTTCGGTCCTCAGAGTGGGACCTTCCTCAGGGCAGTGCAACCAGTGACTAATCCAGACCCCTTAATATACCCCCACCAGTGACTAAAAACACACCTGCACCAAATGAAAAACAATCAATGAAATTAACTACAACTGTGTGAGCACCGCCTCCTCAGGCCAGCAGACCAATGAAAGGCAAATGCAGATACTGACAGCCAGACAGTCCAATGCGAGCAGCTCTGCATGTTGTATGCAAATGTCAATAGTTGAGCGGCTCGATATGCTAGTGGCCAAACCACAGAACTGGTAAGGCAAGGGTGCTCGCATTGGACTGTCTGGCTGTCAGTATCTGCATTTGCCTTTCATTGGTCTACTGGCCTGAGGAGGCGGTGCTCACACAGTTGTAGTTAATTTCATTGATTGTTTTTCATTTGGTGCAGGTGTGTTTTTAGTCACTGGTGGGGGTATATTAAGGGGTCTGGATTAGTTACTGGTTGCACTGCCCTGAGGAAGGTCCCACTCTGAGGACCGAAACGTTGGCTGCCCTGTGTTGTTAATACACTTTATTTACTTCATTATATTGCGATGTGCTGTCTCTTTGTTACCTGGATTTCCCTGGTTACCCTGTACATTTTTCTATATGGGACGAGCATCTGCCTTCATTTGAGAAACCGTGAGTGCAAACTATTTTTAATTGACTATATATATATATATATATCATATATTAAAACAATGAGAAAGGTAGCAAGATCTTTAACAAAAAACATTGATATAAAAAAATAACATTACATTCAAAATCATTATCGTAATCATTAAAAATGTTATTTGTTACAAAAACCTCATAAAAGTATTGCTTTTGGTCTATGTAAATAATAAAATGTTGTCGGTCAATGACCCAAAATGTTATCCCAATTATACCATACATCGCCATTTCCATAGTAACCACGCAATATAGTTGCATACAAACTCATCATATATAAGATGGAGGTAAAGATGAAAAACACTTGCGGTACTGCTCCGTTTTTCATCTTTACCTCTTGATTTTGGTTAACGTGGATCAGCACTCCTGGGACTGGCTGGGACTCATGGAGGACAGAAGGCTTGATTAAGAAGAAAAAGGTACAGGCTTTGTGCACTCTGAATTGTGTCGTCCTGCACTATGCTAACCCTTGAACTGCTATAGGAATGCCATATTTGTGAGTACTGCCGATGTCTCACTAGGCTAGAAATGCCAAAAACTGTGCTAATATACAAAATGTATCCATATAAGCCTCACCATTTAATAAGAGGCCGTCTTGATTATACATACAAGCTTCAAGTATTTGAATTGTTGCTTATGAGTATTCTCTCCCCCCCTCTCTCCTGACTCTCTCCCCACCCTCTCTCCTGACTCTCTCCCCCACCCTCTCTCCTGACTCCCCCCCTCTCTCCTGACTCCCTCCCCCCCTCTCTCCTGACTGAATACCACCCCCCGCCTGTCCGCTGTGCGCCGCCATCTTATCGGGGGCAGCTGCAGGAGGAAGGGGGTCCTTCCGGAGGCAGCCTGCCCACTGCCTGTCCCCCCGCCGGGGAGGGAAGTGAGCGTTGGCGGCTGGGGCAGGAGGGCCGCGCCGCGCTTCCCCTCTGTCCGGGAGCCGGTGGGGGGGAGGGAGGAGGGGGAGAGAGAGAGAGAGAGAGAGAGTTGGGTGACGTCATAGAGCCAGGTGACGTCGTAGAGCCACAAATCTGATTGGCCAGAGGCTGAGGACCAATCATATTCTCCGCAGCTAGTACCAACCTTTCGAATTTATATATTAAGATATAATATGAAACTTTTAAGGTTTTAAAAAGAAATCTGGAGAATATGTTCTTTTTTTTTTTTTAATGTTTTAAAATAAATAACACTGGTAAGTAGTGTACATTTTGCATGAGATATAAGTGTGAGCTATCTCGTGGAGACTTCTACTCAGAGATGTGTACAGTACATCTGGGGAAACACTAAAGAGATGGTAATGTCAGTGTTTCCTCAACTGGGGCTCTAAAGATGGCGACTCACACTGAACTAAGATGGCTGCTATACTGTAAGGTTTACCTGTGGTAAAACAATACTGTGCATACTTTTACCAAACTATCTTGAGGGAGGATTTTATTGTAAATAGATAGATACGTTATTCCCTATGACAAGTATGCAGAGGTATAGGAAGAATAAATCAAAATCTGTACCACAATTTGACAGAGGGCTTGAACACCCGAAACGCGTCAGAGTTTATTTTTGCCGTTTTTCCTGGATGTCACATCTTCAATAAATTATTTTTAATCGCAATTTATATGTGCTGAACTTGATTTTTGATCCACTCTGCTGTGCACCACCTCTCTCACCATGGAATCTACAATTGCTAAGGTAAAAAAGTGGTGAAGCCCTTCAGCCACCATCCCCTCCCCACCGACCGCGCCCTGCATGTCTAACCACCCACCCCGGGGCAGGTACCCCAATCAATCATCCCCCTCCCGACCCCCAACAAGATTTCACCCCCCAACAGTAAGGGGCAATAGTTCTAAGAGCCACATGTGCCTAATAGAATATTTGGCCATTAAAAAGCATAAAAATAAATAGAAAACAAAATAGAAATTACAATACATCATAACATAATAAATACTAAGCCATTAAATCCATTGATTGGCACTATGCCTAACTATGTCATCAACGGGGACCTAGATAGGCACATTGCCAATCAATGAACACCCTAAACAAATAAAAAAAAGTGTTACTTATCCCTGCCGGGGTGAAGGCCATTCTCCTCATCCTGAGGGGATGAGCCAATGCCCAACCATAAAAATCCCCACAAAACAATCCATGCCAGATAGCCAAGAACAATAACAAAAAAAATTAAAAAAACACCATAAAAATAATCCCTGTCCAATGGCACAAAAATAAACATGCTTTTGGTGATTGGCAATGCTTGACTAGGCACTAAGGTGAGCAACGGCATTAGGTCATTTTTAAAAAAAATATTTTAACCCGTTTGGTGCCTGTGTTATACTTTGCTAACCACAGGTATCAAAAGGGTTAATTTCATTTCTATCATAGTCTTCTGTAATAATAGATATGATTGCAATGCGGGGTAATTAACACATTATTAATGTTGGCGTTCATTTCTGCATCACGATTTTGGTCGAATATCGCACCTGGTACATTAATACAGCAATGTTGATGAATACCAACTTAAAATTGCAATAATAATGCGCATCATTTTTTATTTTTGAAGTGAAACTTCCTTAGTGGCGCCTCATTTGTGATGGGGCAAAAAAGAATTGTGGAGACAGAAATGAAACGGATGTGACGTCAGTGCTGGCAGTTGAGGCCGGGCTGTGTTCTGGCTCAGCCCGACCCCAACACTGACATCACACCCGCTCCACAAATCAGATGCGGCGGCGGCGGCGATAGCCGCCGGCGCCGCTCCTAATCACCCCCCCCCCCCCGAGCCCCACACCCCCCACACACCGTGACATATGCGGCGGAACTGCCGCTGCCATGCCGCGCAGCCTCTCTCCTCCCTACCTCCGCTTTCCTGCTGACATGCGGCAGCGGCGGCAGCCCTCAAAATTTAATTGGCAGCCGGTGATTCGCTGTCACGTAAGGTGTGTTAAGGGGTATTTAATTCCCCTCATCCGGCACGGGCTCTGTGGTGCTGCCCGCCGTGGAGTACGCTGCTCCGTGGTGGGATAGCTGAGGCTGAGGCTCCACCCCCTGCCCTGTCACTCCTGCTTTGGTAACGGGACCACGTGTCGCCGGGGGGGGGGGGGCTGGGAGTCCGCAGCTCCGTGTCCGCATTCACACAACACAGAGAGAGAGACACACACTGACCAGCTCCTGGGACCAGGCCCGCTCTCTGTCCCAGCCAAGCGCTCTGCCAGGTTGGAGACTCAGACAGAGCCCCCCTGCGCATGCCATTCCTCCACCGCCGTAACGGCCGCCGCTGCCCGCGCCCGCTGACATGCGCGGTAGTCATGGCGATGCTCACAGGCGGCTCGGAGTCCTCCTTGCGCTGCCGGGTGAATGAGGACGGCTTTCCCCCCCTCCTCCTCCCCCGCTCAACATACTCACCGCCGTCACAGCTAACGAGTGCCGAGATCCTGCACTGGTGCGGCTGCGCCGAACTGCTGCTGCTCTCCGCGGGGGCCCACCAAGTTAAGGAGTTCTCCAGCTTCGAGGCTGGCGCTGCCAACCAGTCGAAGGCTGTGTTCGTGGTGAGCTGCGGGGGTGAGTGGATGGGGTGTACTTCACGGCTGAGGTGATGTGGGCGCCGCTGCTGCTGGTCCCGATCTCCCCACACATATTCCTGGCCCCGGCCTTCTCCTCTCTCTTCCCGCTGCTATCTGGCGGAGACCTGCAGGCTATCAACTGCAGCTGGCCGGACAAGAAGAGGATCCCGGGGTTGAGGACGTGGAGCTGCCCTCCTTGCCCCCCGAGCTACAGCTTCACATCCGGAGCCTGGTTTCAGGACTCAACCACCTGATGGAGGGTATCGGGGTGAGAGAGGAGTGCTTCTCGCCTCCTGCTCCAGTAACGCGGGAAGCGGGGGGGTTTGAGCGTGCCGCTTCCCACGCAGCACTGCCGGAGGGGGGGGGGCCTCTTAAGCACAGGGGGGGGTGAGAGAGAGTCAGGAGACTCTGCCAGAGCCCCTGCGGTCCGCAGCTCGGGGGGGGGGGGGGGAGAGAGAGTCAGGAGAATCAGCCAGAGCCCCCGTGGGTCCGCAGCTCGGGGGGGGGGGGGAGAGAGAGTCAGGAGACTCAGCCAGAGCCCACGTGGGTCCGCAGCTCAGGGGGGGCGGGGGGGGAGAGAGAGTCAGGAGACTTAGCCAGAGCCCCCGTGGGTCCGCAGCTCGGGGGGGGGGGGGGAGAGAGTCAGGAGACTCAGCCATAGCCCCCGTGGGTCCGCAGCTTGGGGGGGGGAGGGGAGAGAGAGTCAGGAGACTCTGCCAGAGCCCCCGTGGTTCCGCAGCTCGGGGGGGGGGGGTCTTGGGAGGGGAGTCAGGAGAGAGGGGGAAGGACAAAGAAATAGAGACACACATACACATAGACTGACACACATACACACACACAGTGCCTGACACACATACACACACACAGTGCCTGACACACATACACACACACACACACTGACTGACACACATAAACACACACACTGACTGACACACATAAACACACACACACACACACACACACACACACATAAACACACACCCACACCCACACACACTGACTGACTGACTGACACACACACACACACACACACTGACTGACACACACACACACACTGACTGACACACACACTGACTGACACACACACACTGACTGACACACATACACTGACTGACACACACACACACACACACACACACACTGACTAACACACACACACTCACACACACTGACTGACACACACACACTGACTGACACACACAAACTGGCTGACACACACACACTGGCTGACACACACACACTGGCTGACTGACATACACACACACACACTGACTGACACACATACACTGACTGACACACACACACACACACACACACACACTGACTGACACACATACACACACACACACACACACACACACGCTGACTGACACACATACACACACACACACTGACTGACACACACACACACACACACACTGACTGACACACTGACACACACACACACACACACACACACACACACACACGCTGACTGACACACATACACACACACACACACTGACTGACACACACACACACACACACTGACTGACACACTGACACACATACACACACATACACACACATACACACACACTGACACACATACACACACACACTGACACACTGACTGACATACACACACACTGACACACTGACTGACATACACACACACACACACACACACACATACATACATACACACACACTGACTGACACACACACATACACACACACTGACTGACACACACACACACTGACTGACACACACACACGCACGCACACTGACTGACACACACACATACACACACACTGACTGACACACACACGCACGCACACTGACTGACTGACACACACGCATGAACACACATACACACACTGACTGACACACATATACACACACTGACTGACACACATACACACACACTGACTGACACACATACACACACACACTGACTGACACACACACACACACACACACTGACTGACACACATACTGACTGACACACGCACACGCAGTTACTCGAGGAATTCACACTTATTGCAAATACAGGGGATGTATGCCAAGCACGCACGTTCTAAGTCCAAATTTATTTGTGTTTTGTCAATGAAATTGTATTTTGATTTTTAATTAAAACATCACAAATACAATTTCTGTGACAAAAGTCAAAGAAGTTTCACTTACTATGCGCGTGCACAGCACACACAGCTTTTTTTTTTTAAACGGGGGTGATATTAACTCCACTTAACGGAGTATGTTCACAGTTCCCGAACTGTTTTGTTGCACATTCGTTTTCTTTTAATTTAAAGAAAAATATTTATTTTACGACGCCTCTTTCCTGTAAGCAGAGATATTATATGGATCTTACCAAAATATGGTCTAAATAGCTTTTACTTCCAACATTAATGAATTCAGAATTTTGTTCCCCATAAGCTGGGAAAAGTCCAGGCGACAGGCACTGACCAAAAAGAAGATGTATTTCCGTCCCACTCATCAACGTTTCGGCTCACTGTGGAGCTGTTATATACATGTAGTCAGGTCCCCTCTGGCTCCTCGGTCCCCCCACCCTCTGTCTTCGTACCTCCGCTGCTGCCAGGTTTTTGAGGGTGTCGATGGGCTCGCCAGCCTCTGCAGTGCGCTGCCATGTTGGCTGGATGTATACGCATGCGCGGAGGCTCGCGCATGTGCGGAGAGTGTGTGGCGGCCATTGAAGGGTTGCGCATGCACAGTGGTGTGAGTGCATACAGATGTAGACAGACTTACCATTCAGGTGGCCATCACCATGCTCGTTCCTGTGATGATTGCAGCCCGGAAGGCTTAACGCTGCGGGATGTCCCATTAAAAGAATGTCCCCTCGCAGCGTTATAGCGGAAGCCACCTCCCTCATCGCCTCAGTTTTTAAGCGTTCACCCACGGCCACTTGACCATTAAGGTTGGCTACATCTGTAAGTTATGCATACTGTACAGTGCAAGGAATTAAAGGCAAACATGTTGAAGACATTATTACTATAGTAGTGCTATAATGCTCCCACAATTCTGTGTATCAGTCCTAATGCAGACCATTATATTTATATGTATCTTTTTGTAGGAAATGTATAAAGGTACTGTATATTTGAAGAACAGAATAGTGGTCTCCATACAAGTCCCAGAGCTTGCTTTGTTGCAAGTTGTGATATATTTTATGGAGTAGACATGAATATTACTCATAGATTTTGCTGTGCATGATTTTTGGAGACAGAACAGGACCTCACTATGTGAACAGATTGACATATTGGACGAATTGTTTTGTTTGTTTGAAGCATAGTTTAAATTGCCAAAACCTCAAACAAATATGTGGATATAACTGCGAGTTCAAGAAATGTGCTACTTTAAAATGAGATTTCCGATGATTAAATAAGTTGCGTTTGGAGCTAAAATTACAAAAGGATGTATGTAAAGTTCAAATTTTCCAAATGTAATTTCAGGTGAGTTGGATTAGAAAATAAGTAATTTTTTTAAACATATAATTTTTTTAAATACTGTATAAGCCAACATTTTGACTGACTAATTGTTTTTCATGAAATCATCTTTAACAGAAAATATTGTATACTAAATAATATTATACCATAATCTAAACCTGTGGCAATTACATACTTATGCAGAATTACAGTATCATAATCAATTTGCTAACATGAATTTTTGAGTCACAGCTTTTATAATTGAGAAGTAGATTCAAGCACAAATTAACACTTCAATGAGTAAAAGATATATACACACACAGTGGCAAAATTAAATATGAGTATCACAAGTCCCCCACAGAGAAATACCAGTAGACGTCAGTGCGCAAACAACGTCCTCAAATGTGATCTTAATATATAAAATTGAAATTTGTGGGGTTGTAGATGTGGTGAATCTGATTGGTCCGTGGTCGTCACTCAGCCTCTGGCCAATCAGATCGCACGCCTCTCATTGGCCTGCGTGGCTCTATGACGTCACCCAACTGCCACACACATGCACAAGCACCCGGCCACTGTCCTCTTCACCCAGCTCACCTACCCGTCGGCTCCCCCCCATCACCCCCCCACCCATCACCCCCCCAGCTCACCTCCCCGCCGGCTCTCCCCAGGGAATCCACCAGGCTCACCCGAGCCCCGGCCAGCAGCAGCATGCGGGTAGTGTCGCCGCAGACACAGCTCCTCGCGGGGAAGGGGGAACAACCACCGACAATGACACCCACCTCTGCCCCACCACCCACCACCCTCTCTCAGCAGCGCCTCACCCTCTCTCAGCAGCGCCTCACCCTCTCTAAGCAGCACCTCACCTCCTCCTCACCCGCTGCCGCTGCCACGGCCGGCTCACCATGCCTCAAAACCCCCCGCGCCGACGTCCTCCTCCCACCCTACAGCTGCGGCTGTCATGGCCGGCTCACTGTGCCTCAATGCCCCCGCGCCGACGTCCTTCTCCCTCCCTACAACTGTGGCTGTCACGGCCGCCTCACAGCACCCGCGCCTCACCGCCCTTTCCCTTCCCCGGCTCCTACCTGCAGCCTCCGCCGCTGCTTCAGTATGGGGACAGCAGGGGGAAGGAGACATGCAGGGGGGGGATACATGCAGGGGGGGGAGACATGCAGGGGGGGAGACATACAGAGGGGGGGAAGAAGAGATGCGGGGAGGGGAGAGATAACACACCCACTCAGTCACTCACCCATCCAGTCACTCACCCAGTCACTCACTCACCCAGTCACTCACTCACCCAGTCACTCATCCACCCAGACACTCACCCAGTCACTCACCCACCCAGCGGAGCTGTGAACTGGAGGGGGGGGGGACCCAGCTGTTAACATGGGGAGAAAGGGTAAGGGGGGGTGAGAGGGCAATGGAGAGAGAGAGGGCAATGGAGAGAGACAGATGGCAATGGAGAGAGAGATGGCAATGGAGAGAGAGAGATTGCAATGGGGGGAGAGAGAGAGGGGGGAGCGGAGACAGAGGGGGAGCGGGAAAATTCAATGCCGGGCAACACCGGGTATATCAGCTAGTATATAATACTAGCGAATACATAAAATGCAAAAGTATTGAATTCCTTGTGAGTATTATTGCAAAACTTACTGTATGTTACAAACTAATTGTTGCAAATCAGGTCTGTGCGAAGAGTAAGCAACGATTCCACACAGTGATAAGCTTTTCTGTAGATTGGTGCGCATACAGTATGCAGTTATTTTTTCCAAATGTTTTAGTTTTTGTGTTTACTGAGTGTGTGGATGTTGTTGCATAATTATGACACAGGCATCTCCTCCAAAATAGGTAATGTGATTATCCTTTCACAACTAGAAGAAAATCTATACCAAGAGTTAAATATTTGCCCTGTTTTCTATACTCACCCTTGGCTAAATTATAAATGCTCTCCTAACGAGACAACCTTCTGTACAGATCTTAAAAGAGCAACTACAAGAAAACGTTTCACTGAGGTAGAAATACAAATGTTTTGTGTAAAGACCAGAATAATTAAATGTGAAACGTTAACATGTACGCTGCATATTTTATTTGTATTGAAAGTATGATAACATTATGATGTAAAGAAAAATAACAGAAAAACAGTGGTCTTATAGGAAAATTATAACAGAATATAGCAGAAAAGATATGCCAGCGTACATGAGTTTGTAGTAACATTTTCCTTTTATAACCATGATTGCTTCACTTAAAAGGAAAATAAGAGTGCAAATGAGGTCCCCCCAATAGAATACTAAGATTTTAATAAAACAAGTATAAAGACAAAAAGTGAGGCATTCATATTTACAGTAGGTAAGCCCTGAGTCTGTGCATTACACACATAGAAAAGGCCTGCTGTTGAAGACCCCAAGACTGAGATGTGAGTGTCTGGATCTTCCGTGTGAGAGACTCCGAATAGGATCACGCTCCTTTTCTCCACTCTTCTTCCCCCCCTTTGTCAGAGAGGCCAGCAACTACTAAACTAGACAGAATGGTTCTATGGTCTGATGGACTGAGCTGCCTTGAACACCCATTCAGATAGCATGCCTACTGGTGGACAGCTGGTCTGATGCCACACATGCCAGATATTAGGTAATTCTCAACCACTGACCAAACTGAACGGGAATGTAGGGACCCCCGCTGTGTTAATGTGGTGGGTCATTAGTCTGGCTGCAGAATCTCACAGAAATGTTGCTGCGTTTACTGTGAGATAGCCACAGTATTTTCCCAGGCAAGTGGTCGGATACTGGTTGCTGCATCTGTATACCTGGACGCTTAGTTAGAACAATGACATTGGTCACCTCCACTTGCCTGTGTTACTTTTTTAAGCATAGTCCTCGATGTGGTGAAATTAATTCGCTAGCAGAGATCCTGAAGTTCTAGGAATTTGAGATCTCTGTGGGGACTCCCAAAGGTATAGCCAAGGTTGGGAAGGCTCAAGGGTGATATTCATAAGTTCAGAAAAAGGGAGACTGCTGGGTCAAATCGTTCCTTTAGGAGTTGCATGCAAACTCAGCCCATGTAAGCAGATTCGCTCACTAATCCTGACAGTCTGAAAAAAAACATCAGAGATATTGCTCCAAGGATCGGTTGGTCCTCTCAGTGAACCTGTTGTACTGAGGGTGATAGGCAGAGGAAAAGGGGAGATAAATCCCAATACTGTGACAAAAAGACCTCAAAAATTGGAGATGAACAGAGTCTCAGTCTGAGACTATGGCTGCAGGAACCCCACTCAGATCTCCCTAAGGAAAATATCAGTAACTACAGCAGCAGTGGGTAGCTTCTTAAGCAGGATGAAGTGAGCCTGCCATGTCAAATGGTCGACCACTACCAGTATGGTGGTCATGCCTTTAGATGGTGACAATTCCACTATGAAATACATCGTGAGGTGGGTCAAAGGGCGATCAGGAACAGGCAGGGGTTGGAGTAAGCCAGAAGGGAGTGCTCCGTTTACTTTGTTTCAGGAACAGACCATTCTTAACATCTTTACATATCTCAGGACACCAGAAGGTGTACTCCAGAAAGTTAGAAGTCTCTCTTGTCTGTATGTTCCGAAAACTTCGAGCAGTGGCCTCAATGAAGAACTTCCTCGTGAAAGAGTAGGGGAACAAAGAACACGATACATAAAGCTTGGCCCCCTTGGCCCATAAGCTTGGCACTTACCAGAACTCCCTCCTACTGTCTCTGTACGTTCTACCTACCAATTAGACTGTAAGCTCCTCGGGGCAGGGACTCCTCTTCCGAAATGTTACTTTTATGTCTAAAGCACTTATTCCCATGATCTGTTATTTATATTATCTGTTATTTATTTGATTACCCCATGTATTACTACTGTGAAGCGCTATGTACATTAATGGCGCTATATAAATAAAGACATACAATACAATACAACTCAGTCAGAGGCACAAAAAGGTCCATAGGGTTGGCTGGTTTCGCCACGATGATCTGCTTCATGTATTGACAGAGGAGATGATGCGTGCTGGGGGGGTAATGGGAAGTTCACACTGCAAGAAATTGTCTAGAGAGAGCCTCGACCTTGATGTTCTTTGAGCCTGGACGATAGGACATGATGAAGTTAAACCTTGTAAAGAACAAGGCCCATCTCACCTGTCATTTCTTGAGACTTCTTCCCCTCGTGGCACTCCAAATTTTTATGGTCGAGAAGTATTGTGATCGGAGATGTGGTTCCCTCCAATAGATATTGCCATTCCTCCAAGGCCATTTTGATGACCAGAAGTTCTCTGCTCTCGATATCATCATTCTTTTCTTTCTACGAATATTTTTTTTAACGTTCTGGATGAAACGGTGATAGCAATTAATGATGCCCATGAATAATTGAATGAGTTTAAGGGAAGTGGTAATAGACTAGTCAAGGACAGTAGAGACCTTTGCTTGAACCATTTTGAAGCTGTCAGAGGAAATAATGTATTCCAGATCTTTAAATCTTTCCGTTGCTCAAAGAGGCACTTTACTAAGTTGCTGAACAGATGATGTTGCCTAAATCTAGATAGGAACTGTCTGATAAAAGCCCAATGTTAATCCATAGATTTTGTGAATATTAGAATATTGTCCAAAGATACAGGTACGATGACCGAGAGATCGATGAGATTCTGGTAGACTTTGTTGATAAAAACTGAAATACCGCAGGAGCTTTACATAAGCCGAAGGTCATGACCAGGTACTCATAGCACCCATCCCTAGTGTTTAAGGCCATCTTACATTCATCGTCTCCGCATATAAAAATCAGGTTTTAGGCTACTTGGAGCTTGAGCTTCATGAACAGCGTAGGTTTTGGAGGCAAGACATTTGAGAGTCCTGACTCCTTTGCTGTTACTTGTCCCAAAGACCACCTAATTCATGGATTGTGTTGCTGAAGCCATTGTAACCCCAAGATTACTGTGGCTGAAGGAGAAGGAATGAAATTGATTGTTTCAATATGGCAGGCGCCCACTGAGACTCGTAAGGGTAACATCCACCAGTAGAAGGTCCCTGATCCCACAGGTCTCCCATTGATTGCCTATACCACCAGAAGATCCATCCTCCTTCAAAGCGGAGTGGTGGAGGACTACGCAAAGGCATGGTCCATGAAATTCGCAGCTGCTCCTGAGTTAATGAATGCATGTGTAGAAAAGGTAGCATGACCTCATGAAAGGTGGAAAGGCAGAAAGAGTTGAGTAGGCTGCACAGGGAGAAGAATCACAGAAACACCTTGTGAGAGATGCCTAAATATACCAGGCATTTAGAGTCTCCCGGATAGGTTGGACAGGTATGGAGATAGTGACCCTTAAGATCACAATAGAGGCAGGTGTCAGATGAGCATATTTGGAGCCTCTCCTCATGGGACACTCTGGTACCAATGGGTCCGGAGGGTTAGTTTGGGGATGCTGAGGGCACAATAATAGTCCAAAGTTGGAGACTTCCTGAGTGCTGATCTTCACGCTCTGTCACTCTTGGAAGTTCATGCGGATGCAAAGTGTGATCAGTTCATCAAAATCCTTAGGAGTCTCTCAGCTTAATAACTCATCCTTGAGCTGTTTGCAGAGCTCCTGCCAGAAAGCAGCCAGTAAGGTCTCATTGTTCCATCCGGTCTCTCCTGCAAGAGTGAGAAATTCTAACGCATAATGACCCACCATCCGGATCCCTTGGTGTGTATGATGTAGGGATGCTGAAGTAGAGGAGGTATGTACCGGGGCGTCAAAGACCTTTTTGAAAGCCTGGACAAAGGCAGGTGAGTTGTTTATCAAGGAAGAGTCCTTCTCCCTGATAGGTGAGGGCCATGTCAAAGCCTTCTCAGCCATGAGGGATATGATATATGCTAAATAGATAGGTAAAAATAGATAGTTGCAGCTCAAACTGCATGGAACACTGGTTCAGAAAACCCCAACATGCAGTTGGGTATCCTCCATAGCACTGTTGACTCGGGATCAGAGGTTAACGGAGTGTGAGAGGCGAGTGTGTTAGGGTAGTGAACAGAAGCAGGAAGAGGACAGAGACTGCATGTAGAATTTTGAGGCAGGTCGGGATGGTTTGCTAAGTCATGGCGATCATCTCCAATTGCTTGTCCTGGCAAGGTTGACACATCTCATGAGTTCATCTCAGGCAAGGAAGCTGACAGACTGGGGCAGAATGAGGTGACTGACCACAGGCCAAGTGATAAGGATATAAGTCTGGGGTCACAGGCCAAGGTCGGGGCAAGGTGCAGCAGCATTGTTGGGGTCATGATACCAAGATCAATGCAGGGGACAGCAGTGTAGTTGATCACAGTCCAAGATCAGGGCAGGAGAATGAAAGCAGAATCCAAGTCAAAGCAAAGCTTCAGAGCAGGAAAAGTACAAAGCAGGAAACCAGAGGGTGTCCAGGAGGCCGAGGGATCAGTCACCTTGCTCAGGCACTGGCTGAATGGAAATATCTTCCTTATAATGGCCTAAGCCAGGTGTAGCCAATCTCATCCTCCATCTTGAATGGGTTGAGTAAAGCTACTTCCTATCTTAGAAAAAAAGGCAACATGTCCATGGACAACGGATATCATGGGTGAGGCATAGTAGTACCTCAGGAATGTGCTAGTGCTGAAGAGGGATGACCACGATGGCCAACCCTAACAGAGAGTGATAGATAGGTAAGAGGGGGGGGGGGAGAGAGAAAGAGAGAGGGATAGATGAGGGGTAGAGAAGAGGGGGAGAGAAGAGGGGAGAGAAGAGGGAGAGAGAAGATGGAGAGAGAAGAGGGGGAGAGAAGAGGGGGAGAGAAGAGTGGGAGAGAAGAGGGGAGAGAAGAGGGGGAGAGAAGAGGGGGAGAGAAGAGGGGGAGAGATGAGAGGGAGAGATGAGGGGGAGAGATATGAGAGAGAGAGAGAGAGAGAGAGAGAGAGAGAGAGAGAGAGAGAGAGAGAGAGAGAGATACCAATGCCAATGCGCTGGAGATATTTGATAAGGAAAATCAAACTCTACGTTGCCTCCTTTACAACCATGTGATTTCCAGGGCAGAATCTTTCATACAAAAAAACAGCAAATAAAAGGGGCGAAGTCACGTTAGAAAAAAACATAATATTTTACTTAAAAAAGAAAAACTATCCACACTTACAATTCATATATTACACAGGATGCACAGTATGCAGGCATCACGCACATAAACGGTTGCAATCAACGGCTATAGTGAGTAATGGTCCCTAGAGAGGGACCACAGGTTCCCTGATTTCCGATTTCAACTGCGTAGCCACACTCTAAAGAGAGATACATGGGAAATATGCTAATACACGTCATTGGCATATTTTCCAGGTGTCTCCAGGGTGTTATTTTGTGTGCACAGGTGTCTCGCAGCATGTTCTTTGAAGGGGTGTTTGATATACATAGCACTTCCGCAGACAGAAATCCATACATTTGCTCAAATTATTCTTCCCATGCAAATATTTGTATTAACAAAAATTGTTCAAATAATGAGTGCTGAATTTTGACACATTTGTTCGTCTCTAAAACAAATAGCTCCTTTTAGAGCAGTCTTGCATCTGGATTATGATGATACGCTCGGCAGTGGAGCAGCAGGTTGTAGGAAAATGCAGGGGATCACTTCACTTCCAATTGACTTTCATCGGGATTAAGCATTTTTTATCAGGGAGGAATTAACAAAATATATACATTTTTCTTCTATGAATTGTGAGGTAATCCACCATATAAAAAGGGAGCGTGCGCCAGTGATCTGTGTAATATCGGTTTGCTGTGGTCCTTTTTCCCTGGCAAACCAGCATTGCTCTCTATTAATGCTTTCACTGCCAGAGTGGCCAGCAACTGTTAGTCTGGACAGAGCGCTTCAATGATCTGCTGGACCAAGCTGGACAGCCGGTCAGATAGCACTGTGGCTGGAGCAAAGCTGAGGCATTCCCTGCTACTCATATCCCTGAGGCCACATTTCTTTTTTTTCCCCACCCAGTAACTGAGAAGATGAGATCCTTTGTATCATGCATGTTTGCATCCACCATATTTGCCACCATATTTGCCACAGTTGATCTTGCCTCCTCTTTCGAGGCTGTTTGCATCCTCACACCCACCATAATGTTGCAACATGTCCTAGAGATAATGTAAAACAAATATATAATCACTGCGCTTCTCCATGTAAAGTATTTGATCAAAGGATGTATACCAAAAGTCTCCTTTTTTCTTATAAGTATTTACACCATACATATATTTATATTCCCTATTGATTGCTATCCCTTTGGGAGAAGCGCAGGAATTCACTTTCTGTTTTGTCCTAGAGATAACTATCTCGGCTACCACCAGCAGCATCATGACCTTGCCCCATGTCTTAACTTGATGTTGAAGTACGGTAATTTGCATTAGTGCACCTGCTACTACTATCAAAAAAAAACTTTATTCTTAATACTAGCCAGGGATGGTTCTGTTCTTTTAGCAGTCACTGGTGTATTTGAGCAGTCACCCCTGCCTCCTCCTCCATCAATGCTTTCTCTTTAGACACAGGCCTATCCATGTACTGTGCTTCTGTCTGCTTCCCCTAGGCATATGGCGTTAAATCTACGTAAGGTGTACCTTGGTGTAGTACTTTTTAGTAAATATAGGCCCTAGGGTAATCAATCATCCCATATTTACTCGAATGCGCCTCCTTACTATAATTAAATTATACTTCATATCTGCATCCAGGATCAATAACAAAATAAAAATTTGCATGCTTTTTATTATGGAGACTCTGAATGCTTGGTAAATTAAAACATATGTTTATTTATGAAGCCACAACTCTTTAATAACATCAATTTAATGGCACCCTTCTTTTTCTTCCTTAAAACTGTAAGAAAATACCAAATTAATGACAGTTTTACAAGCATTTATACTGACTCTGGGGAGTGTGTAAACGAAGGAAGTATAAATAGCCTGGCTTGTATAAAAATGATTTACATGCCTTTCAGTGTATATATGACTCACTGAACACCTGTTTTATGAATAACTCATAATAACGTGTTTAAAAGTCAGAGTTGTTATTGTTAACATGTTTTGTACACCAAATACATATTTTACACTATGCGTTTTGACTCACGGGCTAAATCTAATTAGAGCCAACTATGCAGAGATCCTGTTCTTTTCATCCTAAGCTGTTCCTTTCCATTCTACCCTTATGTACAGTATGATGCCTCGGTGTCGCTGCTGACTTCTCTCTTGTTTCTCTGGTCCAATTGAAGCTCTTGAAAAGCCCAAGCCATTTCTTTCTCCACAGAATATATAATATATGTGGTCCTTCTCTCATTGTGTCGCAACAACTGTCTGAGAGTAGGTTCACTGGCTATGCTCTGCTTTATCCCAGGTTATTCTGAAACAGCTGTTTAACACGACAGGCATAAGCTTATAGGGGTTCATCTTAAGTGGACAAGAAGCAAAAGGTGATACTGTGTGAGGGCTCATTTGCATGTCATTACCCAGAATCCAGGGATGCAGTGGAAGCACTGTTTGCTTATAAATAATGGGGAAAGACAAGGTTGCAGACATGCACATGCACCGCAAGTGGTATTTTTCTTTGCTGTACTCCGTAGGGTGGAAGGTTTTTGTCACTTTATTACTCACCATAACTTGTTCAGTGTCTGGATTTACCAACTCCCCTTAAAAATTGATAGAACGTAATTACTTGCCCAGCGTGCTCCTTTTCTTATCAGTACCCAGACTTGCTGTCTGCCACATGGCTTGGCATGGCATGGCTTGGCTTGGCTTGGCATGGCATGGCATGACAATGGGGTGAATGCTTCAGGTGGAAAACATGCAGATACATTCATGGATTCTCTATCTCCACTCTGCAATGAAAACTCTGAAATAGAACATACAGTTCCAATTAAAGCAATGATTTTTCCATACAACATTTCCTCCTCCCATTGAAGATAACTACCCTCTGTTTTTCTTCATTTAATATGTGTAATCTTAGAGTAGCTGGAATTTATGTAATTGCTACATTTGTGATACAAGTAGATTTTAGGAGTTTCGTCCTAATACATTCAAATGTATTTTGATTTCCAATTGGGAAAAGACCTATAATTCAAAAGAGAAGGCACATTAAATGAACTGCAGCCTTAGAATAAATTGTTGTATGATTCGTAAGATGCGAGTTCAGATTTGCAACAGTATAATTACACATAAATTGTAACCAAAACTTAGACTGTTTCAGCTTTTTAAATGTTGTTGTTCTACTTTTCTCCATAGATAAAAAGATATCCAATGATAGTTTTTTTCTGCACTCATTTACAGTAGTTTAGTACAGTAGTACAGTGGTTCCCATCCTTTGTTTGGTTAAGGAACCCTGCAATTATATTGTGAAACTCTGCAGAAATCCAACCTTCTCTAATAACGCGTCTGAGATCAGATGCAGTGTAAGGAACCTCAACCCTCTCTAATAGCGCGTCTGAGATCAGATGCAGTGTAAGGAACCTCAACCCTCTCTAATAGCGCGTCTGAGATCAGATGCAGTGTAAGGAACCTCAACCCTCTCTAATAGCGCTTCTGAGATCAGATGCATTGTAAGGAACCCCAACCCTCTCTAATAGTGTGTCTGAGATCAGATGCATTGTACGGAACCCCAACCCCCTCTAATAGCGCGTCTGAGATCAGATACATTGTAAGGAACCCCAACCCTCTCTAATAGCACATCCGAGATCAGATGCATTGTAAGGAACCCCAACCCTCTCTAATAGCACGTCTGAGATCAGATACATTGTAAGGAACCCCAACCCTCTCTAATAGCACGTCTGAGATCAGATACATTGTAAGGAACCCCAGCCCTCTATAATAGCGAGTCTGAGACAATATATTTTATTAATATTACACTATGAGATTTTGCACAGTTTTTCTTTTTCTTTGTATACCAGTGTTATAGTTTGCTGAGCCAACCTAGGCCTCGGTCCCGCTGCACTCGTTGGCGCGGGCGGCAATGTAGCGAGTTCCCCACCAGCAGGGGAATCCTCGCGAGCCGGTCCCGGTCCCCACTGGCTGCACAGCTGACTACACGCTGTGGCGCGTCAGCCGCTGGAGACACAAGAGAATGGTGTTTCCTAGCGTTGACGCGTGACGTGTGTGGCTGTGAGCCAATGGGGAGGGGAGGCTTCGGGAGGAGGAGAGGCTTCGGGGAGCGGGGAGGAGTGTGGAGTGAAAGCAGGTGAGTGCCTGTCTGTGTGTGTGTCTGAGTGCGTGCGTGCCTGTCTGTGTGTGTATGTGTGTGCCCGAGTGCGTGAGTGCCTGCCTCTGTCTGTGTGTGTGTGTGTGTATGAGTGCGTGAGTGCCTGCCTGTGTGTGCGCGCGTGTGTGTGTATGAGTGCATGAGTGCCTGCCTGTGTGTGTGTGTGCGCGCGTGTGTGTGTGTGTATGAATGAGTGCCTGCGTGTGTGTGTTTAAACTTACTTTCCAGCTCCAGCCCGAGTCCGTGGAGGGAGGGGGGGGAGAGTAGCGGGTCCCTCCGCTCAAGCCACGCCCCCCCTCCCTGTCAAACCGCCCACCACCCGCCCACCTCCCGCTCCAGCTCCCGCTCCCTACAGACCGCATATCGCGGTCTGTGTATCTCAGCGCACCGCCTGTCAGCAGTGCGGGTGCGCTGACTCTGGGAGCGGGGCCTTAGCCCTATGCAAGCAGCTGCAGTCTCTCCATCAGAATTACTCAGGTTTCATTCAATCCTGCTTTTTTTTTTCTTCACTTGATCACATTGGTTGATTTTATCACTTCAAGATATTCACAGATTATATATTAGTATCCTATTTCACCTTATATTTTCACTTGTAAGTTTCTATAAACGCAATGTTTTATTGGTATATTTAATATATTTATTACAATTGTACCACATTACTATCTGGTTCGCGGAGTATTTTTTCACTTTTTGTCACTGTACATGGATGTGTCTCAGTCATGACAATCACGTGTTTAAGCTTCACCGCAGTGAAGGAATGAACACTTGATGTACAGTACTGTACTGTACATTAGTTAGATGTCCTGAAATTAAACTAAACATAGTGAAATGTGAGACAGCTTCATCTCAATTTTCATAGATAGAATAATAAAATACCAAGATTATTACAAATAGATGAAGTAATTAGCTGTTCCTCTGTTGGCAAAAGTAGTAAGTATTGTAGTGCAGACAGCAGAATCTCAAGGTTTATGAAGTAGATTTTAGTTTCCAGAGCGAATATATTGAGACGTTTATGATTAAATAATCATGCTGGTTCAATATAAAAAGGAGCAATATGTAAAAAAAAACTGTTAGAAATAACAACATACTGTAAGTATTTTATCTGACGAAGGGCACGAGTGGTCAGAAACATTGTATCATCTGCATGTTTTCTTGAACAAACACAATGGAGCACCTGCTTTGAAAAGACCATTCTGTGTCAGCAGTTTCCTTGCAAGGAACATCTTAAAAACAGTGAGTTTCTCATATTGAGGGCTGTTCCTCACACCATTCCACACACACATTTGTTTAAACTTCAGTTCAAAACTCAAAAAACCCTCTCAAATTGATCTTTTTTTTCATTATTATTATTATACCTTTTACCAGGGAATAATCTGCCAATATTTTGAGTCAGGAAGGAATTAATTGTTCCCTTATGAGACATCATTGGCTGATATTTCACTGGAGTTTTTTTGTTTGTCTTCCTCTGGATCAATATAACATACTCTTAGTACGGATATAAGATAAAGGTTCTGTCGTCTAAATTTAGCATAGGTTGAACTTGATGGACGCATGTCTTTTTTTCAACCCCATCTACAGTACTATGTAACTATGTAATCCTTTTAGTTATGGTATTTTTAACATTTTACACAAGAAGAGAGGCATCTCTGAAAGAAAAATGAGCTTTAGCACAATTGTTTCTATTTTGCTCTGTTACACAGTATGATACACCTGGCTGTAAATTAATTTGTTTACGACGCCTCTTACATGTGGAGCAGCTTAATGTCCAGAGAGGTTTTCGGCCATTTAAAACCTTGCAATTCTTGTCAATGACTGAGCCACTGGTTGAGCCACCTGTGCTGAACCAGGGATAGCCTTAAAACCTGACCTGTTTGTGGCCTTTGAGGACTGCAGTTGGCCACCCCTTATCTAAAGTAAGGAATTCTTACATGCCCTATTTTGTTTTACCGTTATTGCTGTGTTGTCACGTAAACTGCTGCACGGAATTGAAACAAGCCTGGTGCTTAAACCTCTACTGCTACCGCTTACAAGTTGCATTGCTGTGTAAAATAAATGGTTTGAGCCTGGAGAGATTTTTTTGCCAGGATTTTATACACTTTATTCAACTGAATAAATCTCCATGTGCATCTACAGTATGCCAAAAGTTAAATTGTGATCGTTATAGGGCTGTTCAATTCACATTAAGTTTGGTATATACTTATATTATTATTATTATTATTATTATTATTATTATTAATAATAATTAATAACAGCAACAAAATTATGTTAGGTTAAAAGATAATAAAAGTAACTATAACAATGTAAATGCATTATTTCTGACGTCAATGTAAACACAACCCTAGACATCTATTTTTCATAATGCTCTAATGTGCTTCCCAGGAATTGGTGGATTAGAGGAATCAGAAAAACATGTAAATAGTCGAATTTTCTATCAGAAAATATTTTCAGCTGCAAATTCATCGTTTCAAATTGTGCACCACAGCACTTACACTTGCTTATTCTACCGTAACCACAGAAACAGATATATTTATACCGTAAGAGTGGAGTAAAAGAAGGATACGATAACATGCTGTAGAAGGCCTGGGTGTGTTCTACCTTTTTTTGAAAACTAACACAAAACAGCATTAGTTTCACTAAAATGTCTTTAACACTGGTTTCTGATCCCCGCCAATCTCCGGATCTATCCCCTAACACATACAGTATGGAAACACACAGCACACACATTCAATCAATCCATTTCCACCCAGCACGTTTCAAGCCTGATTTCACACTCTTTCTTGTCAACACCATCCACAGACAATCCTTAGGGGCGATATATTCTCTTACATCCACTTATCTACACAAACACATCTACTCGTGCTCATTTTGCTCTTAGGCTCTGACTTACTGCTGAATCGAAAAGAAATCTCCAGCCTTACCCATAGTCTCTGAAGAACTCCCCAAGCAGCCGTTTGACATTTGTGTCGGGAGTTAAATGGAACATTATGCTAGCAACCTGCAAACTTGACAAATATACAGTATGCTGAAGCCTGGTCACTAAAAAGTGAATATTATAACATTACGAATACTATTTACGACTAATGATGGAAGCACAAAAAGGTGTATGGTTTAGTCAAAATGAAATAAGTATCGTGTAAAATTTGTCACGATCATTTAGATTTATTTTCAAAACACAATTTTGCAGACACGTTACAGTTTCCCCCAATCTATTGAAAACTAAGGCTGAGTCCATAGAAGGACAATCAGCGCTGAGCCGTGCGGACGCTACGCGATGAGCCCCGTCATCCTCAATGAGGATGTCTTGAGAGGGGGCTCCCGCGAGCGTCCGCAGGCGTGCTGAGGTGCAGGGATTTTCAGCCGACAGCAGAACCTGTTTCTGAGCGCGCTGTCGGCTGAAAACCTCCAATCAGAGCGAAGCAGCGTCAACGTCACGGTGCCGTACCGTCGTGACGTTGACGTCGGCGCTTCGCGTGCTATTGGCCCAGTGACGTCAGTGCCCCGCCTCCATCCGCCTCCCGATCGTTCACGCTGGCTCGACTGCTAGTTCATGCAATCGCTCCTGAGTGCGCAGACGAGCCTCAGCGCGGAGGAGTGCGGCTCCCTCCTCTATGGATGCAGCCTTAGGCATAAAATAATGCATAGTTATTCATCTAACTGATATAATTGTATAATGATTTATATTTTACTGTATATTTGAACATGTTTCCAGGTCCTTCCTACTGTATGTACTGCAGGTTGGTAACTTTTAGGCTTGATGGCAGCGTGCTATTCTTAATACTTTACATTTACAAGATATTTTAGACAGTAACTACATAAAATAACCACTCCAGCGAAAGCAATCGACAAAATATATTATTGTTTGATGTAGCGTAATGGAAAGTATAATTGAAACGCATTGAATATTTTTCACATTGTGTATGTACTGTGCTGTATCTCTGAATGTACTGTATGTCTTTATTTATATAGCGCCTATACGTAGGGCTTTACAAGAGATACAATGCAGAACAGGGAGTTATAATGCAATAAGTGCAACAAATAATATCAGACAATAGGAAAGGAAATCCCTGCCCCACAGAGCTTACAATCTAAGTGGTATGATAAGAAACTTACAGAGACTGCAGGTTAGGGAATAAGTGCAGTAGATGGCAGGCATTGGTAGGGGTGACTGTGGGTGTGGGACAGTAGCCATGACTCTAGGCTATTGGTGTAATTTATCAATGTATTATCTGTTAGAGGCACAAGTAAAGCAATATATTACAGTTTGATTGGGATGTCATTTTTCTCTTTTGATTATTCATTTCTCTGCCTGTGTATTAACGTAACAATGTAGCAGGCTTCCTATTGTGTTCCATAACTCTCTTGGCCACTGTGCAGTAACCTTTTTGCATAGCACCCTGCCAAATAGCAGCTATCTCATCAGCTGTGGCATGTACAAAGTATGGCCCAAATAGTATGCATGGACCATGAAGTCATCCAGAGCAACCTGTATGTAGGCCTTCTGGCAGCATGTTTAAGAGTGGTGATAAAACATCTGGTTATATCACTAGCCATGGTCAGTTTTGACTTGCACAGTATTATCATAAAAATAATAATAATAATAATAATAATAATAACAACAACTTTATTAAAATATAGCGCCTTTATCCCAATGGGATTCAAAGCGCTTCACAGTTACACAGTTACAGAAAGGGGGGGGGAAAAAGAAAACATTTAATGTTATAAAAAAGACCAAACGCAAGGAAAGACTAGTAGAGTTGATGATATGAGACAGCATATCAACCCATTAGACAGATTTGGTCTGGTTGGTGCATTATAAATAGGAAAGTGGCAAAATCCCTTCAAAATTACACTTTTATGATTTAAGTAAGGCAGGACCTTTGATCCTCCATAGGGAAGAAATGATTGTTGACAGAATGAGAAAAAAAAACCCTCAAATCTGAACATACACAGAATGAAGATCCAACAACCCCCAGATGTTTCTGGAAAATGTCTAGGAATAAACTCAATATACTACTGTATATGGAAATTCCTGCAATTATTTGTTGTTCTGTTAATTAAACAAAGTTATTTTTCTTCGTGGTGCGATAGGGAATGTGAAAGTTACATTGTTTCTCTATGTTAAAGAAAGCGATTTTAAATAAATCTCTCAATAGACAATTATAATGCCATTAACATACGCATGCTAAAGTATGAACCGTGTTAACCATGTCCATCGGTTGAGCTGTAGTATAGCATTGTGCCTTCAATACAGTATGGGCATGAAAAGCATTGTGTTTGTTTTTAATATTAGGATTAAAAATACATAGCCAAGTTGGATGTGCAATCTTTCTTTCAAAGTTATTTAACGTTAAAAATTTGTTTGATAGAAGTTTTAAGCCTAACAATTTCAGGCTTAAACAAAAATGTTGGCCTACGTTTGTGACTTAGGAGTCTGAGAATGTATTTTTAAAAATTCTCTCCTATTCAGGGACTGAAATATGGCTTGTCCTGTAAGGAGAAAGGAGGGAGAGTGTTTCTGGGGGGAGAGTGTTCCTGGGGGGAGGGAATCTGGTCCATTTTTATAGAGAATGCTTTTCATACCTCTGTAGCCAGGTCCCCCTCTGCATTGCCGGCCCCCCCCTCTAGGCACTCACCGCGGTGGTTAGGAGGTTAGCCGCTGCTCGTGTAGAGGTGTAGGAGGGGGAGGTAGCATAGCGCGCCGTTCTCAAGGACTGCAGGTTGCCAGGGAAGCGTGCGGTAGTGTTGCTAGGGCTCCGGCGGGTCCCGGTGCAGGGTGCCGCCATAGCAGATTGCGCACACATGCGCAGTGGGAATTTCGGCGCAGAGGACCGGCAGTGAAGTTCGGTCATGCGCAGAACAAGCGCGCGAACGATAGCCTACCAGGGAAGGCTCTTGGAAGGGACTACAAGTTCCATGAGCCTCGGGAGTGGCCCCATGACGCCAGGGAGCCAATAGGGCTGCAGGAGCTCCCTGCTTGCAGGGAATTGATACTTTTCGTGCGCTGGGCCACGTTAGTCAGTGCAGGACCGGGAGAGCTAGGGGAAGGAGGTGAGTGCAGGGGTCTGTGACCCACTGCAATAGGCCAGAAAACCCCTAGGCCCCAGATAGGTCCTGACCTCTCCCAGCTTGTGGTGCATAGGGACTGGCCCTAAGTTAGTATCTATCCCTTTATGTGTTAGTGGTAGATAGGGACACAGCGGACGCTGCGCTCTCGGAATGGAGGCTTGGGCTCAGGCCTACGTCACAGAGACAGAGACTATATCCCTCTTTGAAAAAGTCTCGGACAGAGACGAAACGCGTCAGAGTATGTTATCTGCGATGTACAGCATGTTCTAATAAAGCTGATTTTATCTTCATCCCTTTGACTGGACTCCAAGTGCTGTGACCGCCTCCACCCAACTATTTATCTACATTACAATCGGCTGGTGCACGCAGACTCCTCACCACGATACATCCCGACAGCGCTGACGTCACATCCCCCAACCATCGGCACGCCGGAGCGCAGTGACTGCAAGGACGCACCAGCGGCTCCTCCTCTCTGAGTGAAACAGCGTGCGCTGATTTGGAATCAGCTGGTATCCACAGGGAAGCTGGGTTGGCGCGGAAAAACACCTAGGACGCCACCGCAAGCTCCCTCGTCCAGGAAAGACGCCAGGAGAGACGTTCCAGCAGGATACACAGCTCAACGTACTCAGCAACCTCCAGAGGATACCACATACACCGGGCGGGTAAGGGCAGCAGCTAACGGCACAAGGGACACAGGAGTGCGGTGTTTCTGGATACTTCACATTCCTGGACCCAGCCCCACACTGCAAAACGGGCCCCCCGCCACGGGTGAGTTACATTATCCTCATATTATTCTTATATGACTTATCATTCATGTCAATGGTGAGGAGCCATCTTCGATACAGCGTACTATGGATCATTCCCATTAACCCCTTATATACTTGATTTTGGTAGCATCAGCTTTTGGGTTCATTCCCGTGTCTATATCTATATCCAGGGTGGGATCGCCCCTGGCGGACCCCGTGCGAGGAGACCCGTGATCAGGAAGCATCAACAAGCGACTGATCCTTTGTGAAGTTGTTTGCTGACCCGAGCGCAGAAGCGCTCGGCAGGTACCTCCTAAGTGCACCAACCTATACTATCCTAACATTATCTATTCACATAGTGGCAGCGCTGACCACGGGAAAAAGGGGGTAGGCTGTGGACACGGTGTGGGGATACACGTGGTGGGTGGGTATACTCCTAGTGGAGTAAGAGACACTGAGAGGACTGAGTTACCTGGGGGGGAGATAACCCCTAGCGGAGGAGTGTTATTAATGTATGTTATAAGAGTATGTTGTTGCCTGCATATATATTCTGCGTTACAGTAAACTGGTTATATATATTCCTGAGTACGTGGTTATTGTATATGTGGGTCCTGTTTAGCCAAACTTCTATATATCCCTAGAACCCTACACAGGTGGAGGCGCTGAAACCAAGAGCGATCCAGAGGATTCACCCCAGGCTCTCACTGGCGGAGGCTCAGACCTCCTGTGAGCCTGACAGGTATAACGCACGACACCTGGTAACATATAGGTCCCCCCTTACATTCATATATACAGCTAAACCCCGTTATAACGCGCCTCGTTATACCGCGATTCGGTTATAACGCGGTTTTCCCGTGGCTCCCGTTTTTAAAAAAAAAAAAATTAAAAAAAAAAAAAAAAATTCATTTTTTTTTTGCACACTGCACACACTGCACACACTCACTGCACACACACTGCTCATTGCTCACACTGCCACACTGCACACACACTGCACACTGCACACACACTGCTCATTGCTCACACTGCCACACTGCACACACACTACACACTGCACACACACTGCTCATTGCTCACACTGACACACTGCACACACACTGCACACTGCACACACACTGCACACTGCACACACACTGCTCATTGCTCACACTGCACACACTGACACACTGCACACACACTGCACACACACTGCACACTGCACACACTGACACTGCACACACACTGCACACACACTGCTCATTGCTCACACTGCACACACTGACACACTGCACACACACTGCTCATTGCTCACACTGACACACTGCACACACACTGCACACTGCACACACACTGCTCATTGCTCACACTGCACACACTGACACACTGCACACTGCACACACACTGCTCATTGGACACACTGCACACACACTGCACACTGCACACACACTGCTCATTGCTCACACTGCACACACACTGCACACTGCACACAAACTGCTCATTGCTCACACTGCACACACTGACACTGCACACACACTGCACACACACTGCACACTGCACACACACTGCTCACACACTGCACACTGCACACACACTGCTCATTGGACACACTGCACACACACTGCACACTGCACACACACTGCTCATTGCTCACACTGCACACACTGACACACTGCACACACACTGCTCATTGCTCACACTGCACACACTGACACACTGCACACACACTCACACACACTCACAGACACTCACAGACACTCACACACACTTACGCACACTCACGCACACTCACACACACCCACGCACACTTACACACACCCACGCACACTCACGCACACTCACGCACACTCACAGACACTCACAGACACTCACACACACTTACACACACTTAGACACACTTAGACACTTACACACACTTACACACACTTACACACACTTACACACACACTCAGACACTTACACACACTCACAGACACTTACACACACTCACACCCACATACACACACCCATATACACACACACACACTTTCTCTCCCATATATACATACACACACACACTCTCTCACTCTACACAGACGGGGGGTGGGGTCGGAGCAGAGGAAAGGCCGCGACCAGCACCACCACCCGCTCCCCCCCCTCCTCCTGCGCAGGCAGCGGGAGCACCAGGGACAGCGGTGGGGAGAAGAAACCCCCCGCTACCACCTCCATGCAGGCAGCGGGATCTGAGGTAAGCGGCGACCTGAGGGACATCCCCGCTCCCATCTCCTGCCCCGCGGCCTGTCCCGCGGTGACAGGGGGAAGCGGGGACAGGAGGGACATCCCCGCTCCCATCTCCTGCCCCGCGGCCTGTCCCGCGGTGACAGGGGGAAGCGGGGACAGGAGGGACATCCCCGCTCCCATCTCCTGCCCCGCGGCCTGTCCCGCGGTGACAGGGGGAAGCGGGGAGCGGAGGGACATGCCCGCTCCCATCTCCTGTCCCGCGGGATGAATATGCGCTAAAGCGCGGCGGCCATTTTTTTTCTCGCGACCCCGTTTGTAACGCGGTGGTCTCGGGGTGGACCCCGAGACCCGCGTTATAACGGGGTTTAGCTGTATATATATGCAACTGGGTGGGGTGGAAACCACCATTACACCTCCTATTCCCCCCCCCCCTCATAACAAAACAATCTACATTTTTCCCGGATTACACACGTAGGCAAACATGTTACACATCTCTAACTAGGACTCAGTGGCCTTAAACTCATCAAATATGCAGTATATTGGTCAGTGCGTTTTCCAAAACCAACCAACAATAATAAGGTAAGACTCAAAGCTTGTTAAATATGCAGTGTGTTATCTTTGCAGTGTGTACAGTAAAGGATCAAAAAGGGTGTTCTTTTTGCAGATTTGGAGAGCTGCTGAGAGCAATTGATGATAAATAATCGATAAGTTATTGTGCTTGTTTGGTCTATTTTTTTTTGCTTCCAGGTGGGAGATGGCTTTAAATGTAGCCTGTCTATGCCCAGGTAACCCCAAAGCCTTACTGACAAATAGGTGCTATTACTGTAGACAAGACACTTTCCATTGCCAGAAGCCAGCAATTCAGGTTAAAATGTCACACGTTGCCGTCCGCATCGGGGAGGTGTTCTGTGAAACCCCATACTCCTATAATGTGTCATTGTGTTATTAGATGTTTTGTACCATTGTTGCCAATGTACTGTATCACTATGCAAACCAAATGGTAGTTGGGTGTCAAGCCATAACCTTCGGTGTTTGATGCAGGTCACTGAGCATAATTGTACCCTGGAGTCAGTAAAAGTATTCAGTGCTGCCTTTCATAGTTTTACTCCCACATGAAAACAAAGGATGAAGCACGAACATCTCTAGGTGAATAATTAGTATGACAGATCATTCTTTTATTTTCCTAATTTAACGACAGCAACAAGGGGTTTGCAATAAAGGTTTTCCCCCAAATCTCTTCCTGAAAGGGGTAATTAAGCTTTCGTAGTCTTGTAAGTGTTTTGGATACAACATCTCCAAAGAGATGAAAAAAAATGATATTCCTTGATAAATTGATTTTTTTTTCTTCAAAATTGACCTACTGTAGTATTCCAGCTGAGATTTTAAAAAGCAGAAAAAAGTCCTTTATCTTCCAGCGTGAGTACAGCAACCAAACTCAGAACCAATTAATACTACTACTAATAATAACAATCATCATCACATTCTCACATAGACCTACAATAAACAAAGTTCTACACCTAAATAATCGCAATGCAGTACTGCTTCAAGGAGCTTACAATCAAAACCAATACTGTGTAAAGCTTTCATTGTTCTGGGTAGAAATAAAAGTCCTGTATGGTTTTAATTTGACTAATTGTTCTTTCTTAATAATTCAACACTTTTTAAAGATTACAGTAGTCCCGCAAAATTGGTTTAACAAAAATAAATACAAAACCCAGGCATTTCCTAAAATATGCAGCAATCTCAGAAACACTGTGTGCTCATTTGCATGGCATTTCCCAGAATCCCTAGCTGCAGTGGAAACTTTGTATGCTTAGAGATAATGGTGCAAATCAAGGTTGCAGACCTGCCTGAGACATGTGAATGTGCTCACAAGTGATATTTTTATTTGCTGTACACTGTACGGTGTAGGAGTTTTTGTCACTTTTTTTTTACCCACCATAACTTATATAATGTGCCTTTTATTCCTGACTAAATCTTCATTTAAAAACCAAGTATGATTAGAATTATTTAGCAGGCAACTAAACAAGTATTTTCTACTGCCATTGCCACTAATAAACAAAATACATGTAAATAAATGTATAAGACTAACATTAAAAAAAAGGGATGTCTTTGTACTGTAGGAAAGAAATTATAACAATAACAATAAATTGTTTTAAAAATACATCGTGGATTCATCATTCGGTTCTGCATGTTCATACAGTATGACTAGCTAATAGGCTATGTGGCAGACAGATAAGAGATATTGTACTGTACATTTGTTTTCTTTTAATAGCGAATACAATGAAACAGCTATTCCTCTCATGTTTGCTAGTGTTCATTTAAAAGACAGGGTAAGAGCTCCTTCTACTGGAAAACCTTTAGGCATCAAAATGATCCCTCATTTGCTTCCCATGGGGCCTGTCCCTTACGGACATGGTTGCAATACATTACTCGTTTGCTATGCACAATTCTGCATGAGTGCTGTTACATACACCAACGTGTTAAATTGAAAGAGTATTTTTGCGTGTTACTTATATTGTGTTAAATCAATTTTGCATCCTTTTAAAAGAAACAAGTGATTTTTTTAAAAATCTTAATATATAGATGAAACTTTTAGATTTGTAGCTGTGGTGAGGTGGGGAGTTTTCATAAGACTATTCATAAATACTGTGTGATTAGCACTGTAGCCAGTTTTATGCATCAGGAATAAACAAAATAGAGTTATTTATTTAATTACAATTTTATCAGAGCAATTACATAGTTACATAGTTACACAGTAGATGAGGTTGAAAAAAGACGTACGTCCATCAAGTTCAACCTATGCTAAATTTAGATGACAGATAGCTTATCTTATATTTGTATTTCCAGTAAATAGAGCCAGAGGAAGGCAAACAAAAACCCCAGTGAAATATAATCTAATGATACAGATGCAGCGGACATTATTCGAACAAATCACGGCGCCGTTTTCGTGTGCGCTGCTGTACTCCACGCAGCATGAACATGGCCAATCGCCCCAGGCACACGGGTTTATCGCGGTTGCTCTGTTTGAATTTCATGGATTGTGTGCAATTAAATACAATGAAATGAATGATTTGTAATGTGTACAGTACTGTGCTACTGTGTCAATTTCAGATGTTTAAAACCAGAACACGAAAATGCCATTTTCTGCACTTGCCACACTCACGTCTTAAGGCGGTGCTGTCGGAAGAAAACACGCGCCATGACATGGGTATTCCGAGGTTATACAACGCGTGACGTGTTCATAAGGGGGAAAAATACATTCTTTCCAGTCTCCAATAATGGCAATCATATTTCTCCCTGGATCAACATCCTTCCCATGTTTACCTATTTGGTGTATCCCTGTAAACCTTTCCTTTCTAACAAGGTATCCAACCTTTTTTTGAACAAATCTATTGTATCTGCCATCACAGTCTCCATGGGTAATGA